>NC_091064.1:167777816-168089760 GCF_000393655.2 Nicotiana sylvestris | reverse complement strand
ATCCACCATTTAAAGTATCATTGAGGTAGGTCGAGGTTGCCCAATTCCCAAAGTCTTGAAGACCGAGTACGACATCAAATTAATACTAGCCCCCAAGTCACACAGGGCCTTAGCAAAATCCGCACTTCCGATAGTACATGGGATAGTAAAAGCTCCGGGATCCTCAAGCTTGGGTGCCATTGAATGCACTATGGCACTCACTTGATGAGTCATATTAATTGTTTCACACCCCATCGACCTCTTCTTTGTAACCAAATCTTTCATGAACTTCGCATACCCCGACATTTGCTCAAGTGCTTCAACCAAAGGGACATTGATTGTGAGGCTCTTCATCATGTCAATGAATTTTTTGAATTGATTGTCACTCTTTAGCTTTGCTAACCGTTGAGGATAAGGTGGAGGTGGCCTAGGCAAAGTTGCCTTGGACTTTTGTACAACCGGCTCGGGCATGTCAATCGCGTGTTCCCTAGACGGGTTCACGACATCTTGAGTCTCCACCTCAACTTCATCATCAATATCAATCCGCACATCATTGTTCACATTTTGATTAACCATATCATCAACAATCAAAGGTACATCATCATCCCGCAACTCAACATCTTCATCCATAGCTTGCTTTTGCATCGAGGCATTCACATCACCGCCTCTTCCACTTCTTGTTGTAACTGCTATCACATGATTATTATTCCCACCCTTCGGGTTCACCACCGTATCACTTGGTAGAGCACCCTTGGGATGAGTATTCAATGTTTGAGAGATTTGGCCTAATTGCACCTCCAAGTTCCGGATAGATGTGTTATGCGAAGCTAATTGGGCCTCGAAATCTTGGTTCTTTTTCATCATTTTCTCAAACATGCTTTCAATTCTCCCCATATCACTTCCGGACGAACTCGGACCTTGAGAAGGAAAGGGGGGTAGATTGTTCGGTTATTGATACATGGGGGGGCTTTGAAAGCCTTGCCCCCGGTTGCCTTGGTTCCCACTATTGTTCCACCCTCCTTGATTATTGTTGTTGCCCCAGTTATTGTTACTACCATTCCAATTTCCTTGGTTACTATGCTTACCCCAATTTGTTGTTTTGGTTGTTGTTATTCCAATTACCTCCTCCTTGTTGTTGATTGTTGTTATTCCAATTACCGCTGCCTTGTTGTTGATTGCCCCAATTTCCTTGAGGACGCCATTGTTGATTCGAAGAGGTACCTCTATTCCCTTGGTAGTTGCTAACATATTGGACCTCTTCGCTTTGATCATCATAGCACTCATTTGAATAACCACCACCATCATTGTTGTTGTCATATTATTCACAATTACCTTGAGGTTGTTGTCCTTTTTGCCTCCTTTACAACATAGAAACACCTTCCATTGCATTGACTTGGCGTGGGTTTTAGACTTGTTGCAATTGTGCCTTTTCCAATTGATTCATAGTTGTTGTAAGCTCGGCGATGGCTTGGCCATGATCGTGCAATTCCTTATGCAAATGGATGACCGTGGGGTCACCTTGGGGAACATTTGCTCGGCTTTGCCATGCCGAAGAGGTGTCGGCCATTTCATCAAGTACATCACATGCCTCTTGGTAAGAAAGTTTCATAAAGTTCCCTCCAGCCAATTGGTTCACAATGCATTTATTCGTGGTGTTGATGCCCCGATAAAAGGTTTGTTGAATCATAGCCTCGGTCATGTTGTTATTAGGGCACTCTTTCACCATTGCTATATCTTTCCCATATCTTGTGCAAAGGTTCCGTTGGCTCTTGCTTGAAAGCTAGAATTTCATCCCGAAGAGCTGCCATATGACTTGGAGAAAAGAACTTGGAAATAAATATGCCCGCCAATTCATCTCATGTTGTAATAGAATGATTGGGAGCCTTTCTAACCAATCCAATGCTTTACCCCGAAGAGAGAACGGGAAAAGCCTCAACCTCAATGCATCCTCGAACATGTTTGTCTGCTTGCTACCCCAGCATGTATCCACGAACCCCTTCAAGTGCTTGTAGGCATTTTGATAGGAGGCACCCGTGAAATACCCTCTTTGCTTGAGCAAGGTCAACATAACATTTGTGATTTGAAAGTTCCCCACCCAGATTCGGGGAGGAACAATAGCACTGGCATATCCTTAATTTGGTAGAACTCTGGGAGCCACTCTCGGCGGTGGCGGAGGAGGATCTGGAATATTGTTGTTCTCATTTGCATTTACATTGGCATTTCGGCCTCTCCGTGGAACTTGAGGTAAGACCTCATCTTGTTCTAGATCCTCTACCTCCTCCCCCGCCATCACATTGCCGAGAGGGTCATTTGCATTAAGAGCCATGGTACCTGATTGATCGACACAAACAAAATTAGTAAACAAGAAGGAAAGAGAAGCAAAACACAAAACTAACTAAACAGATAGTCAACATAGTAAGCTCCCCGGTAACAGTGCCAAAAAGTGATCGCTGCCAACTCGACACTACGCTGTGGTAGGAAGAGCGGGTTGCAATAGCTTTTACCCGAATAGAGGTCCGGGATCGAATTTCCACAGGGAGCTAGTCGTGGAGTTGTATTTTCTGTTTAGCCTAGTGTTGCGGTTGTGCTTCTAATGTCACTTCAAACATTTTGGGGTTTTTGATTTATAACTATTTTTATAAGACTATTGATTAACACTAAATTATACTACAAGAATATTACTAAGTTGTATCTAATGGGAAGAAGGGCACTAGGGTCGTGACTCTACCTAGGTGGCTAATTGACGGGTAGATATTACTTAGGTTCGATTGACATATTTGGGGCTTATGCTATAACCGTTGCACAATCTTACCCACTCTCACACCTCTCGGTAGAGATAGTGATTTTTTGCCCAATTGACTCTCTCGAGACCAAATGGGTAGGCAAATTAGACCAAGCAACTGGGGTTCAAGTAGAGTGATTACTCTCTCGAGATTAACTCATTAATTGGGACTATCATTTCTCATGAGTCCATCCCAATTCCTTGTTGGGCCAATTTTGGGGTCATAGACTCTCTTTCTCAAGAAGAGTTAAACCCACAAAGCTTGAATCAGTGTTTGCAACCACCAATTCTAAATTAAATCATAAATTCAACCCAAATAACAAACACCTATAGTCAATCTAACCTTAGATGGCAACACCCATCAATTACCCACAGTAGGGTTGAGTCACAACCCTAGCTAATGGGTTTAGCCACTCATGCTAGATACAGAAATTGAAGAAATAGATGAAGAACTAAACATATTAATTAATTACTCAGAAGAAACTATAGTAATCTATATTTAATGGAAAGACAAATATGCCAAAAATGGCTACAACACCAAGCACAACTTTTGTCTTTCATTCCCAGATTAATCGATCCCTAAAAAATAGTAAAATGTTCTATTTATACTAGGCTGGAAAAACTGGACAAAAATACCCCTGCAGGGTCAGTGCGGGCTGCACAAAATGGACCGCGACCGCACTGGCTCTTGAACTTCAACTGTTTGATGACTTGAGCTGGGGGACGCGGATCGCGTGGCAGTGTACCGCGGCCGCGATGGAAACTGGCGCGGTCCGTGCAGTCGTGATAAAAAATGCCCTTCCCTGAACCTTATGAACGCGGACCGCACAGCGCAGGAGTGCAGCCGCGAAGCTCCACCGCGGACTGCGAAGATCCTACCGCGGCCGCGTGCCTTTTATCCTAAATATGTCAAGTCTCTGAACCTCTTAGTGCGGCCGCGGTCACTGTTGTGCGGTCCGCACTAGGCCATTTCTTCTTCAATTCTCTTGGTCTTGGTACTTGAGCATGCTTCACTCCTTTTTGAGCCGATCTTTGACATTTCATCACTTTGTCGATCAAATCTACAATCAAGCACAACTTACGAGCATTTAGGAACTAATTTGTAGCAATTTATATTAAAAGCATAGGCAAGTAGGGGCAATAACACGTTAAAATCCTAACTTATCAGTGCTCCAAAGGAGGAGGAAGGCAATAGGTTGGATATTGGCGTATATTCGGGGGGCATAACTGTGATTACAGATGACAACAATGAGTTGATCCCCACAAGAACTGTCACCAGTTGGAGGGTATACATGGATTATAGGAAGCTCAACAAAGTGACTCAAAAGGACCATTTTCCGCTTCCATTCCTTGATCAAATGTTGGATAGGTTAGCCGAACGTGCTTATTATTACTTTTTGGATGGGTACTCAGGATACAACTAGATTCTCATTGCATCGGAAGACCAAGAGAAAACCACCTTCACATGCCCGTATGGCACATTTGCATTCTCACAGATATCGTTGGGTTTGTGTAATGCACTAGCTACCTTTTAGTGGTGTATGATGGCAATATTTACGATATGGTGGTGGCTTCCTTGATGTGTTTATGGATGATTTTAGTGTTGTGGGTGACTCATTTGAAGAATGCTTAGATAATCTTGAAAAAGTGTTGGCCCGATGTGAAGAGACCAACCTAGTGCTTAATTGGGAAAAATGCCACTTTATGGTCGAGGAGGGTATTATCCTCGGCCATAATATCTCAAAGAATGGTATTGAAGTGGACAAGGCGAAGATTGAAGTGATTTCAAAACTCCCTCCTCCTACTTCCGTCAAAGGAGTTAGGAGCTTTCTTGGGTATGCAGGGTTCTACCGAAGGTTCATCAAGGATTGCTCAAAAGTGGTGAACCCCTTGTGCAAGTTGTTGGAAAAGGATACAAAGTTTGTGTTCAATGATGATTGCATGAAATATTTTTAGCTTCTAAAGTATAGATTGAGTGCCACTCCCATCATTACCGCACCCAATTGGAGCTTACCGTTTGAGCTCATGTGCGATGCTAGTGACATTGCGGTAGGAGCAGTTTTGGGGCAAAGGATCAACAAGATATTTCATCCAGCCTATTATGCAAGCAAAATGATGAATGACACCCAAGTTCAATTATACGGTGACCGAGAAAGAGTTATTAGCCATTGTCTTCGCCATGGAAAAGTTCAGGCCATATCTCATGGGTGCCAAAGTGATTATGCACACCGATCACGCGGCACTCCGTTACTTGGTGACAAAAAGAACTCTAAGGCTAGGTTGATGAGATGGGTTCTTCTGCTTCAAGAGTTTGACCTTGAAATCATTGATCTAAAAGGGAGTGAGAATCAATTGGCGCACCACTTGTCCCACTTAGAAGAGGAAGGGAGGCCCCATGATGGCCTCGAAACTAATGATTCGTTTCCGGATGAACAACTCATTTCCGTGTCATTGAATGGTATGCCTTAGTTCGCCGATGTGGCTAACTTTCTTGTGACTGGCATTGTACCAAGTGAGCTCTCTTCTAACCAAAGGAAGAAGCTTAAACGAGATAGCTTGTATTATTATTAGAACGAGCCATATCTTTTCACGATTTGCAATGATGGTGTGATCCGGAGATGTGTTTTGGAAGAGGAGAAGATGAGTATTATTGATGCTTGTCGTTCCTCTCCCTACGGTGGTCATTATGGTGGGGCGAAAACTACTTCAAAGGTTCTTAGCTGTGGATTTTATTGTCCTACCATGTATAAAATGCTAGTGAGCTTGTTAAGATATGTGATGAGTGCCAGAGAGCTGGTGGAATTTCCAAGAAGGATGAAATGCCTCTCACTACTATTCTTGAGATTGATATTTTTGACGTGTGGGGCATCGACTTCATGGGGCTATTTGTGAGTTCATGTAGTAACACTTACATTTTGGTTACTGTTGATTATGTTTCCAAATGGGTTGAAGCTGTGGCTTTACCTAATAATGAGGCATGGAGTGTGGTGGCGTTCTTAAAGAAAATAACTTCCCATGGTTTGGCACTCCAAAGGCGACATTAGTGATGGGGGTTCTCATTTTTGCAACAAGGCCTTCGATACTTTACTTTTCAAGTAAGGTGTCAACCCCCTATCATCCCCAGGCTAGTGGATAAGTTGAGGTCTCCAACAAGGAGATAAAGAGCATATTATCAAAAACAGTCACCGGACGGACTGGTCAAGGAAATGTGACGATGCTTTATGGGCTTACAGAACTATGTACAAGACTCCAATTGGTATGTCTCTGTACCGATTGGTATTTGGGAAAGCATGCAATCTTTCGGTTGAATTACGGCATAAAGCCATGTGGGCGCTGAAGAAGTTAAATCTTGAATGTGATGTAGCTGCCAATCTCCGGCTAGAGCAACTAAATGAACTTGATGAGTTCCGATTTCATGCTTATTCCAGCTCGTCCTTGTATAAGGACAAGATGAAGTACTTACATAATAAATATGCCCGGAACAAAGAATTCAAGGAGGGTGACTTGGTTCTTTTATTCAACTTTCGGTTACGACTGTTTCCGGGAAAGCTCGAGTCAAAATGAAGTGGCCCTTTTGAAGTGGTGCGTGTAACTCCGTTTGGTGCTCTTGATTTGAAAAACAAAAATGGTGAAATTTTCAGAGTTAATGGGCACCGAGTGAAGTACTATCTTGGCAAGTTTGATGACAACCACATGGTGACCTTGATCAATTAAATGATGATGGTAACATGCGTCGTGTCGCAACGTTAAATGAGACGCTTCTTGGGATGCAATCCATGTGTTTTTCTTTCTTTTTGATTTTTTTCTTAGTTTAGGCTTTGTTTTGGACTAACTAGTTTTGAAGTTTGTATATGAATTGTTTGTGCAGTGCAAGACTTTGGCTGGAAAAATTTGCCCAAGTGTGGGGAATTTCGCGGACCATGCCAAAAATCTTGCGGCCCGCGTTAGCAATACGCGATGGCACCTTTTGTTGGCGGATGCATACTAGAAGAGCTCAAAATATCAACTCTCTGAAGTTGAGTTCACGTCCGCTTTCATAATTTGTTGGACCGCAATAACTTTCGCAGCCGCACCCATTTTTTCGCTGACCGCGTCTAGGTTTTCGTAGTAGCCTTGCATAAAGGTAAAAAGTGTGAAACACGGTAGAATTTCGCGGACCGCACTCAGGTAAGGTGGTGGGTCCCCATCTGTTTGTTATAAATAGAAGGTCCTTAACACTTTTACCCTTTTCAAGCCTCAAATTTTCACCACACTATAGTACTATTCACCTTCATCTCCTTGGGCTCTCAATCTCATTTCACACTAATCAAGAGTCCAATTGCCACCAAATGTCACAACTGGTATGCTCAAATCCTTGCATTGATTTTATCTTTTGCTCTTCTTTTCTCGTAGTTTTAATTTTTTTTCTTTTTAGTTAGGGTTTGAATACTTGCATAATCTCAAATTGAAGCTTAAATTCATGTGGGTAATTTTTACATGCCAAATGGGGGGATAGGGTTATTAACTATGCATGTTAATTGCACTAATTTTTGCACTTAGTGAAAACCCTAGGTTTCAAATGTTCATCAATGTCCGTTTTGTTTGAACTTCACGGTCCGCGGTCAATTTTACGCGGTCCGCATACCCTAATTTGTGAGAACTGAGTATGGATGCATGTTCACGGACGTGGTGACTTTTCCGTGGTCTGCGTTTGAATTTACATGGTCACGTCCCAAATTTCACGGTCCGCGCTCTTGAGTTTTAGAGAGTTTTATAACTGCTTCCGCGGCCGCTTTCACTTTCACGCGGTCCGTGTTTGGTCTTTCTCATCCGCGTCCATTATTTTGCGGTCCGCGGAAAACCATGATCAGAGCGTTGGTATTCGTAACCCAACCTCTTCACGGCCGCGCCGATTTTTATGCGGTCCCCGATGGCCCTTCCGCGGCCGCGCTCACTTTTTAGCGGTCCGCGGTGCCATGTTCTGAGAAGCAATGTGTTCATTTCATCTGCATTTCTTTAAGGATTAATTGAATCCCAATTCTAATGATCTTTTAATACCTGTTTGCTGTAGACAATGGTCCGCTCTAGAGCTAGAAGTGATACATCTAAAGGAAGGGCAGAACCCTCCTGAGACAGGGGTAAAGGAAAAACCAAATACCCCTCGTAGTACAAAAGTCAATTGGCAAGATGAGAGCTGCAATCAAAGTTGCGGATAGAGCCACGGACCATTCAAACACTAGTGAGTATGTCCTTTCCCGGAAAGCTTCGGAAGGAGACTTTGTGCCAACTCATGTCCCTACACAGTTCCAGGAGAAATTCCAATTATGAGATGAACCAACACCCTCTTCTGAGTCGTCTGATGGCTCAGAGGAAGGTAGTGAGGTTTCAGCATCATCTTCCGCACCTGCTACAACATCGGCCTCACCAGCTGCCCCTATTGATATTGATGATGATGAGGTCCCGAATGACGGGAGATGGGATGATACTAATGTTGGGGGTTTGGAAAGATCAAGAAAACTGTAAGTGTGGCAGCATAGATTTGTGAGGGAATTAGCTTATTAGAAATTTTGAGAATGGTGGCCCCAAAGGTCACTCAAACTTGAGAGACAGTTCATAGAGAGAGACCTTCTTCCCCACAATCCAAATGTCACGAGGCAGTTTGAGGAGAAAAAAAGGTGGAAATGGTTCACCAGCAAAGTTTCGGATGCTAATGAATACCTTATCAAAGAGTTCTATGCAAATGTTGCCCACATCAAAAAGGGCACCACTACGACAAAGGTCCAGAATTTGAAGATCCGGTTTGATGGCCACGCGTTGAATGAATATGCCGGTTTCGAGGATATGGAAGTCGTGCAATACTTGGAAAATCTAGCACTTGGTGAAGAAGAGCGTCCATGGTTGGCGGAGATATTAGCCCCAGGGATGACACCGACATGGCTCACAGCTGGAGTCCCAATAGCCAGAAACACCCTCAGCTTTGAAGCCAAAGGGTGGTCCACATTTGTATGCAGCCGGCTGGATCCGTGTCAGCATGACAATGTCCTCCCACTCAATCAGTTTGTCTTGATAGCCTCCATCATGGCGGGATATCCTATCAATGTGCGGAACCTCATGTACTATCACATCGCAAAGGCTGTTGGAAAGGAAGAAAGATCCTACCCCTACCCCAACTTCCTCACCATGTATTTCGAGGACCAAGGAGTTGAGAAGAAAATCTATGACACTAAGACAAAGCCAAAGAATCCCTTCTCCTGGTATTGCACCAAAGGACCGGACAACCCTAAAGCAAAGGGTAAAGCCGTTATCTCTACTGGGCAGTCTGAAGAGCCAGGAGTAGTGGCCGCCAGGTCAGAGCCTTCCACAGCAGGGCGATCTTCAGCTTCCATACCTCTTCCTTCATCCGATCCATCCATCACCATGCCATTGTCTATGCCCTCTTCTTCCACTTACCCTTAGACTGCACTACGGGTTTCTCAGACTTTATCCAGCATCAACAACTGGATGTAGGTAACTACATCAAAGTTGTCTGTCTTATCCAGCGCAGTAGCAGCACAGTCAGCCCCGACACAGCCTCAGGTACCTTCATTAGTAGAGGAGTCATTGAAGGAGCTTCTGGACAACCAGAAGAAGCTCCTGGACAACCAGAAAAAGATCATGGACACTTTGGATATTCATGGAAAGGCTATAAAGGATCTGGGCAAGCAAGTCAAGAATATGAAGAAGACTCGGGCCTCAAAGGAGTCGGTGGAGCAGCTGAAGAGGGGTGTAAAGATGTTCACTTCTGCTGGAGACATCCCACAGGACTTGCTCTGTCCCAACAGCACAGACAGCAAAGCATGAGGCACCAACAGCTGGCCAGTCTGAGGAGCCGGGTGCCACTACACATGCTGCTGCAGAGATGATCCAGATGCATCCGCAACCCCGTGGCCCCCCAGTGAGATTTGGAGATCCAGTTAGAGGACCCGGAGGGAGCTGCTGATCCTATGCAGTCCGAGAACCCCACTCATGTGCCAGACCCGATGCAGACCACATAAGGAGTTTTCTTTACTCTCTATCCCTTTCCCTGATTTTGTTTTGATATTAGTATTGAGGCCAATGCTATCTTTTATTTTGGGGGATGGTCTATTTTGATTTGGTGATAATTGTATAACATTGGTATGTAATAGCTATGAGACTATTTTTTTTCTTTTATCTTTACTTCTCGTTATTTTACTTTGGTATGTATGTCACACCTCTTATTTCCCCACACAACCCTATCACGAGGTTGAGTTAGAAGAGTTTTTCCAATTAAAGTGATGTTTGGAAAGGGATTATTTATTATTTAGAGTCGCCACTTGGAATTGAGTTTTGGTGTTCTAAGTCACCTTTTATTGAATCCCTTATCAAAAGGAAGATTTGACTCCTAATTCATGGTCTACGAAAACAGAAGACTGAGTAAGAAATTCTGTTGACCGAGAAGAAGGTGTAAGGTACCCCTCGAGTCCCGTGGTTCTAGCACGGTCGCTTTTATTGACTAATGTCCGTCTTAATCAATTCTTAAATATTCTTGTATTTTATTGATTATGGATTCTCTATTATACTTCACTTAATTTATTATATTTTTTATTAATTGTTTTGACCTAGATGCGGTAGGCACATAAAGTACTTTTTTTTGAAGTTAAATGTTAAACCAAGGTACTGAATGTACAATTATTTTACATTTAAGATCATCGAGATGCAGGAATGCGCACATGATCCTTTTATTATTTAAGCATATCAATCCAAGGTTCGGATATGAACACATGGGCTAATAGCATATTTAAAATATTTAATTATTTTGTCTCTTAGCACTTACTAATTTATTATAATAGCCACAAAAGGATTAATAATTAGTCATGTTCACTAGAAAGAAACGAAAAAAATGCTGCCTACACAAATAAAACAAAAAAAAAAAACTTCCACATTTTATTTGATTGATTCCCGTTTTTATTTATTTTATTGTAGTTGTTTGATTATGTCAATCAGAATAGTGGCATCCAAAGCAGAACAACGAATTGACTTATCTTAATGACATACGGTATATTACATGGAACTGAAAACTGATTGTTCTTAGCCTGATGTGAATTCCTCATACATTATTCATAGTTTATCCAAAGAAACAAATATAGATGCAATTGATACTGGATGTGATATATATATATATATATATATATATATATATATATATATATATATATATATATATGTTTGTGTGTGTGTTTTAAAGACTTAGTAGATAAAACTAACACCTTATTAAGCACAATAACCATTCAATATCAAGCTTTGACATCATAGAGTACGTACAAATGTAAAGTCTCCGATTTATTAATTATTCAAAGGATCGTTAGCTTACCACAAAACAAATCAATTTTTGCAACAATTATCAATGAATCAACTACATTGTAAAAGTTAAATTTCTTAATAAAATAATGGATCTAGAAAACGGTACAATGAAGCAAAAGCAATACAGTCATAACACAAATTAGTATATGAAAGAAATGAATCTAATAAAGAAAAAGAAAATCGTAGTTGTACCTATGATTTACGAAATATTCAACAGGAAAAGAAAGTAAGAGAGATAAATCACCGTCTACTAGCTGTTTTAGAACCACAAACTCGGAACCGTGAATAAAATCTCGAACACCGACTTCGAACTCAATAACGTAACTCAACAATTTTTCCAAGTGAATTTTTTACTCTAAAGGAATAGTCCTCTTTTCTCTTAGGTTTGAAATTTCTTATCATCTCCTCCTCTCCTTTCTTGTTGTTTTTAGCGGGGGGGGGGGGGGGGGGACGTGACTTGTGAATGTGTGCATATGGAGAAGTGAGAGAGTGGGGGTGAGGGGAACGTGAGGCGTGGGGGTTTTGGGAGGTTAGTTTATTTTTTATTAATTTATTTCTAATCATTTTTTTAAATTAAATAAAAGAAGATAAACACACACACACACATATATATATATATATATAAGTATCAACCAACTTACTTTTAGGCTAAAAGAAACTATATAAATAAGAAAACTCACTATTAACTATATATATATATATATATATATATATATATATATATATATATATAGCTATTAATTGATGCCCATTTTAATCTTCTGATAAAATATTATGTAAAGTTTTTGATAAATTTCTACCTGTAATAATATGGGAAAACGATATTGTATAATTACTCTTGAAATAATAGCCAATATATATATATATATATATATATATTTTGTATACACACACACATATATATATATATATTCTTCTATTTAAACATAGGAACAAATCTTATATTCTAAGAATATGAATATTTTTTGTAGTTTTTAATTTTCTTAAATAAAACCTATTAAGAGTAAGATAAAAATTTAAAATATTAAGATTAGATCTAAAAGAAATATTTACATTAAATAGTATAAAATTTGAGTGTGGTTAAAAATTAGTTGTTCACAGCATCCCCTCTTTTCTTGGAAACATGAAGAGTTTTTAGGCAAAGAAAATGAACAAGGTGCCTAATTTTTTGACCTCACTATTATTTGAAAAGGAAAAGAAGATAAAAGAAAAAGATGCGACCGAGCCTTGGCTTTAGGCAGCCTACATATTCCGGATTATAAGGGAATCAGGTTACGTGTAGTTCAAGTGAAAGAAGAGTGATTGAGTATTCTCAGAGGGAGAGTCGAGTGAAGTTTCGTAGAGGTTCCGATCCGCGGTTCCTACTATTACATCAAAATGAACAGAAAATTACATACTCTTGAAATCTAAAAGTTACAAAATTCCTATCTAAATGCCATATGGAATCTTGTCTTGATTCTTGAGCTGCTTCTCCCATTGACTTTAGACTAAAACTTGATTCTCTTGATGCAACATACTATGAAATATTCTCACAGGCTTGTTTCTTGATCAGATGATGAGAAGATGGATCTTGAGCCCTATGTCTCCGCATGCATTATGTCACAGCTGGTATTGAGATCAAACATTCCATTTTCTCCGGCAAGAGCTGAAATATTTTTTTTTTGCACATCCAATCCATGCCTTTCAGAAAAACCTACAAGCCATCACAAAAAAACAAACCGAACAAAAAAATTTCTGCCCCAGTTTGTTCTAGGAAATTTTTGTGAGTTATTGAAAATACATTAAACTATCTTTGCTATTGCAGAAAAAAGAATGGAAAAAGACAGTTAAAATAAATAAATAATAGGGGATGTCGTACCATGTTATTGATAAGAAAGAAGGCAACCAGGGGATGTAGTACACTGTGTTGATAATAAGATGAGGCTCGTGACATTTTATGATGCTACTAGGGAATGCCGTACCCTATGTTGGCAGAAAGTAATGCAGCCAAGGGATGTAGTACCCTGTGTTAGCAATAAGGTGAGGCTCATGGAACTCAGGATGTTACTAGGGAATGTCGTACCCTATGTTTGCAATAAAATGAGGCTCGTGACACTCTGAAATGCTACTAGGGGATGTTGTACCCTATGTTGGCAGAAAATAATGTAGCCATGGGATGTAGTACCCGATGTTGGCAATAAGACGAGGCTCGTGGCACTCTAGGATGCTACTAGAGAATGTTGTACCCTATGTTTGCAGTCAAGGGATGCAGTACCCTGTGTTGGCAATAAGGTGAGGCTCGTGGCACTCGAGATGCTACTAAGGAATATCGTACCCTATGTTTGCAATAAAATGAGGCTTGTGGCGCTCTGAGATGCTACTAGGGAATGTCGTACCCTATGTTTTGCAATAAAATGAGGCTTATGGCGCTCTGAAATGTTACTAGGAAATGTCTTACCCTATGTTGGCAGGATGTAATGCAGCCGGGGAATGCAGTACCCTGTGTTAGTGATAAGATGAGGCTGGTGGCGCTCTAAGATGCTACTAGGGAATGTCGTACCCTATGTTTTGCAATAAAATGAGGCTTGTGGCGCTCTGAAATGCTACTAGGGAATGTCGTACCCTATGTTGGAAATAAGTAATATAGCCAGGGGATGTAGTACCCTGTGTTGGAAATAAGGTGAGGCTCATGGCACTCGGGATGCTACTAGGTAATGGTGTATCCTATGTTTTCAATAAAATGAGGTTTGTGGCGCTCTGGGATGCTACTAAGGGATGTCGTACCCTATGTTGGCAATAAGTAATGCAACCAGGGGATGTAGTATCCTGTGTTGGCAATAAGGTGTGGCTCATGGCACTTGGGATGCTACTAGGGAATGTCGTACCCTATGTTTGCAATAAAATGAGGCCTGTGGCGCTCTGAAATGCTACTAGGGAATGTCGTACCCTATGTTGGAAGAAAGTAATGCAGCCAGGAGATGTAGTACCCTATGTTGGCAATAAAGTGAGGCTCATGGCTCAGGATGCTACTTAGGAAATGTCGTACCCTATGTTAGCAATGATAAGTGCAACCAAGGGATGTAGTACCCTGTGTTGAAGATAGGGTATTAATTCCCTATAGTGAAACTAAATATAACATGATTACATGTATATTAGAAGGAAATCAAGGATTTGAGAACTTCACTTGGAAATGTTCGTCCTTCCATGAACTGTTTCCTAAAATTGTTTTGTTCCTGTTCTGAACAAAGAAAGATTCGTTAGTTTTAAAATGGTGGTAAGTTTATGGCCTTGATCTCTTGGGCGTCATGACCTTGCGTCCACTACAGTTGTTAGAAAAATTGCCTGTCGATGGTCGTACAAATTACCTGGAGATTCTGTCTTTACTTTCTAAAGATCTTCTTTCACAACATCAACACCTGACTATTTTGCGCCTATAACCATTTGTGTTTATGGTGCAAACAACCTTGCTTCCCAAAACAACTTTTGACTAAGTAACTTTTGGTGAACTTTGAAATATTGTTCAGTCCTTCAAGTCTTTTGCTCGTCAAAGAAAATCAAAGAAGGCTTTATGCCTTTGCCCATACTGTTTATGCCCAGAGATTCTCTTCATACAACGGGGAAACTATAACCAATTTTGCGACCTTTTCTTTCCTTCGCTTTGACAAAATTAGACTGAAAGGGACTCAAAAAAATAATGTGAAAGAAAACAAGGATGTGAATTAATAGGTATTACAACTGAATCAAGAAGCATCCCTTTCAGGGAAGAAAAAAAATAAGAAAGGACTTATCTGGAGGAATATGCTGACTTCAATGAACATGACATGCACTTTGGACTGGATGCCTGATCCGTCTGAACCGTCTAATTCTCGAAATATGTTGTAAACTTCCTTTGAAACTGAGTTCTTTGTCTTAACCATGTTTGTTCAGGTTGAGCAGGACGAAGACGGAATACCTTGAGTGCAAATTTGGGGCAGAGCCGACGGAAGCGGGAGTGGAAGTGAGGCTTGATTCTCAAGTCATCCCTAAGAGGGGTAGTTTCAAGTACCTGGGGTCGTTTATTCAGGGGTCCGGGGAGATCGACGAGGATGTCACACACCGTATAGGGGTGGGGTGGATGAAATGGAGGTTAGCGACGGGAGTCCTGTGTGACAAGAAAGTGCCACTGTTACTGAAAGGTAAATTTTATAGGGCAGTGGTTAGGCCTGCTATGTTGTATGGGACCGAGTGTTGGCCGGTGAAGATCTCACACATCCAGAGGATGAAAGTTGCAGAGATGAGGATGTTGAGGTGGATGTGCGGGCATACAAGGAAGGATAAGATTAGAAATGAAGATATTCGAGAGAAGGTGGGTGTGGCCCCCATGGAGGACAAGATGCGGGAAGCAAGACTCAGATGGTTCGGGCACATTCAGAGGAGGAACACTGATGCACCGGTGAGAAGGTGTGAACGACTGGCGGTGGTGGGTACGAGGAGAGGTAGAGGGAGACCTAAGAAGTATTGGGGAGAGGTGATCAGGCAGGATATGGCGCGACTTAGGGTTACTGAGGACATGACCCTAAACAGGGAATTGTGGAGATCGAGCATTAAGGTTGTAGGTTAGGGAAAATTGTGATGTCTTTTTTACAGCGCACTAGAGTGAGGCTAGCCAGTTAGGAATTAGTCTTAGAATGCTATTGATCAACTACTGATGATGGGCTTTATCTTCTGTGTATTAATACCTTACATCTTTCTCGTATTTCCTATATCCTATATTGCTGTTATTTTGTTTTTTATGGAATTTATGTTATGTTATGGATTTTACGGTATTTCATGTTGTTTTATTATGAGTCTATTGATAGTACTAATATAGTGTCTCTTGTTGCCTCTTTGAGCCGAGGGTCTCCTGGAAACAGCCTCTCTGTCCCTCGGGGTAGAGGTAAGGTCTGCGTACATATTACCCTCCCCAGACCCCACTTGTGGGATTACACTGGGTTGTTATTGTTGTTGTTGTTGTTGTTGCAATGGCTGAGGCATCACCCCTAGTATACTGAATTAACATTCTCAAAAGTTGATCAGAAGGTCTTAGCAGGGAAAGGTAAAAGTGTTATTTGACCGAATTACAACTTTTGGAACCATTTTGATGGAACAACCGTCAAAATAAAATAAAATAAAATCATGCCCTAGTTTCTTCGAATACTGGGGAAATGTGGATTTTTGTTTGGTGTGACCGAACGTCAGAGTGAGGCTGCCTACGTATCCTTTCGGAATCAGGTCGGACGTAGTTCAATTAACTTGAACTTGTTTTCATTTTTGTTTTTTTTCCTTCTGTTTTCTTTTCTTTTGCTACTTTTCTTTTTTTTCTTTTTTTTTTCTTCTTTTTTTTTTTGCTTTTTTGTCTTCTTTTTCCTTCTTTCTTTTCATTTTTTTAACAATAACTTTCAAATTCCAAAGAGGCTAATCAAAGAGAGGGAACCGGGTAAAAGGGTTTGCAAAAAGGTTAATGGTGCTTGGGTAGCAAGAAAGAAAGCCTTAGTCATCCCAATCAGAGAATGTTAACACCAAGTAATGAGTTAAACATAGTACCTTTTGATAGCATCTGCATGGAGAGTTATATCGGGGACATTTATTTCCTTCGACGTCTCCCAAATACAACACTCCCTTTGGTAAAACTCCGGTTACAATGTGTGGTCCTTTTTATTTTGGAGCATAGTTTCCTTTAGCTTCTTCATGCTACGGCAGAATATGTCTCAGAAACGAGTTGCCCACTTCAAATTTCCGTGGCCTCACTTTCTTGTTGTAGGCACGGGCCATTGTTTGTTGGTACAATTTTCCATGGCAGACTGCGGCCAATCATTTTTTATCAACCATAGTCAATGCTTCAATTGGGTCTTGACCCAATCTTCATCCTCGATCTCGGCTTCAATAATGATCCAAAGTGAGGGAATTTCAACTTTTGATGGCATCGGAGCTTCAGTGCCATAAACTTATCAAGTAAGGGTGGCTTCATTTGGATTTTGTTTAGGCTTACTGTTCCAATTCTCTGTTTATTTTCTTACACGCCTTATCTTCAACACATTCTGCTTCTTGATTCATTATTTCGAAGTCTATCAGCATTTTAGGATCTAGGCATGAAGTCTGCAAGTATGTCATGTTATTAAAATCTGCAATAATAAAACTGAAAAAAGAATAAGAAAGGGACAAGACTAAGAAAAGAGACATTCATGGATGATGAAATATTGATTTCATTTATTTGAATATTTTAAAAAAAAGATAGAAAGGTTTATATCAGAATGTAAGACTACAAAGTAAAAACATTTGGATGACACACTGAAATAACTCGAAAGCCATAAAAGATAGCAAGACCGGCTACCGAGACTCCCGTCTGATAGGGAAAGTTTCTGGTTTGGTGCCCGTTTTTTGGTTTCTTTTCTGTCGCGACAATGGCTACTATGGCTTTCAATGCTGGATCAAATTCCCCATCATTAAATCATCCCAAGCAGATCATGTCCTATTGCTCAAATTTGGTATAGTCAATCCCACATTTGCCTTTATTTTTTATTTTTCACCGCCAACTTGCCTACTTGCCTTTTCGTGACCTTGGATCATTAGCAGTGGTGCTTGTTCCATTTGTTGAGAAGATGCTTTTACTTCTGAGCAAATTGCAAACCAACAAACCAACCACCTTTAATTAGTTTTTACTTCAAAACAACAAACATGTTAGAATAACACTCTCTTCTTCTTTTTTTTCTTTTTTTTTTACCATTTTTTCTCTTCTTTTTTTTTTTTACTTTTTTTCTTCTTTTTTTTTTTTTCAAAATGATTCGATCGAACCTGATGAGGGTTGCCTACGTATCATGTGGAGACATGAATCAGTGCGTAGTTCGGGAAGATCAAGAATAAATAAATTAACTCTTTTTTTTTACTTTAAAAAAAATATAATCGTAAAAACTCCTAACAAGGAAAATATTTTTGAGCTTTGAATTCTCTATCTCTCTTTTTTTTTTATTTAAAATTTTCGAAATAAAGAATTCTAAACAAGAAAGAAAATATTTTTGAATTTTCATTTTTGGTAACTTTCGAAAGAAAGAAATATTTTTGGATTTCGATTTTCTTATTATGTTTTTTGGGAGAAAGACTTCTAAAAAAGTGGAGAATATTTTTTGGATTTTTGAAAATTGGGGGCCGAACCTGATGAAGGTTGCCTACGTATCTCACATCCGGTGAGAATTAGACCCCCGTAATTCGGCTAAAATAACTATAAAAAAAACTATTTTGAAAATTGTAATTTTATACACCAAAACCCTTCAGACTTTTATTAATAAAAATGGTACTTTATGAAAACTTGGGGGAAATATTCTCTTTCTCTCTCCTATGTTCAATCAATCTATCCTAAAACCAGTCAACATTTGAGTGAAGCCTACCAAATAATGTTACATATAGCACATAAAGATGAACATATTAGTCCGAAAAATTTATACATGTCCTAGACGGGCCCGACCCTTGTGCCGAGTCCCGCTAATTCCAATGCACATGATGCAAATAAAGCGTAGCCTACTAGGGATATTCATTTCTTTTGGCTTGTTCTTCTAAGTTTTCAAATCTTAAAGGAGATGGTATCTAGACCTGGCTTACCCGGGTGGACAACCCGAGCCGAGGAGCGTCAAGCGTCACCAGAAGTAGGACAGCACTGGCTAGCTAACGGCTCTCACGCCTAAACATGTGTGACTAAATCCTTCACCAGAAGATGGTAGGCTAACTGGCTTTATCTCAAGACAGAAATTTTGTGATGCTGGTAGGCACACACAAGATAACTACCTATCAGAAGACTCAGAGGGGTGCGAGAGAGGATACAGTTTATATCACATTTCAAATAAATATTAAAGCAGTAAATAAGCGACAAATAGCACATTAGGCTTCGAAACACAATAATATCCAAAACATGATAAAAGCCAAACGAGAATCAATATACAAAGCTCGAATTCTTATTAATTATTCTCTAGAAGAGTCGCCATAGCTGTAACACCTCTTATTTTCCCACACAACCCTATCACGAGATTGAGTTAGAAGAGTTTTTCCAATTAAAGTGACGTTTTGAAAAGGGATTATTTATTATTTAGAGTCGCCACTTGGAATTGAGTTTTGGTGTTCCAAGTCACCTTTTATTGAATACCTTATCAAAAGGAAGATTTGACTCCTAATTCATGGTCTACGAAAACAGAAGACTGAGTAAGGAATTCTGTTGACCGAGAGGAAGGCGTAAGGCACCTCTCGAGTCCCGTGGTTCTAGCACGATCGCTTTTATTGACTAATGTTCGGCTTAAATCAATTCTTAAATATTCTTGTATTGTATTGATTATCGCTTGTCTATTATACTTCACTTAATTTATTATATTTTTTATTAATTGTTTAGACCTAGATGCGGTAGGCACACAAGGTATTTTTTTTTTGAAGTTAAATGTTAAACCAAGGTCTGAATGTACACATGGTTAAAACATAATTCTTTTACATTTAAGGGCATCGAGACACAGGAGTGCGCACATGACCCTTTTATTATTTAAGCATATCAATCCAAGGTTCAGATATGAACACATGGCTAATAGCGTATTTAAAATAATTAATTATTTTGTCTCTTGGCACTTACTAATTTATTATAATAGCCACAAAAGCATTACTAATTAGTCATGTTCACTAGAAAGAAACGAAAAAAAGGCGGTCTACACAAATAAAACAAAAAAAACTTCCACATTTTATTTGATTGATTCCCATTTCTATTTATTTTCTTGTAGTTGTTTGATTATGTCAATCAGAATAGTGGCATCCAAAGCAGAACAACGAATTGACTTATCTTAATGACATACGGTATATTACATGGAACTGAAAACTGATTGTTCTTAGCCTGATGTGAATTCCTCAGGCATTATTCATAGTTTATCCAAAGAAACAAATATAGATGCAATTGATACTGGATGTGATATATATATATATATATATATATATATATATATATATATATATATATATATATATATATATGTTTGTGTGTGTGTGTTTTAAAGACTTAGTAGATAAAACTAACACCTTATTAAGCACAATAAATATTCAATATCAAGCTTTAAGCTTTGACATCATAGAGTACGTACAAATATAAAGTCTCCGATTTATTAATTATTCAAAGGATCCGTTAGCTTACCACAAAACAAATCAATTTTTGCAACAATTATCAATGAATCAACTACATTGTAAAAGTTAAATATCTTAATAAAAAAATGGATCTAGAAAACGGTACAATGAAGCAAAAGCAATACAGTCACAACACAAATTAGTATATGAAAGAAATGAATCTAATAAAAAAAAAA
This sequence comes from Nicotiana sylvestris, assembly GCF_000393655.2. Lineage (NCBI taxonomy): Eukaryota > Viridiplantae > Streptophyta > Magnoliopsida > Solanales > Solanaceae > Nicotiana > Nicotiana sylvestris. The sequence goes on along the minus strand of NC_091064.1, from coordinate 168,069,345 downwards.
AAAAAAATCGTAGTTGTACATATGATTTAGAAATATTCAATAGGAAAAGGAAGTAAGAGAGATAAATCAACGTCTACTAATTGTTTTAGAACCACGAACTCGGAACCGCGAACAAAATCTCGAACTCCGACTTCGAACTCAATAACGTAACTCAACAATTTTTCCAAGTGAAGTTTTTACTCTAAAAGAACAGTCCTCTTTTCTCTTAGGTCTGAAATTTCTTATCATCTCCTCCTCTCCTTTCTCGTTGTTTTTTTTTTTTTTTATAAGTAAAAATTGACAGTTTGTTGTTTTCCCCATTTAGAGTGGGGGAGTGCATATGGAGATGTGAGAGAGTGGGGGTGTGGGGAACGTGAGGCGTGGGGGTTTTAGGAGGTTAGTTAGTTTTTATTTTTTATTAATTTTTTTCTAACCATTTTTTTAAATTAAATAAAAGAAGATAAACACACACACACACACATATATATATATATATATATATATATATATAGGTTCAAACCCTGAGTATGGAAAAATCCTTGGTAGCCTATGTGGCGCAAATCCGAATATAATCGAACTTCAATACGAATACCAAACACAGGGTGTGAAACCAATATATATATATATATATATATATATATATATATATATATATATATATATATATATAAATTCTTCTATTTAAACATAAGAACAAATCTTATATTCTAAGAATGTGAATATTTTTTGTAGTTTTTAATTTTCTTAAATAAAACCTATTAAGAGTAAGATAAAAATTTAAAATATTAAGATTAGACCTAAAGGAAATATTTACACTAAATAGTATAAAATTTGAGTGTGGTCAAAAATTAGTTGTTCACAATGTATATATTCGTTACTTTCATATTTGGTATGTATATATTTTTACCATTTGATGTATATATTCATTTTCATTTATGTAAATATTCTCTTTACTTTAATTTTGTATATATTCAGTTTGATTTCCGTAGTTTACTTCATAACTTCTTTCGTAATTTTACTTCATAGCTTCTTTTTTCTTTTAGTAGTTTCTTTTTAAGTTGTTAGCTTCTTTTTACATTTTTTTGAACAATAAGCCTTTGGTTTTCTTAATGCCACAGTTCTTTCCAAAGCTGGATGTTGTGTGAACTGGGTGGCTCTTCCTGGCGATGAATGGCGTGACAACCTTCATAAGGGATTGAGTCCGTTTTTTTCTTTTTGCTTTGATATGTAGTAGTAATGAATAAAAGTGTCTCAGGCAAGCTTCACTTGGGCCTAGCACATTTACCTTTGACCTTATAGTTAGAAACAAGTTGATTTGTAAAGAATAGTTCTAGTTGTGACCTTTACACTCTTGTGTTGACTAAACAATCATCGAGTGGCTTTTTGGAACCATTTGTGATGCTCAATCTTAGCTAGGGTTGTTGTGGGCTCTCGACTCTGTTTTCTTTAGCAATCCAACAGCTTGTGAGGTGAGTGTCACGATCCGAATTTCCACCCTCGGGAGTCGTGATGGCGCCTACTTGAAGAAGCTAGGCAAGCCACGAAATACAGAAATTTTAACTCTTTCATTTTAATCCTTTTAACAACTTGAATTAACAAGAAATCAACAATTTAAAGATTAACGATAACAGAATAAGCGGAAGACTTAAACAACTAAAAAGAATCAAAATCAGTACTACAATGCTAATATACTCCTCTACCCGGAATCTGGTGTCACAATATTCACGGACTGTCTATGAATACTACATACAAAAGTCTGAAAAAGGAAATACAATCTGTCTCGGATACAAGTGAAAACAGAACATATAAATAGATAGAAGAGAATGTCGGGCCTGCATATGCTTGCAGGACTACCTCGGGATCTCTAGGTAGACTGAAGGCTGGCTCCCCAAGTGCTACTATCCAAATACTGCTCCGGTATCTGCACATAGTGCAAAGTGTAGCATCAGCACAACCGACCCCATGTGCTGGTAAGTGCCTGGTCTAACCCCGGCGAGGTAGTGACGAGGCTAGGACCACACTCCAGATAAACCTGTGCAATTATATAATGTACGGCGGAAAATAAACAGGAATAAGCAGTTTAAATGGGAGGGGGGTACATGCTTCGAGGAACACATCAAGTCCAACAGGAATAAAGAGAAATATGAGAGAAACAATTCAAAATCTACGTCAAAGCAATAATAACACTATTGCGGCGCGCAACCCGATCTATTTATAACATTGTTGCGGCGTACAACCCGATCCATTATAATATTATTGTGGCATGCAACCTGATCCAATATAATATTGTTGCGGCGTGCAACCCGATCCAATATATATATCATTGTTGCGGCGTGCAACCTGATCCAATATAACATTGTTGCGGCGTGCAAACCGATCCAATATATTTATATCCTTAAACTCAACCATACCACGAGTCCCGACGAGGGATCAACAATAAACTACATTATCCCGGCAAGGGAATTCAATAATAAAAGTATACATGTCCCGGCAAGGGAGAATCAGCTATAACCAATCTTAACTCAACTCCTACTCGTCTCAGCTAACACCAATACTCAATCATAAGTAATTTCCATGAAAATAAACTAAATCCTTGCTCAATATCGAGAATCACCAATTAAAGAATCCGTAGTATCATTTAAGAACACAACAATTATCAATTTAAGACTCACGGTCATGCTCGACACCAACGTATAGATACTCGTCACCATGCCTATACATCGTACTCAACAAGAAGCAAATAACACATAGGACACAACTCCTAATTCCTCAAGCTAAGGTTAGACCGAACACTTACCTCGAACTTCCACTACCAACTCAATCCTCAAACACTGCCTTTCCTTTTGAATTCGGCTCCAAATCAATTGTATCTAGACATAATCGACTTAATAACATCAATAAACGCTAAACAATCCAATTCCAATGATTAATTATAGCTTTCTAATCATTCTTCCCAAAAAGTCAAAAAATGACCCCGGGCCCGCTTGGTCAAAACATGAGGTTTGGACCAAAATTTGATCACCCATTTACCCATGAGCCCGAATATATAATTTGTTTTGAAATCGGACTTCAAATCGAGGTCCAAATCCCAATTTTTGAAAAACCTAGGTTCTGCCCAAAACAACCAATTTCCCCCATGAAAATCATTGATTTTGAGTTAAAATCATGTGAAAAGATGTTAATGATTGAAGAAAACGAGGTAGAAATCACTTACCAATATTTTGGAGAAGAAAAGTTATTTAAAAATCGCCTTTTATGTTTTTGGGGTTTTGAAAAATGAAAAATATCTGAAAATCCCGTCTTAATATACACCTCTCAGACCCCCTGTGCGGATCGCACATAATCAACTGCGGCCGCACAACTCCCATGAACCTGTGCGGACCGCACAGCTCCCATGAACCTGTGCGGACTGCACAAAGTCAACCGTGGTCGCACAGTCACCAGTGCGGACATCACAAAAACTAGTGCGTCCGCAAAGCCCCCACCGCGGTCAGCACGAAATCCATTGCGGCCGAACAGGCCCCTCCGCAGCAGCATTCCACTTTGTGCGGACTGCACTGGTTTGTTCAGAGGCCTTCCACTTCTCTGAACCTGCAACAACTATGTTTTTTTAAGCCTACGACATCCCGGAACCTACCCGAAACTCACCCGAGCCCTCGGGACTCCAAACCAAATGTGCATACTAACTCAAAAACATCATATGGACCTACTCGTGTACTAAAATTACCAAAATAACATCATGAACATCGAATTAGACCTCAAGATCAATGAAATTTCTCAAAACTCCTTTAAATATCAAATTTGCATTTAAAGTTTGAATCACGTCAAACGGATTCCGTTTCTTACCAAACTTCACAGAATTATCTTAAATCATATATAAGACCTGTACAGGGCATCAGAACCAAAATACGACCCTGATACCAACATGTTCTAATCAGCATTCATTTCCAAAACCTTTAAACAATTTCAGAAAATAATTTTCTTTAAAAATTTCATTTCTCAGGCTTGGTACCTCGGAATTTGATTCCGGGCATACGCCCAAGTCCCACATTTTCCTACAGACCATCAAATCACGGGTCTGGGTCCTATTACCCAAAACGTTGACCGAAGTCAAATTAATTCATTTTATAGTCAAAATTTATCATTTTTTTATAGATTTTCACATTTGGGATTTTTGGCTACGCGCCCGAACTACGCACGCAAATCGATGTGATGCTAAGAGAGGTTTTTAAGGCCTCAGAATACGGAATTTAATTTAAAAGCAAGTGATGACCTTTTGGGTCATCACAATGAGGTATTGAATTGCAAGTCCAAGTTCCGTGCCAATAAATCTAGAACTTGCCCTGAATGTTTATCTAGGCGAAATTCTAAGTGTACCTCGACTAGAGAAATGATTATAGGCTCTCCTTAATCCAATTTGAAACTTGAAAGCACCCATAGCCTACAAATATGATAACCCTAGTTAACCCCATTGAGCCGAAGTCCTTTTTATTTCAATAACCATGATACAAGCCTTTATCCATTCTATAATGACCCTCTCTTGGCACCCAATCTTTCCTTAGTATATTGGAAAAAGAATAAGTTTGGGGGAGATACGAGGAATGTGAAAGTGATAAAAGGTACAAAATGAAGAAAAGTAAAGGCAAAAGAAAATAAAGAAAATCCAAAGAGTCAATGAAAGCCAAAAAGAAAGTGAATAAGATAGAAAAGTGAAGGGATTCAATGAAAGCAATGATGAAAGACATGGAATGATTAGAAAAGGAGAAAAATGATCGTCATGAACAAGAAAGAGTGATAGTTTGTCTCTCTAGTTCCCCTAAGGAAGAAGAAAATGACTCAAAGAGTCAAGAAAGTGTGAGCCGAAATGAGAAAATAAAGTACTTAAAGAAATATGAAACCTTCATAGACCGATAAATCCTACCTTGATCCAACAGCCTTCATTATATTCCCAAAAAATTTCTATATGATTTCGAGTTGAGTGAGCTTACATTAGTGGTGATTCACATAAGGGGAAAGCTTATGGTACTTAGAGCGGGACTTGTGACATTCCCTTGTGAGAGATGAGTGTACTTATTCACAATCCTTGTTTTAAGTGCTACAATTTTTAAGTGAGATTTGCTTATGGAGAGTAGAGGAGAAAGAGTTTGTGTTCCACAATGATCTACGTAATAGAATGAGCTTCCTTGGTGAATTCAGTCAACTCTTAATGCTCTAGTGTTGCATTAGAACTATGGTACTCAAAAGGTTTTATGTTGTTGATAATTCATTTGTTTTGAGGGTAATTGTTAGTCCCAATTGATTCTTGACAAAGACACCTTAGGACAATTGAAATTTTCCCTTCGTTTTCTTGTGGAGGTGAGAATTACCTTGTTTACTTGAGAACAAGCAAAAACTTAAGTTTGGGAGAGTTCATAAGCAGGAATTTTAGCCTATTATTTGCTCTCTTTTACTTATGTTTTGGATTAAAAATGCGTGAAGGTATTCCATGAAACTAACTTAATGTGCTTGCTTGTAAGGTTTGTTCAAAATGAGTCAAAGAAGCCAAAATTAGCTCATAAAGGAGTCAAACTTGAACAAATCCAAGACTGGGATAAGGGCGCTAACCGCGACATAAAAGTTTGGCCGCATATGGATCAACGCTGAGGCGGCCATAATTCGTGGACCACAAAGTAGAGATTCAGAAAAGTGGTTTTGGGCACAAGCATGGGCGCGGGCAGCGACAGAAAGACGCAACCGCTAAATTACTGGCGCGACCGCATTTGGAATTGTGCTGGCAGCATGTGCTAAGGATCAGAGACTTTGCAAGTTATGAAAAAACAAAGAAAGCGTTCCCCGTCAAGAATATGCGACCGTGAAAATCGTCCACACGAACGCGATGAAAAATACACGGTTTGCGAAACAAGTTCCAGCCCAGTCTCAGATGTAAAGAAACGTGGACCGCGCTCAATATTACGCGACCGCGAAAGCAAGAGTGCGGCCGCAGTTAGAATTACGCAGTCGTGAAAACTTCACAGGGGCATTTTTGTTCGAAAATTTTAGCCTAGTATAAATAGATCTTTTTCACATTTTTAGGTTAAGTTATGTTCTTACTGAGCACGTGAGATGACTAGGTTTTCCTATTTGGGCAATTTTGTACAAGATTTACCTTATAACATTATATTTTCATCTTTTAATTTAGTATTATGGATTTTATCTTCTCTTTATCTTTGATTTATGCTATTTCCATAAGTAGTTAAACCCATAGCTAGGGTTGTGACTCAACCCTAGTATGTGTATTTAATGGGACTTAAATGTAGGGCTTGAATATGTATGTATTAGTGATTTTTAGCCTAGTTCTTGCTAGAAGTATTGAATTAGTAGTTGCAAACACTGATTTATGCCGTTATGACTTAGTCTCTACTTGAGAAAATAAGGATTAAGTCTAGGAAAACTAGGTTAACAAGGAATTGGGGTGAACTTAAGAAATTGATAGCCCAATTAAAGGGTTAAACCTAGAGATAGTAATACCTGACTTGAGCTTAAATCACTTGAATTGCATGAATACCCATTTGGACTTGAGAAAGTCAAATTGGGCAAAATCACTCAAACTACCGAGAGGTACAGACTGAGTACCCGGGTGTGATAGCTATATCACGACCCCAATTAATCACATGATTGCCATAGATTCTTGCTACCCATTGGATATCCACCTAGGCGGAAGTCTCTTCCCTAGTCCCTTTAAATCCTTGAAAACAACCAATAAAAACATTGCACTTAGTTTCAAATATTGCATGTTATAGTGTATAAGTAGAAGTAGAAAACAAACCAACCAATTGTGGAAGAGTAATTAAGAGCAAAACCTGCATCTACACTTGGATATAAACCTAATTCCAAACAAATTAACTCTTAGTGGATTCGATCCCGACCTTATCGGGTAAAACTGCATCGACCATCCTCACTACTCAATAGTAGTGCAAGCTTGGACCCAATCAATGTCCAACCCGCATATTACCACTCACCACCACCAGCCCACCAAAATTATCAAAAACCATGACCAAATTTCGACCGCAGACCACCCAGACAATACACTCCAATTGATGAACCCATAGACCAACTCTACGAGAGACTGAAGGCTACCGATTATGTCACTCCCATTCTCGTTGTTTCTATTGAAAACTCTTCTCAGTGGATTAACCCAAACAAGACATGTGCCTATCACTTAGGCATGAAGGATCATACCATTGATAAGTGTCTCACTCTGAAGCACAAGATCCAGACATTAATCGGCACTAAAGTCATACAGGCAAAGGAGGATGCACCCAATGTTTGTAATAATCCTCTCCTGGATCACAGAGATGAGAGGGTAAATGTGATAGAGATCGATGAAGAATGGGACCCGGAAGGGTCAATTGGACTCATGCGGGAGGAGGAGGATCCTAAAACATCTCTAGTCACCCTCACACCTATTGTAGTACAAACCTAGGCACCGATTGAAGTTGAGGTAATCACACCAGTACCGTTTGAAGTTGAGATAACCACACATTTTACCGTGATGGTAGCACCTACGCCATCTTATAAGTCTAATGTTATACCATGGGATTATGTTGCAGAAGCAAGAAGGAAAGGAAAAGCAAAAATGGAAGAAACAGGTGCAACACAAGGCATGACTAGAACTGGTAGGGTTTATACACCCGAGCACTTAGGAGGAACAACCAAAAAAGCTGCATCTAAGCAGCATGTCATTGAGACTGGCCCTGACGACCTTTGGAGAAATGTTCAAGCGAGAGAATACTCTGTGGTTGACCATTTGAACAAAACTCCTGCTCAGATATCCATATCCATTTTATCACTCATGCAAAACTCCGAGACATACAGGAATGCCCTGATGAAGGTGCTGAGTGAAGCCTATGTACCCACCTACATCACTAGTAGAGACGAAATCACAAAATACTTTTTATGAAGATGAGCTGCCACCAAAAGTACTATATCACAACAGGGCACTACATATCACAGTGCAATTTGAGGACAAATTCATCGTTAGGGTCCTGATAGATGGGGGTTCGAGGCTCAACATATGTCCACTGACTACTCTGAAGAGGCTGGGTAAAGTCCTGCACGAGATACGAGCAGGAAGCATGAATATAAAGGCGTTTGATGGATCTCAGAGGGCCACAATCGGGGAAATCAACCTCAGCCTACAGATGGGACCAACCTGGTTTGATGTTGAGTTTCAAGTGTTGGATATATCTGCTACCTACAATCTATTGTTGGGACGACCCTTGATACATACCGCTAGGGCCATAGCTTCTACTCTACATTAGGTTGTGAAGTTTGAATGGAACCATCAGGAGGTGATCATCCATGGAGACGGAAGTAATCCCATCTATACCAATCAAACTATTCCAGTCATCGAGAACATGAGGAAGCTGGGTGGAGAAACATACCATCGCATTGAGTGCTTCAACGCAATTGAAAAAGACAAATGGTGGAGCAACAAGATAGAAAGCATATTGTTATAGGCAGGGTATGAGCCTGGCAAGGGTCTCGGCAAGAATCTCCAAGGGATCACCAAACCGGTACAATTGAGGCGTCATGGTACAACTTTTAGGCTTGGGTACAAATACACTTGGCAAGAGTACCAGGATTGGGCTACCATGGCGTGGTCCTTATTATCCGCTGGAACAATCGGTACCACATTTACACCAGACATTTCATCAAGCTGACATGATGTGGGGATCTGAGGAAGATGAAGCCTTAGCTGGCATAAGGAAGCTATTTTTGGATGATAAAGACATGGATTGCAGTGCAATAGTCGAGGAGGAGGAGGAGGAGGAGGAAGACCTTACTATTCAGACGATGGAGAAAGGAGTGGTTCTCAAGAACTGGACTGCTGCACCATCCCGGGCCCGTCGAGTTCCTGGTTAGCCTGGCAATTAGCATCATTTATTTTTTAAAGAAATTTTATGATCATCTAAAACATTTTCAGTAAACGTATTTTGTTTGAAATAATCACTCGAGTCATCGAGCCGTACTTGTTGACGTTTTCAAGATTTTACTAATGCACTGCTATTTTTTAGTATTTATTATTATTCTTTAAATTTTCTCTATACAATATTATTATTACTTATCCCGATGAACCTACGACTGTGACATGTAATAAGACAACGCAACATAAGGATAGTGATTCAGAGGATCTGGAAGATGATATAATACTTACAAAATTGTCAGAGAAGTGAAAAACTTTGAAAACAAGCCTAAGTCTAACTTAGACGAGACTGAGACAGTTAACTTAGGTGATTTTGAAATAGTCAAGGAAACACGTGTAAGCATTCACCTGTCAACCTAGAGAAGGAATAGTATGTCCGGTTCCTAAAAGAGTATGAAAATATTTTTGCATGGTCCTATGATGATATGACTGATTTGAGAACATCCATAGTGGCTCACAAGCTACCTACCGATACCATGTGTCCACCTGTAAAATAGAAGCTCACAAGATTCAAGCCAGATATGAGTTTGAAGATAAAAGAGGAAGTATCTAAGCAAATCAAATCCAAGGTTCTCAGAGTGGTTGAGTATCCGACTTGGTTGGCCAACATCATGTTGGTTCCGAAGAAATATGGGAAAGCCAGAGTGTGTGTTGATTACCGAGATTTAAATAGGGGAGTCCCAAAGATGATTTTCCATTGCCCAATATACACATACTGATCGACAACTATGCCAAGCATGAACTCCAGTCTTTTGTGGATTGCTTCGCGGGGTATCATCAGATCTGGATGGATGAAAGGGATGCCGAAAAGATAGCCTTTATCACACAATAGGAAATGTACTACTATAAAATGATGCCATCTGGTTTGAAGAATGCTGGAGCCACTTACATGAGAGCTATGACAACCATTTTCCACAACATGATACACAAGGAAATAGAGGTGTACGTGAATGACATCATCATCAAATCCAGAAGAAGCACATGTCATATACCATACTTGAGGAATTTTTTGATCGGTTTCGAAGGTACCACTTGAAACGAATCCTGCAAAGTGTGCCTTCAGAGTTCCTGCCGGAAAATTGTTAGGATTCATCATCAGTCGCCAAGGGATTGAATTGGACCCGTCAAAAGTCAAAGCTATCCAGGACTTTCCACCTACGAAGAACAAGAGGGATGTGATGAGCTTTTTAGGGCGTCTCAACTAAATCAGCCGTTTCATAGCACAATCAACCATGATTTACAAACCAATTTTCAAAATGCTGAAGAAAGATGCTGCAACAAGCTGGACTGAAGAATAGACTTCGACAAAATCAAGGAGTATTTATCTAAACCACTTGTTCTAGTCCCACTAGAACCAGGAAGACCTTTGTTGCTTTATTTTTCCATACTGGATGGGACTTTTGGTTGTATTCTTGGACAACATGATGAAACTGGAAGAAAGTAGTAGGAAATATATTATATGAGCAAGAAATTCACACCTTACGAAGCCAGGTACTCCTTGCTGGAGCACACCTACTGCGCTTTGACATGGATAGCTCAAAAATTGAGGCATTATTTCTGTGCATACACCACATATCTCATATCAAGGATGGATCCGCTAAAATACATCTTCCAGAAACCCATGCCTACGAGAAAGTTAGCAAAATGGCAGATATTTCAGAGTGAGTTCGACATCATCTATGTAACTCAGGAGGCTGTCAAAGGGCAAGTGTTGACAGATTTTTGGCAGAAAATCCCGTAGATGGAGAATATGAACCATTAAAAACGTATTTTCCCGACGAGGAGGTATCATTTGTAGGAGAAGATATCATTGAAGCATATGACGGTTGAAGAATGTTCTTCAACGGAGCTGCCAACTTCAAAGGAGTGGGTATCGAAGCTGTCTTGGTGTCAGAAATAGGCCAACATTATCCGATATCCGCAAAACTCAGGTTTCCATGTACCAACAATATGGCAGAATATGAGGCTTGCATCTTGGGACTCAGGTTAGCTATTGGCATGAATGTTTAAGAATTGTTGGTGATTGGAGATTCCGATCTTTTGGTGCACCAAGTTTTAGGAGAATGGGCTATAATGAACACCAAGATATTGCCATATTTGTTCTGTGTACAAGAGCTGATAAAACATTTCACGAAGATAGAGTTCAAACATGTTCTGAGGATTCAGAATGAGTTTGTAGATGCATTGGCCATTTTATCTTCCATGATACAACACCCCCACAAGAACTTCATCGATCCTATCCCAATAGGAATTCATAAATAGCCAGCTTATTGTGCTCATGTTGAAGAAGAAAGTGTCGGAAATCCGTGGTTCCACGACATCAAAGAATACTTGTCAAAGGGAGACTATCCAGAGCATGCAACTCATACTCAGAAACGTACACTCTAAAGTTTAGCCAACCATTTCTTTCAAAGCGAAGGAATTCTGCATAGAAGGACTCCTGACCTGGGGTTACTACGGTGTGTCGATGCCAAGGAGGCATCCAAATTGCTCGAGGAAATACATGCCAGAACATACAAACTACACATGAATGGGTTCGTTTTAGCCAAGAAAATAATAAGAGCAGGATATTTCTGGATGACTATGGAAATAGACTACATCAAATACATCCAGAAGTGTCACCAATGCCAAATACATGCTGGCCTTTCTCCGCTTGGTGCATGGATGTCATCGGTCCAATCAAACCCAGTGCTTCAAATGGGAAGAGGTTCATTCTAGTGGTCGTAGACTATTTCACAAAATTGGTCGAGGTTGCATCTTACAAAGCTGTAACTAAGAAGGTCATCACAGATTTTGTTCGGGATCGCATTATTTGTCGGTTCGGAGTGCTAGAGTCAATCATTACCGATAATGCCACCAATCTCAATAGTGATCTAATGAAGGCTATGTGTGAAACTTTCAAGATCAAACATAAGAATTTCACAACATATAGGCCGCAAATGAATGGAGCTGTAGAAGCCGGCAACAAGCACATCAAGAAGATACTAAGGAAAGTGGTAGATAATTACAAACAATGGCACGAGAAGCTTCCATTTGCTTTTCTTGGATTTGTACCACAGTTCGCACATCAACTAGGACAACTCCTTACTTGTTTGTCTACGATACGGAAGTAGTTATTCCTACCGAATTAGAAATCCCTTCTCTAATAATCATACAAGAAGCTGAGCTCAGCAATACATAGTGGGTACAAAGCCGCTATAAATAACTGGCCCTCATAGATAGAAAGAGAATGAATGCAGTATGTCACGGTCAACTCTACTTTCAACAAAAAGGTCAGGCCAAGGCAATTTACACCGGGGCAATTGGTGCTAAAGTGGATCTTCCCACATTAGGATAAAGCCAGAGGGAAGTTTTCACCCAATTGGTAAGGTCCCTACATGGTTCACCAAGTACTAACAGGAGGAGCACTCATATTTGCAGAAATGGACGAAGAGATTTGGCCAAAACCTATCAACTAAGACGCAGTCAAGAGATACTATGTTTAGAATTGCTTACATTTTCTTCATTTGATGTAACTGAACTACGCTTGACTTGATTCCTATTTAAGAGAGGATATGTAGGCAGACCTATGGGTTCAGCCACATCTTAATAAAATTTTCTTTATCCCCATGATCGGAAACTGGGGCAAGATCGCAAGTTTAGCCAATTTCGTCATATGCTAAACAACCAAAAGTATTGTTAGATGCATTGCTTTTGAATTCGAGCAGAATTTTGAGGGGGACCCTCAAAATTCTTAGGCAAAGAGGTCGCAATGTCTCTAAAATGTGTCACAGTCATCGGTTCATCTAAATTATTTGATATCTCATACTACTACATTTCAAATAACCATATTTATCAAGCACGTGCATATTTTTTGAAAACTTTGTTTCTATGACAGCCAGATGTTGCCCAAGGTTACTCAAACAGGATCTCAAGACAGAAGCAAAGGCAAAGCTAGAAGACAAAAGCATGAACAAACCTTTCCCCACATAACTCATATTTTTTCTTTGGATGCAGGCACAATAAGACAACGATATCATTAGGTACATCAAGTTACTGCCTTCAAGATAAAAAATTATCTAGCGTAAACATCTCCAACTAAGAAATACATTACTTTCTCACTATCACTCATCGTGTTCTTCCATGAGGCTAAGCATTGCCTCCCTAATTGCATAAGTCTAAGCACTACCTTTCCCTGCATGAGACTAAGCATTGTCTCCTCTTTGTTTGAGGCTGTGCATTGCCTCCCTCTCTGCATGAGACTAAGCACTGTCTCCCCTTCCCTTGCATGAGGCTAAGCATTATCTCCCTTATTTGCATAAGACTAAGCATTGTCTCTTATTCCTGCATGAGGCTAAGCATTGCCTCCCTAATTGCATAAAGATAAGCATTGACTTTCCTTGCATCGACACTAAGCATTGTCTCCTCCTCTTGCATGAGGCTAAGCATTGCCTCCCTAATTGCAAAAGGCTAAGCACTGCCTTTCCTTGCATTGAGACTTAGTATTGCCTCCCTAATTGCATAAGGCTAAGCATTGCCTTTCCTTGCTTCGAGAATGAGCATTGTCTCCTCCTCCTACAATGAGGCTAAGCATTGCCTCCCTAATTGCATAAGGCTAAGCAATGACTTTCCTTGCATCGACACAAAACATTGTCTCCTCCTCTTGCATGAGGCTAAGCATTGCCTCCCTAATTGCATAAGTCTAAGCACTGACTTTTCTTGCATCGACACTAAGCATTACCTCCCTAATTGCATAAGGCTAAGCACTGCCTTTCCTTGCATCGAGACGAAGCATTGTCTCGTCTTCTTGCCTGAGTCTAAGCACTGACTCCCTAATTTCATAAAACTAAGCACTACCTTTCCTTGCATTGAGACTAAGCATTATCTCCTCTTCTTGCATGAGGATAAGCACTGTCTCCTCAATTGCCTAAGGCTAAGCATTGCCTTATCTTTGCATAAGACCAAATACTATCTCCATTACACTGTCTAAGACCCAACACTATCCTATGTTCACCTAGGGCTAAACCCTTCCCTCATCTTACACAAGACTAAGCCTTATCTTGTCACATTTCACATATGACCAAGCATTATATCTTTGCATTCCATGGGATGAAACATCGCCATTTGTCCAAAGGCATCATAGTTTAAAGGCATCATCCTCATGGACCGAGGACATCATCTCATGGTCTCTGAATCCCTTATCATATGCTTCATGGCCCAAGACGTCATGGTCTACGGACATCATCCTCACCATCCAAAGTCAGATTTCATGGTCCAAAGGGAATCTGCATCACGTTTAAATTCTCGCAATAACCTGTATATATTCGCATGTGCTGTGTTTTAAGATTTACAGGTAATCCAGGAGGTAATTGTTCTTCAAATAGGAGAAATCTTCCCTCTGGTTTACGTTCATAACATTCACATCCTGCAATTGTTTCAAACATAACCGACCACTATCAATTACCCACCTTTTACTCTATGACCGTTTAGATATTTGCTCAGTGATACATCCATAACGTTTCAAATTCACATTCATGACTTTTCATAAATTCATCTGATACTAACCTACCCAAAAGAACCCTTTCTAAAACATATGACCATTCTTATAACAACTCCATCGGTTTCGTTCACCATTGGATCCAGAACTACACACGACCTAATTTTCGGGTAAATAATGGTAGCTGTGATACCCAATTTTGCCCTCATATTTTTTCCAAATAGTATAAATACTTTCAAAACATCATTTTTCATCATTATTTGGTACACAAATTTGTACAGGCATTTTTCTACAATTTTTCATAATTTTTAGAACTTTAAAATTGATTTTTCTTGCATTTAAATTGCTTGAATATTTATCAATTACTCTCTTAAATTATCTTATGATGAATTAATTACCTAAAATTATCATTTGCATCCATAATACATGTTTCATATATTTTATTTTATTTCATACAATTACATTAGTATCTTAGGCTATTTGTATAATCTTGCAATAATAGCATATACTTTACAATTGCTATCTTATTCAAGGTCGAAATCATATCTTACATTTTTATAATCTTATACTATTATTTTAAAATATTACTTTGCATAAGTCGTATTTTTTATATTTATTTAATTGATTTATTAAATTATTTTCCCCTTAATTTCTATTTTTAAAACATGGCCTAAATTGGTATCAATTTCGGACCAGACAAGCCCCAAATCTCTGGCCCAATTTCCCCAGCCCAAGCCAAACAACCCTCTAATCTAACCCGGTTGGTGCCCATTTGAACGACCCGCCCAGCTCCCCCTTTCTATCTTGGCCGTTGATCTCAAATGATCAACGACCCTTAATAAACTAACCCCTCCTCTTATATTCCAACCCCTAATCCTAGAGGCCCATTGTCTCTGCCCAAACACGTTTAATTTCTCTCATCTCTCCACTCTCCTCAGAAATCCTAGTCGCCCTCTAAATTTTCTCCAAATCCGTCTCAACCATGGATTCTTTCTATGATTTTATTGCCTTTTCTGTGTTATCTCCGTACTACCTGCAAGACCATGGTATCACTTAGTAATTGCCTAAACATGGCAAGTACTATCTCTCAGATTCCAACCGTTCAACTTCAATCATTTGAATTTGGTCGAAATCTCGTCCATATGCATCATGGCAAGGCTATATTGGGTTCGATTAGCCAAGATCTTTGGCCAATATCTTATTTCTGTCAACTAGGGTTTACCCGATTTCTCTCCTAAATTAATTTTAAACTGATTTTGCATGCCTTCTTTCCTTATTCTATGTTTGATTTATTTTGTTTCCTTGTTTGTTCATTCAATTTTACTGCTATATAAACTCCTCCCCGTTCCCCTTTGAGACAGACCTTAATCGTTATATTTTCACTAAAAATTGGAGTTATCAATTTACTGTTCCCTTATTCTCTTGCTCTCTTATTCTACACCTGGGTTCTTGGCCGTCTGAAAGCCAAGGCCACTGAGATTCGATTATTCAACCTTTTCTTAGTGCGAGCATTGCCTGGGGTTCAATTGAAGCCCTTGGGAGCTTCGACGCATTAAGATTCTGGGTAATTATAGAATTTTCTTCTTCTTATTGTCCATTTAACTGGTAAGTCACTTGGTTTTGCAATTTCGTTTTTATATGTCTATGATTTGCATATATTCTCACTTCTGAAATTCATGGCTTAATGTGTTTTTAGGTTACTTTTGTATGCAACTTTGTTAGCTTTACACTCGTTTTAACTCTCTTTAGCATTTTAATTTCACCTAATGCTGCTAGTTCTGAGATTGTTTATGCCTAACTTGAATAATCTGAACCCTCTTAAGTTCATTTGGCTAATGTATTTTGGGCTACTCTTGTATGCGATTTTGTTAGTTTTGCACTTGCATTGAATCTTTTTAAGTTCATATTAGTCTACTGGTCAATACCTAAATATCTACATTATTGATCAACCCGAGTCTATTTTCCTACTCTATTTTGAGTTCCTGCAATGACTGCTTCACATTTGTAACAATCTGATTATGCCTATGTGTTGTTTTGCTAAGTGTTGAACCTGTTTCTAAGTCTTGATGAACCTGCACCTAAGTCTTGTTACCTGCTTGATTAGCTACTCTGTGTTCTCAACTTTGCTATGTCTACTTTAAGCTATAAGTGTATTTCCTCAACTTCTTTCCCTTAACCATTGCCCACTCTCTCTCATTTATTACGTATACTATTCTGAACCTATCATTCTTGGCCGGCTAAAAGCCAAGGCCACCAAGGCTCTTACTACTGACCTCCCTAGTGTGAGCATTGCTCGAGGTCCATTTGAGACCCTTGTGAACTCTAACACACTAGAATTTGAGATCTTTTAGCCACTCTCTCCACAACTAAGACCTGAACTATCTCTAACACTCAATTCTTTCTTCCTACTGTCTACTGAATATGTAAATTGGTTGGTCAATCTATGGTAGTGTGATATGGCTTGAGTTTATCTATGGAATCTGGGTTGTGCTGATGAATATTGCTCGTTGTTGGAAATCTGGGTATGCTATGTGAGAGTTGTTGAAGGTCCAGGCAACGCTGGGTGTTTCCTTTTGGGCCTTCTATGGGCCTACTGTCATTATATGTACAATATTTGTAATTATATTTATCATTGAGTCTGTAATAACTTTGTAATAAACAATTCGGGTGTTAGTAAAAATGGAAAAACGGGTATTTTTGCATGAAAGTGTAGAAAATATCCCTATTGGATTCAATGATTTACTTGCTATATATGCCATTCAATTTCTATGTGCACTGTAGAAATCATGTCTTTAGGAGAAGAACACACTCACACTACTTATCTACTAGCAAAACATGAGTTAAAATGCTTTAATTATTTCTACTGCTACGTGTTACTAGAAAACCTGCCTATAAAAAACAAATACCATTGAACTTTCTTTCAATTCGCACAACTGCAGCACATCCACTAGAAATCACGCTTATATGATTTTAATTATCCCATTTGCGATTGTATCAAAAACATATCACTTAGAAAACATATCTATAGGGGATAAGCATTTAATTATCCTATTTAATTGTCACTTAGAAAACATATCTATAGGGGGCTAAGCATAATAAAATTGGTTCTAAGCGCTAATCGTTAGAGATCCTGTCTATAAGGTATACCTACTCGCTCTGAAATGTTAATGTTGAATTTCTCAAACGCTGTTTATTGTTTAGTTACGTCACTGTTAGAAAGCATGAGTAGTTCTGGGCTTTTCCTAATAGATTTACTGTCCCAAATCACTTAGACGCAACGTCTATAGGTTTAATAAATGGAAACCTGCAATCCCAATAATCAGCATGTAACAACTGTATAATCTTGTCTATGAGCAACGCCCTGCACTTGAAACTGCCAGTATGTTTTAATTCAAAGTCACATAGAAATCATGCCTATAAGACCTAAGGTTCTTAACTTTGAAACTGCCTAACCTGAACACTTGTTTCCCGTGCATTTGTTGCTTAAGTGTGGAAGCTAACTTGAGCTCTTAACTACCCATATTTGAAGTCCAGTGTGTTTTTGTATGTCGCCTAGTTTTAACATTTTGAGCAGCCTAAGTAAGGTCTAGAACCGCTCAATTAGAGGTCCAATGCCTCCTGGACCGTAGGTATGGGACAGGTAGTGCACGCATAGAGCACGATTTGTAATTGAATTAGAGCGCTTTTAGGTAAACAACTTTAACATAGTAATTGGGTAGCATGAGATGATAGTTTGTGCCCGCTAAATAATATGAGTAAATCCTTACCGCAAGGGGGTTGCGAAATATTATTTATATTGCACGGGGTGATCCTTTAGGCTAAAAAACTTAGGACCCTCCCCCTTTTATATGTTGCTATTAGATCCAAATAGTTGTATCCCTATATTTGTACTAAGATCTATACTAATCGCGTTATAATGAATACTCTCTTTGTTTATTTTATCACTTAACCTAATTGTAATCCACATAATCTTAAGTTCGGTCAGGACCTATAGTTGTGGACCTTGAAGAGTGCCTAACACCTTGTCTTTGAGGTAATTTGAGCCCTTACCCGATCTTTGATGGCGTTGACTAGTCAAACAGAATTATCTACATAATAGGTGCCCTAACGTACCTAAAAAATATTTAGGTATTGACTCTTCTCCTTTTAATACTCTATCTCCCATCCAAAGGAGTTGTCACAACGTCAAAACCCGCTTTCATGAAAAAACGGGGCGCGACACTAGGTATTAAAAAAATAGGTAGGGAGTAAACTAAATTGGGAGGGACGGTGGCAATGTAGCAACGCACATGGGGGAGGTTTGATTAGTCAGCCCCTCCATAAAAAACAAATTAGCCATTTGATAAACAGTCCGTGTATTTATTACTTCCTTTTCAATTCTGAACCTGTTTGACTGGGTACGAAATTTAAGAAAAAATGAAGATTTTTAGAATTTGTGGTTTTAAACAAGTTAAAAAGAGGTCCAGAGTATTTGTGTAGTTATAAAAGCTTCTCATTAAGGGTAAATTTGTAAGTTTAAGCTAAACTGTTACCAAATTTAGAAAGGGGTCATTCTTTTTGGAATGGATTAAAAAGAAAATAGGTTCACATAAACTGGAACAGAGAGAGTATTTGTTTTTTCTAGTCATATATATAGTTTGTATATTGATTATATATAATTATACATATATAATACTTAAATTATGCATATATTTTACCCCATTAATTATTTTTAGTTTAAGCGATTGAATGTGTGTCTATTTGGATTAATTAAAAGGAAAAGTTGTCGACTTATACGACTAATTTCAAGGACCATGCGTGAGGGGCACGGAGTGCTTTCAAGCCACTTCCATATTGAAACCTACTCAAATGTTGCTTGAAATAAATTTCGATATTGCAAACTAATCAAATGGCGCTCGAAATAACACCCAAAGGTGATGGTGTACATAGACCGGGTTGGTTCGATTTTTATCAAAATCAAACCAAACAAATTATACTGACTTGTTTTGTCAGGTTTTTCGGATTTTTTTGTTACATGAATATTTTTCAATCTTACTGTGTTAAAGTTATAGATAAAGTTTTGATAAGTGAATATATGTTTAGTAAAACTTAAAAAAATTGATAAACATGTGATCTATTAAAATATTCTTATGGGAGAATAGTAACACATGATAGTTATTTTCTTAGTTGTCTAATTGAGTAATAATTTTTCGTTAATGTACGCTTTCAAAGTTAACCGAATTTAATAATTAAACATAAAAAATAAGATGATACCTAAATAATGATATATTCTATTTCATTTAATTTATCAAAATACAATTTCAAATTCGAAAAGGATGTATAAGAAATTTTGACATATGAATATGAAAGAACAAAGAGATGATTGATGCATTTCAGTAATACTCGATAAGAAAGTGATACAACCCATTATTTATAGTAAATAAAAATGAATGCACTTTATAGTTTTATTAAATATTAGTACATCTCATGAGAGCATCTCAAGTATTTCTACATTTTTTAAAGAAAATTCAATATAAAGTCTTAAAAGGTATATATATATCTGTGTGTGTGTGTCGATTTAGTTCAGATTTTTTTACTCAATACCAAACCAAACCTAGTCGAATTTTTTAATCGATTTGATTTGATTTTTTGATTTTCTGCAGTTTTCCGGTTCGGCTTGAATACCCCTATCAAAAGGTGTAGTCTAGTGATCAATAAATTAGGTGAAAAAATCGTGAGGATTTAAGTTCAAATCCTAATGGAGATAAAAACACGAGGTAGTAGTAGGTAACAGATGTAATAAGTCGAGGTGCGCAAAAGCTAACCCTAAGCAATGCCCATCCTCCGGAAAAAATGACACTTGAAATAATACTACTGTAAGATCTTATCCTAATAAAAGGATAGTGGAAGACGAATAGGAAATTCTTTAGTCATGAGTTAGACGCCTGTTTTAGATTCTTTGGTACGCTGGAGAAACATTTTAAAAGATAGACAAGTGCAAAACTGTGACGGCTGACAAGTAAACGGACTAGCCAATGATATACAACATCGGAGTGGCCAAAATAGTAAGACATCCCTAACACAGAAGTATTAAGCCTTCAAGTACGTTTCAAATTAGAACGAGAAATAAAGAAATCGCAACAGCCAACAAAGACTAGTTGAATTTTCCTACTCCAAGCTAGAACATTAAAGCGAAGGAAGTATCAAAGTCCAATGAATATCGATATAGTTGTGCACATTTAATTGGAGCAAAATCTTGAGTGAAACCTCTCAAGTCTCAGGTCTTTGGGGATAGGATACCCATCAGCAGTTTCAGAAAGGGTGAATACGTACGAACTTGAAATGACAAAACATTGGTAGAAAAAACCACCTAGACTCATTTTTACAGTTTCAAAACCACCAACAGATTGCCACAAAAACAAGTTCTCTAATTGCCACAAAAACAAGTTCTCTAATTGTACGACTGTTCTATACCTCTGACTAGCCTATGACATGAGAGCCAAGGCCAGTCCAATTGGCACTTTTGTCAACAGCTTGAAATGGATCCTTTGAAATTAGTGTCTACTTCTCCTGAAATGGTAATAAGAGACCTTGGACACCACTCATGGTGAACCAGAACACTTGCCTCGCCAAAGTTAACCCTTGCTTCGCTGTGGTCAAAGGATCCAATTATTGCTGTTGAGTTCTGACAGTGATGATATTCTTGTTTGTAGAGAAGCTATGGGTCACCTCCGTGCCAACAGCAGTACTTGACAGGGGACTCACTATGTGGTTATATGATGCACTGAGGGTGTCTCCCTTGTCACTCCTGATATATACATGCACATTGAGAAGCCAACTAGTCAAAAGCTGAATGAAGTGTCCAGAATCAGTCTCAACTAAAGTTACACACAGGTTCATAATTGTAAGAGCAACAAGAAACTAGGTTGACAAGTTAAGTAAAGGTCACACACTCAACGTGATAATAAATGCATGGTCAATCCTCAAGCAAGATATCTTACAGTGGTGGACACAACTCACAGATTCAAAGAAGCAACGAGGTTAGCGATTGTGAAGCTCTAGCTTGCGTTGCACTTGGTGACAACTCCCGCTTTGGTTTCATCAAAGGACATATCAGTTTCCAGAGCAAGATTAGTTCCCACGATACCACAGAAGTTGACAATGGGGTTTGCTTTCAATCCAATACTGGTGCTTATCCCAGCATAGTTATGTAAATATTGAACTTTCAGCTGTAATGGCAGAAGATAAAATAAAGAAATAAGCAGTGAATATACACAATGCGATGTTTTCTCCTTTATACAACGACAATTGATAGCATTTTTAGCTTAAATAATAGACCATTTACCTTTGTAGGAGCGGGAGCAGGTTTATTAACCGGAACTTTTTTTTTTTGAATCTGTGAGTTGTGTCCACCACTATAGGATATCTTGCTTGAGGATTGACCATGCATTTATTATCACGTTGAGTGTGTGACCTTTACTTAACTTGTCAACCTAGTTTCTTGCTGCTCTTGCAATTATGAACCTGTGTGTAACTTTAGTTGAGACTGATTCTGGACACTTCATTCAACTTTTGACTAGTTGGCTTCTCAATGTGCATGTATATATCAGGAGTGACAAGGGAGACACTCTCAGTGCATCATATAACCACATAGTGAGTCCCCTGTCAAGTACTGTTGTTGGCACGGAGGTGACCTATAGCTTCTCTACAAACAAGAATATCATCACTGTCAGAACTCAGCAGCAATAATTGGATCCTTTGACCACAGCGAAGCAAGGGTTAACTTTGGCGAGACAAGTATTCTGGTTCACCATGAGTGGCGTCCAAGGTCTCTTTTTACCATATCAGGAGAAGTAGACACTAATTTCAAAGGATCCATTTCAAGCTGTTGACAAAAGTGCCAATTGGACTGGCATTGGCTCTCATGTCATAGGCTAGTCAGAGGTATAGAACAGTCGTACAATTAGAGAACTTGTTTTTGTGGCAATTAGAGAACTTGTTTTTGTGGCAATCTGTTGGTGGTTTTGAAACTGTAAAAATGAGTCTAGGTGGTTTTTTCTACCAATATTTTGTCATTTCAAGTTCGTACATATTCACCCTTTCTGAAACTGTTGATGGGTATCCTATCCCCAAAGACCTGAGACTTGAGAGGTTTCACTCTAGATTTTGTTCCAATTAAATGTGCACAACTATATCGATATTCATTGGACTTTGATACTTCCTTCGCTTTAATGTTCTAGCTTGGAGTAGGAAAATTCAACTAGTTTATGTTGGCTGGTGCGATTTCTTTATTTCTCGTTCTAATTTGAAACGTATTTGAAGGCTTAATACTTCTGTGTTAAGGCAAAACACGGTACGTAACCGCGATTTATATAAAACGCGGTTATATACCGCAATTTATGGGGTGCTGAAAAGACTGGTATATAAAACGCGGTCCATTATCGCGATTACGCAGTAATGGATCACATTTTATATACAAAGTGGGTCCACTAATAATTCTTCTGCGCTTAACTGACATAATAATAATTCAAATATGTAAAACGCTATTTTAAATAGCATTTTACTTCCAAACATTTGACCTCCCGGTTGGGCATTGCCTTATTGTGATGACCCAAAAGGTCATCACTTGTTTTAGAAATAAATTCTGCATTCTGAGGCCTTAAAAGCCTCTTTCAGCATCATCTCGATTTGCATGCGCAGTCCGGACGCGTAGCCGGAAAGCCATTATGTGAAAATCTGTGAAAAATGATGAATTTTGCCTTTAAAATGGATTTAAGTTGACTTCGGTCAATATTTTGGGTAAACGGACCCGTGATTTGACAGTCCCAAAGGTTCCGTAGGAAAATATGAAACTTGGACGTATGCCCGGAATCGAATTCCGAGGTCCCAATCCCGAGAAATGAATTTTTAAAAAAAATTATTTTCTAGAATTATTTATGAGTTTTGAAATGAAATGCGTTTAAAATTTGATGGTATCGGACCCGTATTTTGGTTCTGGAGCTCGGTACAGGTCTTATATGTGATTTAAGATGAGTCTATGAAACTTGTTAAGAAACTGAAGTCGTTTGAGGTGATTCGGACCCGTAGTTGTGAAAGTTGATACTTTGAAAGTTTTGAGATTTTTCTTAGATTTCTATGCTAAATTCGTTGGTTAAGAGGTTATTTTGGCGTTTTGATCGCACGGATAAGTTCATATGATATTTTTGAGTTAGTATGCATGTTTGGTTTGGAGCCCCGAGGGCTCGAGTGAGTTTCAGATGAGTTTCGGAAGGTTTTGAACTTGTGAAAAATTGTAGAAACTGTTGTTCTGATGCACAGGCCCTCTATGCTTCGCGATCGCGAAAGGAAAAATGGGTAGGGTGGATTTTGTTCAATGCGAACGCGAGGTAGGGATTGCGAACGCAGAGCACTAGGGGGTTGCTCTACGCGAACGTGACCCATGTCTCGCGAACGCGTAGTGTAAATGGGGGGCTGGTCTGGGAAGTAATCGTTCCTCTACGTAAATGCGTGCACAGGCCGCGAACGCGAAGGTCAGGGGGGCCAACCCTTCGCGAATGCGTAAAAGGACTCGCGATTGTGTAAGCCTGAGGAAGGATTCTCTTCACGAACGTGGAAGACCCATCTCGAACGCGATGAAAGTCTGCCCAGCGATTTTTAAACAGTAATCGGCACACTCAGGATTAAACCAAAATTTCATAACTTCTTCTTCCAAACTCCAAATTGGACGATTTTTGAAAGAGAACTTCACCACAAATTCATAGGTATGTAATCTTAGACTCATTTTCTTCAATTTCCATTAACACCCATTAGATTTCTAGGCCTAAATCATGTTCTTAAGGGTAGAAAATTAGGGATTTGGGTAGAGTTAGGGTTTTTTGCATAATTGGGATTTAGACCTCGTTTTGGGGTCGGATTTTGGAACTAATTACATATTCGGGCTCGTGGGTGAATTGTTGATCGGGTTTTGGTCCGAACCTCGTGTTTTGACCATGCGGGCCTAAGGTCGATTTTTGACTTTTTGGGAAGAATGATAGGAAATCTATAATTGAGCATTAGAATTGGATTATTTAGCATTTATTGATGTTATTACGTCGATTATGTCTAGATACAATTGATTTGGAGCCAAATTCAAAAGGAGAAGCAGTGTTTGAGGCTTGAGTTGGTCGTGGAAGTTCGAGGTAAGTGTTTGGTCTATCCTTAGCTTGAGGGATTAGGAGTTGTGTCCTATTTGCTACATGTTACTTGTTGAGTACGGCGTATAGGCATGGTGACGAGTATCTATACGTTGGTGTCAAGCATGACCGCGAGTCTTAAATTGAAATTATTGTGCTCTTAATAAATACTACGAATGCCTAAGTTGTTGATTCTCTGTGTTGAGAAAGGATTATGATTATTCTCGTGAAAACTATTTAGTATTGAGTATTGGTGCTAGTTGAGGTAGTTAGATGTTGGCACAAGTTTGGTTATAGCTGATTTTCCCTTGCTGGGACGTATTTACTTATATTGTCAATTCCTTGTCGGGATAGTGTCACACCTCCTTTTTCCGCGCCCGCGGGGGCGCAAGGGGAGTTTTTTCCAATTAAAGGACAATCGAAATGGGATTTATTTGTTTATTTCAGAGTCGCCACTTGGGAGATTTAGGGTGTCCCAAGTCACCAATTTTAATCCCGAATCGAGGAAAATAATGACTCTATATTACAGTCTGCGTACCAGAAATCTAGATAAGGAATTCTGTTAACCCGGGAGAAGGTGTTAGGCATTCCCGAGTTCCGTGGTTCTAGCACGGTCGCTCAACTGTTATATTCGGCTGGATTATCTGATTTTATACAAGTCTGAACTTATGTGCAAAATTTAACTTTTAACCGCTTTTATCATTTACTGTTTTTATCAAGAATTACAACGTTGAGAAAATGTATCTCGAACCGCGTTACAATCAATGTACCCGTGGTCGTCGACACACTTTGACTCCGTTGAGATTTGGATTTGGGTCACATCAATGTGCACCCGAGTTTAAGGAAATTAAATTATTAAAAGCGCGCCTAAAGCGACTAGCGTATTTATTTTGGGTAAGACCGTGGAATTTTACTAAACGGTCCATCCCGAAGTCTAAATAATTTTTAAAGCAAATATTCACTGAGGGCCCCGCAATTTGTATTTTATTTGACGAGGCTCATCTCATTCTTATTTTTCTTCAAAATGAATTTGCAACGTCATGGACACGCATCTCGAACCACGTCACAATCAATGTACCCGTGATTAGAGACACATTTCGACTCCATTGAGAATTGGATTTGGGTCACATAAATGTGCACCCGGGTTTAAGAGGGTAAGATTTATTAAGGCGCGTCCTAAAGAGTCTAACGTATTGTTATTTTAGGAGGGTTGTGAAATTTACTAAACAACCCGTCCTGGAAACTAAATGCTTCACTAATATGCGTTTAACAAGGGCCCCGCACCTGCGCATTTGGTTTATTTACATCGAGGCTCGTCTCGTCCTTATTTTAAAAGGATATCCTATAGCAACTACGTTTCTTGTGGTGTTTGTCTCTACTAATTGAAAGCAGTAAATAGCCCTAATCGATTACATGATTGCGAGTTTACTTATAACAGGATTTAAAATGCTTTTACAGAATAATAAAATGTGACTGCGATTATGGACAACTAGTCGAAAATTATGGGCCCAAACCTAGCTCATGCGAGATGGCCAGACTTAGGCCCCCGTTTTCGATATGGGCCTAACTGATTTGTTTCGATTTGGGCTCGGCCTTCATGAGATTGAGGCCTAGGACTGATTCTTTGTTCTGTGAAATGAGTTTATCAATTTATATGGGACAATCTGGCAAAAGGAGAAAGAATTTTAACTAAAGTGGATAGTTTTCCTATTTGGCTTACATTAGAGAATATATTACACCCTCAGACTAAGTCTAAAGGTACAACTTATTACACTGGGAATGTTTTTCACCTAACAGCACACATACATGACTAGCATTCATTAACCTGCATTGATACACTAAGCATGTAGGCTACTTCTATTATCCAAACAAAAATGTAACTACTATATACTACATGACATTTAACACAACAGTCCACGTGTATATAAAACAATCTGCAGGTCCTCTCTTTTGCATTCATGTTCAAACTCTCAGTTACATTAGTGGTATCGATTGTGTACCTGGTAAGGAGGACAAAGAAGAAAGGAATGATCAGCTAGGCAATATGCAGTGAATACAGCAGCGGCAGACACACAGCAACAACACAACAATCAACCAACTAAACCAAGTGTTTTCCACAGTCCACGAACAACCAACAATAGTTCCCAGAACAAGAGAAACCAGCAAATAGTCGAATGCCAAACCAGTAATTCCAGACGAAGAGTAATGAACACCAGAAGTAAAAAAATTCGATGCAGCAAATAACAGCAGTTCAGCAACCAACAAACAGCTCAGTCAGTGCAGATGACAGAACTTGGCCAAGGCAGCTTGGCCAATATGAATTCTTATTCAACTTTCAGATGGTGTTTGGTTATAATCTATTTGGAAACTAACTTATGTTTTTTCAGCTTTCTTTAAACTCAGTAAACCTTCCTTCAGACTAAAAGTTTCAGCTTTTAAACTAAAATTCCAGCCTTTGTTTTCTCTTTTTCTCCAGACTCCAAAAAATCTTCTGTTTTTGTTATCAAATGGCCTTTTTATAGGCCAAATGAACCAGTGCAGCTGAGCTGCCTGTCCTGCCAATTGGCAGAATGCCCATACCCTATAAGCCCATGCCTCAGCATCTTTTGGTGTCAGCCCCCCTTTATTCCCCACGCCTGATTTTTGTTTAATCCAGAGTTATGGGCTCATTTGTTTATTCATTTTAAGCCCCATACCCTTGTGTCTTGTTCCCCATTGGTATTAGTTTAATCCCAAATTAGTACCCTACTTGTCAGCTCATTTAAACTAATTATTTCTGTTCTTTTTAACACCCCAGAATACCCCTGTCAACCTTGATTATTACTGCCCCTGCCTATTGCAGCATTAGGGCATTTTTTGCACTGATGAAAGCTCGAGCTCAGGACTGCCTAGACTGAACCCTTTTAGTCATTTTTATAATGCCAACAGACCATTTCAAACATTACTAGGTCATCCAGCCAGTGTCCGAGTTTAATTAGTTATGTGAAAATCCTAGCTCCTTCGATTCATTAGTTATAGAAAACTAATCGACGACATTTATCGAGTCGACTATACTAATTATAGCAGGTAATAATCGATCGCTCACATAAACAATACGTTTAGGGACCTAAAGGGCATCAGACAATTCTGTGTTAAATAACTGGGAACCTATATAAGTTTATTCATTTGACGACCAATCTAATCGAACAGGTTCATCACAGAGTACATTCAGAATACAAACAGAAGACAAACGACCAAATAAAAGGTCTTTACAGAGATGAAAGAAATCTGGATGAAAAATAACAAAAATAACAAACAAACACAAAGAGATATGCTGACAACTTATTTGGAAATAAAACAAAAGAACGGAAAACTTACCAAAACGTTTAAACCAAACAGACCCAAATCAAACTCGACTTCGAACTTTTGAGGCCGAACAAACTTTAATCAGGGTGTTCTCACATGAGAACACCTTGATTAAGGTCTATTAGACCTCAAACCTATGTCAAAACTGGCCGGGTCCCCCAGGTGCATGTGTTTCCAGTTCTGGATTTCCAGATCTGGATTTTTAGGAGTTGTGGGTAGATTCGGACCAAACCAAGTTTGGTTTGGTCACGAGGAAGGTCAGGGGAGTGTCTGGTGCGAGTTTGGGGTCAATCGGTGTAGATCTGGTTTTTTACTCGAATCTTCGTTGGAAGATTCGAGAAGCTACGGGTCGATTCGAGGTGAAAGGTTAACGGATTCATGTTCAGGATGGTTGGGTGCATCGGGGATGTTATTTTGGCGGTCATCGGAACTGTGGTTACCGGGCTCACGGGGGAGAACCTAGGCTGCTAGGGTTTGAGAGGAAAGGGGGCCTGGGGAAGATGGTGAACAGGGGCTGAAGGGGGGGTGTCGCTTGGGGCGTGGGGGTAAGGGGTTAGGTTTATATATGTATTGAGGGTTTAGATCCTGGCCATTGGATCAATTGAGATCAAGGGCCAGGATCTACTCATTGAGGAGAGACGACGTCGTTCGGGAGATGATAGTGGGTTAAGACCGGGTAGGGGATTGGATCGGGTCGTGTTGACGGGTTTAGAGGAGGGCCTGGATCCGTTGGATCAATGGGAATGAACGGCCCAGATCAACTTGCCTGAAACGGCGTCGTTGAGGTGAGTTGGACAGCCTGATCTGGACCGTTCCTTTGAATCAGATCAACGGCTTCAAATGGGGACGCCGATACGACGTCGTTTGAGTCCGTGCTTGGGCAGGCTGGATTTGGACTGGATCAGTGTTGGTTTGGGCCTGTTTTTGTTTCAATTTCTGGGCCCAAATCGATTTAGACCCTTACTCTTTTGCTTTATTTCTTTCTTATCTTTTTTTCTTTTCTTTTAAACAAAAATAAAAAAATAAAAATAACAAATAATAAGGTAACGAAATTAAACAACAATGCAACATTTTAACACAATTATCACAAAAATATTTACGTAAGTTAGCTAAAAGCCTAGGACGAACGATGCACACATATATATTTTTGGATTTTCTTTTACTGACCGAATTACGGTTTAATCATCCTAATACATATATTTTGTATTTTGTTTGTTAATGATTAAATGCAAAAAATGGACAGATCCACAAATGACTAACAACACA
This sequence comes from Nicotiana sylvestris, assembly GCF_000393655.2. Lineage (NCBI taxonomy): Eukaryota > Viridiplantae > Streptophyta > Magnoliopsida > Solanales > Solanaceae > Nicotiana > Nicotiana sylvestris. The sequence goes on along the minus strand of NC_091064.1, from coordinate 168,040,163 downwards.
TGAAAACTCGAACAATTGTACAATGAAACCATTTGTCACTATTTTTATTTTCTTTTGGAGCGATTGTCCGTAAAGCAAAAATCACGTGCTTACAGCTGCCCCTCTTTGCACGGAGAACACGAAGGGTTTTCGCGCAAAGATAAAGCGAGCGATTTTTGCCCGTCCGAATACTCCGTGTGAAGCATTTTTGAAAAAGATTTGACCGAACCTTTGCTTCGGAGGTTTCCTACATATCCTGGGCTGAAACAGGAATCAGGTCAATGTAGTTCGGGAAATTTTGGTAGCTGGGACTACCATGTGACTGTATTGCTTGCTGTTGCTGTGCGCTGCTGTAGGATGCTATTGCTCAACCGATCTCCCTATTACATTGCTCTAAAAGGAAAAACAAGAAGCTAAGCTAAACTAAGGATCCTGAGGTCTCATCCATCTTCGACTTGTTCTTGTTGCCTTGCTTTCTTGTCGGCTATCGCTTTCCTCCGGTGCCTTTATCTTGTGCCTTTGGGAGATGATGTTGGTCCTTTGCTGACGTTTGAATGCCAGTTTTCATCACTTTGCTTGACCCGCTGGGGACACGACTTTCTTCTTTAAATCTTTCAATGGTTTCCTCAGTGGTATGGCTTTTCATCAGAATTGTTATGTTGGGCATGCCATAGCGTTCTCAAACTGCTCTTTTGAGACGCGTTCCTTTTTCCTTTTGAATTGCGCGCTTGCCTCTGCAGTTGTCTGCTTCTTGGTGCTGGGGATTTTATTATTTCCCGTTTGGGGATCTCTGTTGTACCCTTCCGTCTTCAGGTGGGGTGACTGATTCCAAAATCTAGAGCTGAATGTATTCCCGCATTATACTGGTGGGCGACCTAGAACTTAAATGTATTCCCGCATTATACTGGTGGGCGACCTAGAACTTAAATGTATTCCCGCATTATACTGGTGGGCGACCTAGAACTTAAAAATATTCCCGCATTATACTGGTGGGCGACCTAGAACTTAAAATGTATTCCCGCATTATACTGGTGGGCGACCTAGAACTTAAAAGTATTCCCGCATTATACTGGTGGGCGACCTAGAACTTAAAAATATTCCCGCATTATACTGGTGGGCGACCTAGAACTTAAATGTATTCCCGCATTATACTGGTGGGCGACCTAGAACTTAAATGTATTCCCGCATTATACTGGTGGGCGACCTAGAACTTAAATGTATTCCCGCATTATACTGGTGGGCGACCTAGAACTTAAATGTATTCCCGCATTATACTGGTGGGCGACCTAGAACTTAAATGTATTCCCGCATTATACTGGTGGGCGACCTAGAACTTAAATGTATTCCCGCATTATACTGGTGGGCGACCTAGAACTTAAATGTATTCCCGCATTATACTGGTGGGCGACCTAGAACTTAAAAATATTCCCGCATTATACTGGTGGGCGACCTAGAACTTAAATGTATTCCCGCATTATACTGGTGGGCGACCTAGAACTTAAATGTATTCCCGCATTATACTGGTGGGCGACCTAGAACTTAAATGTATTCCCGCATTATACTGGTGGGCGACCTAGAACTTAAAAATATTCCCGCATTATACTGGTGGGCGACCTAGAACTTAAATGTATTCCCGCATTATACTGGTGGGCGACCTAGAACTTAAATGTATTCCCGCATTATACTGGTGGGCGACCTAGAACTTAAATGTATTCCCGCATTATACTGGTGGGCGACCTAGAACTTAAATGTATTCCCGCATTATACTGGTGGGCGACCTAGAACTTAAATGTATTCCCGCATTATACTGGTGGGCGACCTAGAACTTAAAAATATTCCCGCATTATACTGGTGGGCGACCTAGAACTTAAATGTATTCCCGCATTATACTGGTGGGCGACCTAGAACTTAAATGTATTCCCGCATTATACTGGTGGGCGACCTAGAACTTAAATGTATTCCCGCATTATACTGGTGGGCGACCTAGAACTTAAAATGTATTCCCGCATTATACTGGTGGGCGACCTAGAACTTAAATGTATTCCCGCATTATACTGGTGGGCGACCTAGAACTTAAAAATATTCCCGCATTATACTGGTGGGCGACCTAGAACTTAAATGTATTCCCGCATTATACTGGTGGGCGACCTAGAACTTAAATGTATTCCCGCATTATACTGGTGGGCGACCTAGAACTTAAATGTATTCCCGCATTATACTGGTGGGCGACCTAGAACTTAAAAATATTCCCGCATTATACTGGTGGGCGACCTAGAACTTAAATGTATTCCCGCATTATACTGGTGGGCGACCTAGAACTTAAATGTATTCCCGCATTATACTGGTGGGCGACCTAGAACTTAAATGTATTCCCGCATTATACTGGTGGGCGACCTAGAACTTAAAAATATTCCCGCATTATACTGGTGGGCGACCTAGAACTTAAATGTATTCCCGCATTATACTGGTGGGCGACCTAGAACTTAAATGTATTCCCGCATTATACTGGTGGGCGACCTAGAACTTAAATGTATTCCCGCATTATACTGGTGGGCGACCTAGAACTTAAATGTATTCCCGCATTATACTGGTGGGCGACCTAGAACTTAAATGTATTCCCGCATTATACTGGTGGGCGACCTAGAACTTAAAAATATTCCCGCATTATACTGGTGGGCGACCTAGAACTTAAATGTATTCCCGCATTATACTGGTGGGCGACCTAGAACTTAAATGTATTCCCGCATTATACTGGTGGGCGACCTAGAACTTAAAATGTATTCCCGCATTATACTGGTGGGCGACCTAGAACTTAAATGTATTCCCGCATTATACTGGTGGGCGACCTAGAACTTAAAAATATTCCCGCATTATACTGGTGGGCGACCTAGAACTTAAATGTATTCCCGCATTATACTGGTGGGCGACCTAGAACTTAAAATGTATTCCCGCATTATACTGGTGGGCGACCTAGAACTTAAAAGTATTCCCGCATTATACTGGTGGGCGACCTAGAAAATTTTCGACAATCGGCAGAAAATTTTCTGCCCCGGTTTTTGGTAACTTCCATGGCATTGCATCTTGTTGCCGTCATCAATTCTTTGCTCTCCTGCAAAAGACAAAAGGATTTAGTCAGTTTTAATCGTGGTGGTAGAGGGTGCCTTTCTGGCGAGCAATTTTTCTCTCTTCCCCTTTTCTTGCTCTTTGTCCCCATAATTGGTTGGCAGGTAAAGTTGCCTGTTGGGGGTCTCTAGCCTGCTGGGGATTGGTTTTCAATTTATCCCCTTTTCTGCTTTCTCTTTAAACACATGATGTGGGAGTCTGCTTCTAACTCCCGAAACCACTCCCTTTTGGAGCTTACTTCTTCCAAAATTTCCGGGCACAATCCCTGCATTGCCTGGGACCGGCCTTTAAGACTGTTTGTATCATCCTGCATTGGATGAATTCTCCTTTGGTTTCTGGTAGTAAGCTTTGAAAAATCCTTTCAAGACACATTTTAGGAAAAGAAATAAAGACATGGAAAAAGAAAAACTTTCTGAACCAATATTTTGTGGGAGGAGACAATCCAAAGAACTTATCTGGAGGACACAACTGGTCCCCGTGATCATGACGTGCACCATAGATTCCCGACCCAGTCTATTTGTATCAATCGATTTGTCCGACGGTCTGACTTGCTGGGGATGATAAATGGATGTTCATCTTGTTGCGAATGTGGTAGCTTTGCTGATCTGTTTCGTCGCCTCATAGTGCCCTTCGAGGGGTTTTCACTAATGAGACTCTCTCTTTTCTCTCATCTCCCGGCGCCTTATGGTGCCTGTGAAGGTCTTCACCAATAAGACTCTCTCATTTTATATCCCTCATCTTACATCGCCTCTCGGTGCCTGCGAAGGTTTTCACCGATGAGACTCTCTCATTTTATTTCTTTCGAGGAATCGGGGTGTTGTAGATACGACCCTCTTTTCTGGAGATTCCTTTGACTATCAATTCGTTCCCAATCTTACGATCCTCTTCTTTGCTGGGGCTTGGTGTATTATTCTCGGTCTTATTCGCCTGACTCGACATCTCTTGAACATTGATCGGGAGGTCTTTTGGACGTTGATATTGGTTTTGGTGTGGGGTTAAAGAAAGGCTATGAAAGAAATGAAAATAATTTGATGGGTGATGTGCTACAACTTTTGGAATCGAACCTTTGTTGGAATTTTAAAACATAACTTCTGCCCCAGTTTTCTTGCTTGGGGAATTTATTATTTATACTTATGTTGCGCTATGTGCGTTACGCACGCTGTGCCTATTACGCACACTATGTACATTATGCATCGGATATCCCCTATGATGCATACTATGACCGAGCCGTGAGGCGCCTACGTATCCTCTTTGAGGAATCAGGTCAAACGTAGTTCCCACGGTTTTGTATTTCTTTATGATTTCATCTTCTTTTTTTTTTTCTTTTCTTTTTCTTTTCTCTTTCTTTTCCTTTCGTTTCTTTTCCCTTTTTCGTATCTTTCCATTAGTGATTCCAAAAGAGGGGTATTGAAAGAATTTGCTTAAGGCTCAAAGGGGGAAGCAAGGGTTAAACAGTGTTTGGGTAGAAGAAGGAATTGCCTCCGTCATCTCATTATCCAATAAATGCCAAATACAAGCAAACAAACCGAATAATTGCCGTAATTAAAGAAATTACGCATAATATCTCTTGACTGCATCTGAATTGATAGCCATGTCGACGCATCTACCTTCGACATCTGTCAAACACAAAGCGCCGTTGGCCAAGACTCTGGTCACGATATAAGGCCCTTGCCAATTTGGGGCGAATTTGCCTTTTGCCTCGACCTGATGTGAGAGGATCTTCTTTAACACCTGCTGCCCTACCTCAAACTTCCTGGGGCGCACCTTCTTGTTATATGCTCTTGCCATTCTCTTCTGATACAGTTGACCATGGCACACTGCTGCCAATCTTTTCTCATCTATCAGGCTCAACTGTTCCAATCGAGCTTTTACCCATTCATCATCATCAATCCCGGCTTCAGTGACAATTCGGAGGGACGGAATTTCGACCTCCGCTGGTATCACGGCCTCAGTTCCGTATACCAACAAGTAAGGAGTTGTGCCTATGGAGGTCCGGACGGTAGTGCGGTACCCCAATAAAGCAAAGGGTAATTTCTCGTGCCACTGTCTGGACCCTTCCACCATTTTTCGCAGTATTTTCTTGATATTCTTATTGGCTGCTTCGACTGCTCCATTTGCCTTAGGACGATATGGGGTGGAATTGCGGTGTGTAATCTTGAATTGTTGGCATACCTCTCTCATCAAGCTGCTATTAAGATTCGCACCGTTATCCGTGATGATCACTTTTGGGATCCCAAATCTGCAGATGATATGGGAGTGAACAAAGTCCACCACTGCTTTCTTAGTTACTGATTTGAAGGTTTTAGCCTCAACCCATTTGGTGAAGTAATCAATGGTCACTAGAATGAACCTATGACCGTTGGACGCTGCTGGCTCGATGGGCCCAATGACATCCATGCCCCATGCTACAAACGGCCAGGGTGCTGACATCGTATGTAACTCTGTTGGCGGAGAATGAATCAAATCTCCATGTATCTGGCACTGATGGCATTTCCTTACGAAAGTGATACAGTCGTGTTCCATGGTTAGCCAATAACACCCTGTTCGAAGGATCTTTCTTGCCAATATATATCCGCTCATGTGTGGTCCGCAAACTCCCGCATGTACCTCTTCCATGACCGTCATTGCTTGACTGGCATCTACGCATCTCAACAATCCCAAATCCGGGGTTCTTTTGTACAATACTCCTCCACTGAGGAAGAAACCATTCGACAAACGCCGAAGGGCTCTTTTTTGGTCTCCCGAGGCATGTTCTGGATATATCCCCATTCTGAGGTATTCCTTGATATCATGAAACCAGGGTTCGCCATCTGCTTCTTCTTCTATGGTATTGCAGTAGGCGTGCTGATCACGGACCTGGATGTGTAGAGGATCAACATACATTTTGTCAGGGTGGTGCAACATTGATGCTAAGGTGGCTAAGGCATCTGCAACCTCATTGTGAACTCTCGGGATGTGTTTGAACTTCACCGATCGAAATTGCTTGCTCAGATCATGCAAGCATTGTCGGTATGGTATGAGCTTTAGATCTCGTGTTTCCCATTCACCCTGAATTTGATGTACCAAGAGGTCCGAGTCTCCCAAGACCAAGACGTCTTGGACATCCATGTCAGCAGCCAAGCGCAGACCCAAAATGCAAGCCTCATATTCGGCCATATTGTTGGTGCAATAGAAGCGCAGTTGAGCCGTAACAGGATAATGCCGTCCTGTTTCAGAAATGAGTACTGCTCCTATTCCAACTCCTTTTGCGTTTGCAGCTCCATCGAAGAAAAGCTTCCAACCCGGTTCCTCAGGTAATTCCAAATCAGTCGTGTGCATCACCTCTTCGTCAGGAAAATACGTTCTTAAGGGCTCGTATTTTTCGTCAACGGGATTCTCTGCCAAATGGTCTGCCAGTGCCTGGGCTTTCATGGCCGTCCTCGTTACGTAGATGATATCAAACTCTGTGAGCAGAATTTGCCACTTTGCCAACCTTCCCGTGGGCATAGGTTTCTGAAAGATATACTTCAATGGGTCCAAGCGGGATATGAGATAAGTAGTATATGAAGACAGGTAGTGCTTCAACTTCTGAGCTACCCAAGTTAGGGCGCAGCATGTTTTCTCGAGTTGAGTGTACTTGACCTCATGCACTGTGAATTTCTTGCTAAGATAGTAGATGGCCTGCTCCTTCCTTCCTGTGTCATCATGTTGCCCCAGTACACAACCAAATGAATTTTCCAAGACTGTCAGGTAAAGGATTAGGGGTTTCCCGGGCTTAGGTGGGACCAACACGGGTGGATTAGACAGATACCCTTTGATTTGGTCGAAAGCCTCTTGACACTCTGTCGTCCAACCTTCTGCAGCATCCTTTCTCAGTAGCCGAAATATGGGCTCACAAGTTGCTGTGAGTTGAGCGATGAACCTGCTGATGTAATTGAGTCTACCCAGCAAACTCATTACCTCTGTTTTGTTCCTTGGCGGTGGCAAGTCTCGGATGGATTCAATTTTGGATGGGTCTAACTCAATCCCCCGTCGACTGACGATGAATCCTAGCAACTTTCCTGATGGAACCCCGAATGCGCATTTGGCCGGGTTAAGCTTGATATCATACCTCCGGAGTCTTTGGAAAAATCTCCTTAGGTCTGCCACATGGTCCTCCTGACGCCAAGATTTGATGATCACATCATCGACGTACACCTCTATTTCTTTGTGTATCATGTCATGAAACACAGCAGTCATTGCTCGCATGTACGTTGCCCCAGCGTTCTTTAAACCGAACGGCATTACCCGATAGCAGTAGGTTCCCCATGGCGTAATAAACGCTGTCTTCTCAGCATCCTCTTCGTCCATTAGGATCTGATGATATCCCGCATAGCAATCCACAAAGGATCCGATCTCGCGCCCAGCGCAGTTATCGATCAAGATATGAATGTTGGGTAACGGGAAATTGTCCTTGGGACTCGCTTTGTTGAGGTTGCGGTAGTCGACGCACACCCTGATTTTTCCGTCCTTCTTTGGGACTGGTACCACATTGGCCAACCATTCGGGATACCGAGTGACCCGAATGACCTTCGATTGTAATTGCTTGATCACTTCTTCTTTGATCTTTACACTCATTTCTGTTTTAAATTTCCTTAGTTTTTGCTTGACCGGAGGGCATGCCGGGTCAGTGGGCAATTTGTGAACCACTAAATTGGTGCTCAATCCAGGCATATCATCATATGACCATGCAAAAACATCTTTGAATTCCCTGAGAGTTTTGATCAATTCTGCTTTGACATTTGGCTCAATGTGGATGCTAATTTTGGTCTCTTGGATGTTATCAGCGTCTCCTAGGTTCACAGCCTCAGTGTCATTTAGGTTAGGCTTGGGTTTCTCTTCAAATTGGCACAGTTCTCGATTTATTTCTTCGAAGGCTTCCCCTTCGTCACATTCGGATTCATTATCACAAACGACCTCTTGCATTGTTGAGTCAGATTCAGATTGATTTATTAGACTAGGTCGAAGATCCGCTGTGCATGCCATGTCATTAGGACCAGTAAAAAGAGAACTGTTCAGAAAGAAAAAGAACAAAACAAGAAATTAAAATGGGACAAAAGAAAAGAACTTTATTAAATTTGCAGGATAAAAAGGGTTCACACTTTTACAAAACGAAAGTAAAATTGGGATTACACCCTTGAATAATCCGATCAAACAGACAAACAAACAAAACATTAATCAAAGCCTACTACCAAGACTCCCCTCGGACAGGAAGAGGAGTAACCGTCCAATTGTTGGTCTTGGCCTTAGGCCCCACGAATTGTATCTCTGCTCTGCTGGAACCCTCTCCAGCTTCCACCATACTGACATCCGCAAATAGCCTTTCAAAACTCTGATTGAGGTCTTCATTTATTCCGATCAAAGGTCCTCGAATCTTTGGGATTGCTGACCCCTTGGCACTAGCTTTAACAAAAGACCTTGAGAGGCGTGGCACTGGTTTAGGCAGAAACCAGACCCTCTTCTTCATTTTTCGCGCTTGCTTCCTGTCTGCTGGGGTTGGTTTGAACCCCAACCCGAAAGTTTCCAGATTCTTAGGAAGGGAGACAGGTTGGACTATCCCCTTGAAGTTCAACTCCCAGGCCTTTTCCCGGCACAAATCCGTTACCCAGCATCTCTGATACCATCATGACTGTTGCGGCAGCTACCCTAGGGTGCGGGATGATTTCTCCTTCAGAGATTTTGTTGGCCGACCCTGTATCGAGAATCTGGTAGACCCAAGGACCCTTGTCATCAGTGGTCTCTATGAAAGGCACAATGGTTCCGCCCACGGTGCATGTTGTATCCTCACCGTGCAACACGACCTCTTGTCTTTCCCACTCGAACTTCACTGTCTGATGTAGGGTGGAAGGCACCGCTTTAGCTGCATGAATCCAAGGTCGTCCTAACAGCAAGTTGTAAGATACCGTGGCGTCCAACACCTGGAATTCCATGGTAAACAGGACCGGGCCAATGGTTAGTTCAAGTACAACATCCCCCACAGTGGCTGTTCCGTTTCCGTCAAACCCTCGGACACAGATGCTATTCTCCCGGATTCTTCCACGGTCAATCTTTAACTGGTCCAGGGTGGATAATGGACAAATATTGGCGCTTGAGCCGTTATCCACCAATACTCGGGTTACCACCGAGTCTTCACATTTGACAGCTAGGTATAGAGCTTTGTTGTGCTCCGTACCTTCCACCGGCAGGTCATCATCTGAGAATGTCACTCTGTTCACCTCGAAAATCTTGCTAGCAATGGTTTCCAGGTGGTTTACAGAAATCTCACTGGGTACATGAGCCTCGTTCAATATCTTTAACAGGGCCCGACGATGTTCCTCGGAATGGAGGAGTAATGACAATAGTGAGATCTGGGCAGGTGTTTTTCTCAGCTGCTCAACCACAGAATAGTCTTGTACTTTCATCTTCCTCAGGAAGTCTTCAGCTTCTTCTTCTGACACTGGCTTCTTGGTTGCCACTGGGTTTATTTTTCTTAACTCCACCGGAGCAAAGCATCGACCTGATCGAGTCAGCCCTTGCGCTTCACAACTGACTTCTTCCACCTGTTTTCCTTGGTATGTCACCACTGCTTTTTCATATTTCCAGGGCACAGCCCTGCTGTCAAGCATTGGCAGTTGGACCACCGGCTTTATGGTCACCCGTTCTCTACATACCCCTTTCAACATGACTGCCGATGTGGGCAGGATCCCTGGTATTACCAACTTGCTTGGCTCGGGTTTGCTTGCTATGGCGGACGGGTTCTTCCCCCATATTACTACCGGCTTGACGCCTTCTCCCTGCGACTGTACATTTGTTCCTCCACTGGTTAAGACTTCTTTTGGGGCAGCTTGGATCATCATCACTGTTTGTGAGGGTTTTCTTAATTCACCTCCCTCACACACCAACTCAATCATGTGAGCTTCGTGGTGCGCTGGCAGCGGGTTTTGGTTGATGTTAGGAGCCTCCGGTGTCTGGACCTCGATCTTATTGGTGTCAATAAGATCCTGTATGGCATGCCTTAACTTCCAACACTTTTCGGTATCGTGCCCGAGCATCCCTGAACAATATTCACAACTGATTGAACGGTCCAAATTCTGAGGCGGGGGATTTGGTTCCCGGGTATGGACGGGACTAACCAAACCCAATTGCCGCAGCTTGTGGAACACAGCGGTGTAGGTTTCTCCCAGTTCGGTGAAGGTTCTTTGCTTCCGCAACCTGTCATTTCTGGCATCTGGATTTCCCCGGAAACCTGCCCCTGAAGGATTTCTATATGCCCTTGGTGGAGGGTAAGTGTTTTGTGGTGGTGCATATATGTTCTGGGGAGCCGGTGCGCGCCATTGTGGGCGAACCGGAGGCTGAGTGTATACCTGGGCTTGGTGTACGGAACAATGTGGTTCTCGAGGTGGATAGAAATTTTGTGGTGGGTTGTATGGATAGTTTGACCTGTGAGGCCTGGGTTGGTTGTAGTGTGGCCTGCCAGCCCTGGACCAACTGCCTGCCTCGATCGTGGCAACCTCTTCTTTCTTTCTTCTTAGCGCACCTCCCGTGCCGCTTTGAATAGCCTGGGTTGTGGCCTTAAGTGCCGAATAGTTTAAGATCTTGTCCGACCTCAAACCTTCTTCTATCATGACCCCTATTTTGACCACCTCGTTGAAAGATTTTCCAACCGTTGTCACCAAGTGACCAAAGTAGGTTGGATCCAATGTCTGCAAAAAGTAGTCTACCATTTCTCCCTCTCTCATGGGAGGATCGACTCTAGCTGCTTGTTCTCTCCAGCGGAATCCGAACTCGCGAAAACTTTCCCCGGGTTTCTTCCCAGTTCTCAATAATGTGAGACGGTCGGGGACTATCTCTAGATTGTACTGGAAATGACCTGCAAAAGCCTGTGCCAGATCATCCCACGTGTACCACCTGCTGAAATCCTGCCTGGTATACCATTCCAGTGCAGATCCGCTCAGACTTTGGCCGAAGTAAGCTATCAAAAGCTCATCCTTGCCTCCTGCCCCTCTCATTTTGCTACAGAATCCCCGCAAATGTGCCATGGGATCACCGTGCCCTTCATATAAATCAAACTTGGGCATCTTGAACCCAGCCGGGAGTTGGACATCTGGGAAAGGGCACAGATCTTTGTATGCCACGCTGACTTGATTGCCCAGCCCGTGCAAGTTTCTGAAGGATTGCTCCAGGCTTTTGAACTTTCTTAACACTTCATCCTGTTCAGGGGCCTTAACCGGCTTCTCAACCTCTGCCGGTACTTCCAAATGGGGATTGTAAACCTGTGGTTCCGGTGCGTGGAATGTAGGCTCAGGGGGATAGTATTGTGTATCGTGAGCCTGAAACAATGGCTCACTGGTCGTTCGCTGCAAAGGGGCTGATGCAGGTCCCACAAAAATGGGAATATTGGACGTTGGGAGAGGTTGATGGGGTGGTGGAGCTTGGGAATCATGAGGGCTTCTTTCTTGATGATAGAGGGGATTTGGGCGGCTTGTGGAAGGGCCAGAGTGAGGGTACTCCGGCACCTGCCCCAGTGTCTCAGGGCTCTTTTGCGTTTTGGCCAGGGCCAGCTGCATTGCATGCATCTCTAGTCCCATCCTTTCAATCTTTTCCATTGCCTCTTTTAGCAACTGGCTCATCGGCCTTTCTTCCTCATTACTATTCTCTGAAGTAGTCATGCTTGTTGCTACCGGTCCTTTGGATCTGGTTTGGTATGAATGTGTTGCCAGAATTCTTTAACAACTAACTGTCTGGTATCAGACAACAACAAACTTTGTTAGTGTTAGAGCTTAACAGATTTGATCATAACACATAGAGGATGCAATGCACCTAGGCAATTAATCGTTTCTACATGCCTTGCCTCAAACAACATACGTCATCCCGGTTTGCTCATTCATCCATTTTTAAAGTACTTTGGGAAACCCTGTGTTTTACATTTTCTTTTCTTTATTTATTAAAAGCGGTCGAATCTTATGGGGATTGCCTACGTATCACGTCCCCGCGTGAATCAGACCAGGCGTAGTTCTGCCTTAAAGTAAAAACACACAATTTTTGTGAAATCATTGAATTCATTCTCAAAATTTTGCTATTACAAATTACATCAAGCAAGGAATAGCAATAGTACAAACTCGACGGTTTCAAACTCGGTTTAACGAAAAAGAAAACAACATATGGAAAAACAACCCAAGCCAAATAAACAGGACTTGACCAAAACTAATTCTCCAATTTAAGGGGCCGTGAGGCATCATCCGGCCTTTTTGCGGCTCTAGGTGTAAGGTCTCTTTGCAAGCTCTTCAATTCGTTCATAATCCGGCGGACGCAACCCATGATGGAAACAAGGAGGGTCTTCCGAGGTGTTCGCTCATATGCCAAGCATTTCATGTAGATGTAATGCCCTATTTCATCAATCCTTCCCCGGATGTTGTCCCTTTCTTCGAACAAATGCCTTATTTGTTGGTTCTTCAATCCCAGTGTTTGCGCATTGTTGGCAAGCTGATCCTGGAACATCTCCATTTGCCTTTCCATTCTGGCCATTGCATCGTAATAATGCCTTCTGTTGTCTTGGGCATTTCGTGTTTGCTTGAGGATCTTTTCTCGAAGAGAGGCATTCGTTTCCCTTAATGCCCCGATGCTCAGTTCATACTCCCTTATGACTTGTTGCAGGCGCTGCCTCCGAGCCATCGCACCCTTTGCCCACTTGGTTCGCAATTTTGCTGTGCTGGCCCTGGCTTTTTCCAAATCTTCCTGGCATTCCGCAACCTGATCTTTTAACCCTGCTATCAATCTTTTATCTGCCTGGCTTCTTAGCTGGCTATTAGCCTCTTTTTTCATTCTCCGGATCTGAGCTTTGAGGATCTCGCCTTCTCTGACTAACTGGTTCCTTTCTCCCTTGTGGGCAGCAGACTGTAATTGGCACTCAAACTTCATATCCTGGATTTGTTGCTTCAGTTTGCCTGCTTTGACAAGATATTCTTGCTCTTTGGCCAACCAGTCCCACTGTTCTTGTGAAGATTTGGCAAATTCTTGCAGGTGAGGTCTTTTGGTCGGTCTTCCAGGTGATGTCTCCCTTTTGTACCAGGCTTGATACCCGGGCGAAACTTCCCCTTTTGCCTGATTCATTACACAAGTATTTGCTTCTAAGTATTGACATTGGCTCCAAATTTGACGAACCCTTGCTTCAGGAAACTGGCCGTCGGGACTGATCTCGATTACCTGGATGCTCAGATCCTCGTCTTTCGGCACTATCTGATACCTCCCAAGTTGCCTTAAAACCCGATGCGGCGCGTATGGTTGAATGCTCTTAAGTCCCATTAAAAGAAAATGGGGCCTGGCTGCTGGCATGTATATGACTTCGTCGATCGGTAACCATCCTAGCGCCCACTGTATTTGACTGGCGTTGAGGGTTTGGAAATATGAGGTCCATGCTACAACTCCTTCTGGTAGGTAGGTTTCATCAACTCTGGTATAGAACTCCTCTATGCAGGTCTTTCCAGCTGATCCATGGCTCAGAAACTGGGCTCGGTGACATAGGTGTTCGATCATCCACATTTGCAACAACAAATTGCAACCCTCGAAAAAGCTTCCTCCGGCTTTGCAAGAAGTGAGTGCCCGGAATATATCAGATACTATCATGGGCGCCAACGTACTATCACTCTGTGTGAGCAACGTACTGACGACCCCTGCTATCTTTATGTCAATATTCCCATCTTTTCTTGGGAATACTAGTAGTCCTAAGAAAGTTATCATGAAAGCAATTCGTCTATGTTCTTCCCACTTCTGGCGATTACCTTTGCTGCACAACTGGTTTTCTGGCTTGTCGAATCCTCCTATGTGACCATATCTTTGATATATGAAACTCATGCTGCAAAAACCTTTTGCCAAGTCAGGGTTATGCACTGTTCTGACTATTTTTAAGGAGTCCAGGAACCGGTGTACTGCTACAGCTCTTGGGGCAATCAGATATTTGTGCCTCAAAGGAGTCTCAGTGCTGCCGATATACCCTGCTATTTCTTCTAAAGTTGGGGTAAGTTCGAAATCTGAGAAGCGGAAGACATTGTGCGCAGGATCCCAGTGGGGGACTAGTGCCCTTATGATATCTCCTCGTGGCCTGATATCCAACAAACTCGTGAGGCCTTTCAGATACTTCTTGATTTCGTCATGCCCCTCTTTGCCCAAATCATTCCACCAGAGCCGCAATTGGAGGGGAATTTTATTCATGATTGAAAAGGGTTCATTCGGAATCGTGCTCATTCTGCACATTTATTAATAAGATTTTAGCAAACGACACTTATTCTGCTAAAAATATATGCGATTTTTGTGAATTTTGAATTTTCATATATATACATATAAAAACTTTCCAAAGAAGTCAATAACGGAAAATATTTTGGATTTTTTTTCGTTTCGAAAAACTGGGAGCCTGAAAGGACTTTTCTAGACCTTTAACAAGATAAATACTTTTGCCATAAATAAAGATATATATATTTTGAAATAAAGCAAAACTTTTGAATTTTTCATATATATATATATATACATATATTTGTAACAAATGATAAAAGTAAAGACAACACAAGACTTTCTTTTATTATTATAAAAAAACAATTTTAAGAATAAGATTTTTTTTTGATTTTTATGACAAGACAAACTCTATATTTCTATTGATATATTTTTTATTATTATTATTATTTTTTCTAAGACAGAACAACGACTTCCCTAACCGTTATTTCCCCTCTCTTTTTTCACAATATTCCAAATGTTCGAGCATCGGTCAGCATGCGGGTATGAGACAAATAAATGCACGAAAAACAATAGGATGCGTCAGCATGGCCTTTTCATATCAGGTTGCTAGTCCTAGACGGACCCAACCCCTGTGTTGAGTCCCCTAAGTCAAATGCAACGTGATGCAAATAAGCGTTCCTACTAGGGATCCGGCATGAAGTCACGTTATTCTATGTTCAAAACCTGGGTCGGTGTTCTAGACAGTGTACCCGAGCGGACAACTCGAGTTGAGGAAGGAGCTCCTTTCCGGGAACCAAAAGGCCAGCCGGCTTAGAAACTTTCCGAGCCTCTTTTATTTAGGGTATGACACTAACAGAATAGGGAGTCTCAACCAGTGAGCACATCCCCGGAGGCAAGAAGAGAAAGGTTTCGGCACAGTTTATATACAGTTCAAATAATATCAAAGCGGTAACAGCAGCATTTAGCACATTAGTCTCAAAACATGTAATAATCAGATAATAAATAAAGCCAAATAATAACAATTATTCTAAGCTCGACTTCTTAACCCTGAACCATCGGTTCTGGGTCATACTGATCCCCAGCAGAGTCGCCAGAGCTGTCACACCTCCTTTTTCCGCGCCCGCGGGGGCGCAAGGGGAGTTTTTTCCAATTAAAGGACAATCGAAATGGGATTTATTTGTTTATTTCAGAGTCGCCACTTGGGAGATTTAGGGTGTCCCAAGTCACCAATTTTAATCCCGAATCGAGGAAAATAATGACTCTATATTACAGTCTGCGTACCAGAAATCTAGATAAGGAATTCTGTTAACCCGGGAGAAGGTGTTAGGCATTCCCGAGTTCCGTGGTTCTAGCACGGTCGCTCAACTGTTATATTCGGCTGGATTATCTGATTTTATACAAGTCTGAACTTATGTGCAAAATTTAACTTTTAACCGCTTTTATCATTTACTGTTTTTATCAAGAATTACAACGTTGAGAAAATGTATCTCGAACCGCGTTACAATCAATGTACCCGTGGTCGTCGACACACTTTGACTCCGTTGAGATTTGGATTTGGGTCACATCAATGTGCACCCGAGTTTAAGGAAATTAAATTATTAAAAGCGCGCCTAAAGCGACTAGCGTATTTATTTTGGGTAAGACCGTGGAATTTTACTAAACGGTCCATCCCGAAGTCTAAATAATTTTTAAAGCAAATATTCACTGAGGGCCCCGCAATTTGTATTTTATTTGACGAGGCTCATCTCATTCTTATTTTTCTTCAAAATGAATTTGCAACGTCATGGACACGCATCTCGAACCACGTCACAATCAATGTACCCGTGATTAGAGACACATTTCGACTCCATTGAGAATTGGATTTGGGTCACATAAATGTGCACCCGGGTTTAAGAGGGTAAGATTTATTAAGGCGCGTCCTAAAGAGTCTAACGTATTGTTATTTTAGGAGGGTTGTGAAATTTACTAAACAACCCGTCCTGGAAACTAAATGCTTCACTAATATGCGTTTAACAAGGGCCCCGCATCTGCGCATTTGGTTTATTTACATCGAGGCTCGTCTCGTCCTTATTTTAAAAGGATATCCTATAGCAACTACGTTTCTTGTGGTGTTTGTCTCTACTAATTGAAAGCAGTAAATAGCCCTAATCGATTACATGATTGCGAGTTTACTTATAACAGGATTTAAAATGCTTTTACAGAATAATAAAATGTGACTGCGATTATGGACAACTAGTCGAAAATTATGGGCCCAAACCTAGCTCATGCGAGATGGCCAGACTTAGGCCCCCGTTTTCGATATGGGCCTAACTGATTTGTTTCGATTTGGGCTCGGCCTTCATGAGATTGAGGCCTAGGACTGATTCTTTGTTCTGTGAAATGAGTTTATCAATTTATATGGGACAATCTGGCAAAAGGAGAAAGAATTTTAACTAAAGTGGATAGTTTTCCTATTTGGCTTACATTAGAGAATATATTACACCCTCAGACTAAGTCTAAAGGTACAACTTATTACACTGGGAATGTTTTTCACCTAACAGCACACATACATGACTAGCATTCATTAACCTGCATTGATACACTAAGCATGTAGGCTACTTCTATTATCCAAACAAAAATGTAACTACTATATACTACATGACATTTAACACAACAGTCCACGTGTATATAAAACAATCTGCAGGTCCTCTCTTTTGCATTCATGTTCAAACTCTCAGTTACATTAGTGGTATCGATTGTGTACCTGGTAAGGAGGACAAAGAAGAAAGGAATGATCAGCTAGGCAATATGCAGTGAATACAGCAGCGGCAGACACACAGCAACAACACAACAATCAACCAACTAAACCAAGTGTTTTCCACAGTCCACGAACAACCAACAATAGTTCCCAGAACAAGAGAAACCAGCAAATAGTCGAATGCCAAACCAGTAATTCCAGACGAAGAGTAATGAACACCAGAAGTAAAAAAATTCGATGCAGCAAATAACAGCAGTTCAGCAACCAACAAACAGCTCAGTCAGTGCAGATGACAGAACTTGGCCAAGGCAGCTTGGCCAATATGAATTCTTATTCAACTTTCAGATGGTGTTTGGTTATAATCTATTTGGAAACTAACTTATGTTTTTTCAGCTTTCTTTAAACTCAGTAAACCTTCCTTCAGACTAAAAGTTTCAGCTTTTAAACTAAAATTCCAGCCTTTGTTTTCTCTTTTTCTCCAGACTCCAAAAAATCTTCTGTTTTTGTTATCAAATGGCCTTTTTATAGGCCAAATGAACCAGTGCAGCTGAGCTGCCTGTCCTGCCAATTGGCAGAATGCCCATACCCTATAAGCCCATGCCTCAGCATCTTTTGGTGTCAGCCCCCCTTTATTCCCCACGCCTGATTTTTGTTTAATCCAGAGTTATGGGCTCATTTGTTTATTCATTTTAAGCCCCATACCCTTGTGTCTTGTTCCCCATTGGTATTAGTTTAATCCCAAATTAGTACCCTACTTGTCAGCTCATTTAAACTAATTATTTCTGTTCTTTTTAACACCCCAGAATACCCCTGTCAACCTTGATTATTACTGCCCCTGCCTATTGCAGCATTAGGGCATTTTTTGCACTGATGAAAGCTCGAGCTCAGGACTGCCTAGACTGAACCCTTTTAGTCATTTTTATAATGCCAACAGACCATTTCAAACATTACTAGGTCATCCAGCCAGTGTCCGAGTTTAATTAGTTATGTGAAAATCCTAGCTCCTTCGATTCATTAGTTATAGAAAACTAATCGACGACATTTATCGAGTCGACTATACTAATTATAGCAGGTAATAATCGATCGCTCACATAAACAATACGTTTAGGGACCTAAAGGGCATCAGACAATTCTGTGTTAAATAACTGGGAACCTATATAAGTTTATTCATTTGACGACCAATCTAATCGAACAGGTTCATCACAGAGTACATTCAGAATACAAACAGAAGACAAACGACCAAATAAAAGGTCTTTACAGAGATGAAAGAAATCTGGATGAAAAATAACAAAAATAACAAACAAACACAAAGAGATATGCTGACAACTTATTTGGAAATAAAACAAAAGAACGGAAAACTTACCAAAACGTTTAAACCAAACAGACCCAAATCAAACTCGACTTCGAACTTTTGAGGCCGAACAAACTTTAATCAGGGTGTTCTCACATGAGAACACCTTGATTAAGGTCTATTAGACCTCAAACCTATGTCAAAACTGGCCGGGTCCCCCAGGTGCATGTGTTTCCAGTTCTGGATTTCCAGATCTGGATTTTTAGGAGTTGTGGGTAGATTCGGACCAAACCAAGTTTGGTTTGGTCACGAGGAAGGTCAGGGGAGTGTCTGGTGCGAGTTTGGGGTCAATCGGTGTAGATCTGGTTTTTTACTCGAATCTTCGTTGGAAGATTCGAGAAGCTACGGGTCGATTCGAGGTGAAAGGTTAACGGATTCATGTTCAGGATGGTTGGGTGCATCGGGGATGTTATTTTGGCGGTCATCGGAACTGTGGTTACCGGGCTCACGGGGGAGAACCTAGGCTGCTAGGGTTTGAGAGGAAAGGGGGCCTGGGGAAGATGGTGAACAGGGGCTGAAGGGGGGGTGTCGCTTGGGGCGTGGGGGTAAGGGGTTAGGTTTATATATGTATTGAGGGTTTAGATCCTGGCCATTGGATCAATTGAGATCAAGGGCCAGGATCTACTCATTGAGGAGAGACGACGTCGTTCGGGAGATGATAGTGGGTTAAGACCGGGTAGGGGATTGGATCGGGTCGTGTTGACGGGTTTAGAGGAGGGCCTGGATCCGTTGGATCAATGGGAATGAACGGCCCAGATCAACTTGCCTGAAACGGCGTCGTTGAGGTGAGTTGGACAGCCTGATCTGGACCGTTCCTTTGAATCAGATCAACGGCTTCAAATGGGGACGCCGATACGACGTCGTTTGAGTCCGTGCTTGGGCAGGCTGGATTTGGACTGGATCAGTGTTGGTTTGGGCCTGTTTTTGTTTCAATTTCTGGGCCCAAATCGATTTAGACCCTTACTCTTTTGCTTTATTTCTTTCTTATCTTTTTTTCTTTTCTTTTAAACAAAAATAAAAAAATAAAAATAACAAATAATAAGGTAACGAAATTAAACAACAATGCAACATTTTAACACAATTATCACAAAAATATTTACGTAAGTTAGCTAAAAGCCTAGGACGAACGATGCACACATATATATTTTTGGATTTTCTTTTACTGACCGAATTACGGTTTAATCATCCTAATACATATATTTTGTATTTTGTTTGTTAATGATTAAATGCAAAAAATGGACAGATCCACAAATGACTAACAACACATGAAAACTCGAACAATTGTACAATGAAACCATTTGTCACTATTTTTATTTTCTTTTGGAGCGATTGTCCGTAAAGCAAAAATCACGTGCTTACAGATAGTGTTGTTTCTTTATTGATCCCTTGCCAGGACTCTGGTTGTATTTGGTGTTGAACTGTATATGTGGATCAGGCTGTACGCCGCAACAATATTATATTTGGATCGGATTGTGCGCCGCAACAATTGATAATACAAGTGTCTATGGATTGGTTACAAGTTCCTTATTATTTTGCTGTAAATTCTAAATTGCCCTTATGCCTTTCTCTTAATTTACTGTTGATATTGATATTCCCCCGCAGCATGTACCCCCTGCCATCTTTACTTATTTATTCCTATTTTATTTTCTGCTGCACATTATATAATTACACAGGTTTATTTGATAGTCTGGTTCTAGCCTCGTCACTACTTCGTTGGGGTTAGGCCAGACACTTATTAGCACATGGGGTCGGTTGTGCTGATACTACATCTGCACTATGTGCAGATCCCGGAGCGGCAACTTTTGGACCGTAGCATTGGGTGGTTGCCTTCAGTCCAGTTAGAGATCCGGAGGTAGTCCTGTAAGCGTCCGCAGGCCCGGCGGCCCATTTCTATCCTGCCGTATTGTATGTCCCTTCCTGAGTTGAAAGAGTTGAAGGAGCAGTTGCAAGACTTGCTTGAAAAAGGTTTCATCAGACCTAGTGTTTCGCCTTGGGGTGCGCCGGTGTTGTTTGTTAAGAAAAAGGACGGATCGATGATAATGTGTATTGATTATCTGCAGTTGAACAAGGTTACAATCAAGAATAAGTATCCGTTTCCGAGGATTGATGATTTGTTTGATCAGCTTCAGGGTGCCAATGTATTTTTGAAGATTGACTTGAGATCTGGCTACCATCAGTTGAGGATTAGAGCATCCGATGTCCCTAAGACAGCTTTCGGCACTCGGTATGGGCATTATGAGTTCTTGATGATGTCATTCGGGTTGACAAATGCCCCAGAAGCTTTTATGGATTTGATGACCCGAGTATTCAGGCCTTATTTGGATTCGTTCGTGATCGTATTCATTGATGATATTTTGATCTATTCTCGCAGCCGGGAGGAGCACGAACAACATCTTAGGGTGGTTCTTCAAACTTTGAGGGATAGTAAGTTGTATGCCATGTTTTTAAAGTGTGAGTTCTGGTTGAGTTCAATTGCATTCTTGGGTCATGTGGTATCAACAGAGGATATTCAGGTTGATCTGAAGAAGATTGAGGCAGTCAAGAATTGGCCTAGACTAGCATCAGCTACAGAGATACGGAGTTTCTTGGGGTTAGCAGGCTATTATCATCGGTTTGTGGAGGGGTTTTCGTCTATTGCAGCCCCGATGACCAGGTTGACCCAGAAGGGTGCCCAGTTCAGGTGGTCGGACGAGTGTGAGGCGAGCTTTCAGAAGCTCAAGACAGCTTTGACTACGGTACTGGTGTTGGTTTTGCCAATGGGTTCAGGGCCATATACAGTTTATTGTGAATTGGTGTGGTGTGGTGCAGGATGGCAAAGTCATTGCCTATGCTTCGCGGCAGTTGAAGATTCATAAGAAGAACTACCCGATTCATGATTTGGAGTTGGCAGCCATTGTTCATGCGTTGAGGATTTGGAGGCATTATCTGTATGGTGTGGCATGTGAGGTGTTCACGGATCACAAGAGTCTACAGTACTTGTTCAAGTATAAGGAGTTGAATTTGAGGCAGAGAAGGTGGTTGGAACTGTTAAAAGACTATGATATCACCATCTTATATCATCCGGGAAAGGCCAATGTGGTGGCCGATGCTTTGAGTATGAAGTCAGCCAGTATGGGCAGTCTTGCTTATATTCCAGTCGGTGAGAGGCCGCTTGCTTTGGATGTTCAGGCTTTGACCAATCAATTCATAAGGTTGGATGTTTCTGAGCCCAGTTGTGTGTTAGCTTGCACGGTCGCTCGTTCTTCTTTATTGGAGTGTATCTGAGATCGGCAGTATGATGATCCCCATTTGTGTGTCCTTAGAGACACGGTGCTACACGGAGGTGCCAAGCAGGTTACCTTAGGTGATGATGGAGTTCTGATGTTACAGGGTCGAGTTTATGTGCCTAATGTGGATGGACTCCGAGAGTTGATTTTAGAGGAGGCCCATAGTTTCCGGTACTCTATTCATTTGGGCGCCGCTAAGGTGTATCAGGATTTGCGGCAACATTATTGGTGGCAGAGGATGAATAAGGACATTGTTGCTTATGTGGCTTGATGTTTGACCTGCCAGCAGGTTAAGTATGAGCATTAGAGACCTAGTGGTTTGTTCCAGAAGATTGAGATTCCTGAGTGGAAGTGGGAGTGTATCACTATGAACTTCGTCATTGGACTCCCACGGACTCATAGGAAGTTCGATGCAGTGTGGATTATTGTTGATAGGCTCACCAAGTTAGCACATTTCATTCCTGTGGCAGTCTCCTACTCTTCTGAGAGGTTAGCTAAGATTTATATCCGGGAGATTGTTCGTCTGTATGGTGTGCCCGAGTCTATCATTTTGGAATGAGGTACACAGTTTACCTCCCATTTCTGGAGAGCAGTTTAGCGAGAGTTGGGCACACGGGTTGAGTTGAGCACAACATTTCATCCTCAGACGGATGGGTAGTCCGAGCGGACTATTCAGATTTTGGAGGATATGCTCCAAGCTTGTGTCATTGACTTTGGAAGCTCGTGGGATCAGTTTTTGCCTCTAGCAGAGTTTGCCTACAACAACAGCTACTAGTTGAGTATCCAGATGGCTCCTTATAAGGCTTTGTATGGTAGGCGGTGTCGGTCGCCGGTTGGATGGTTTGAGTCGGGGGAGGCTCGGTTGTTGGGTATGGATCTGGTTCAGGATGCCTTGGATAAGGTCAGGATTATTCAGGATAGGCTTCGTACAGCTCAGTCTAGGCAAAAGAGTTATGCCGACTGTAAGGTTCGAGATTTGGCATTCATGGTCTGTGAGCGGGTATTGCTTCGGGTGTCGCCTATGAAGGGAGTGATGAGATTTGGAAAGAAGGGCAAGCTTAGCCCTAGGTTCATTAGCCCGTTTGAGGTTCTTGATTGAGTGGGAGAGGAGGCTTACAGACTTGCGTTGCCACCGAGCTTATCAGCCGTGCATCCAGTGTTTCATGTGTCCATGCTTCGAAAATATCATGGCGATCCATCCCACATGTTAGATTTCAGCACTGTCCAGTTGAACAACCATTTTCCACAACATGATACACAAGGAAATAGAGGTGTACGTGGATGACATCATCATCAAATCCAGAAGAAGCACATGTCATATAGCAGACTTGAGGAATTTTTTTGATCGGCTTCGAAGTTACCATCTGAAACCAAATCCTGCAAAGTGTGCCTTCGGAGTCCCCGCCGGAAAATTGTTAAGATTCATCATCAGTCGCCAATAGATTGAATTAGACCCGTCAAAAGTCAAAGCTATCCAGGACTTTCCACTTACGAAGAACAAGAGGGATGTGATGAGCTTTTTAGGGCGTCTCAACTAAATCAGTCGTTTCATAGCACAATCAACCGTGATCTACAAACTAATTTTCAAAATGCTGAAGAAAGATGCTGCAACAAGCTGGACTGAAGAATAGACTTCGACAAAATCAAGGAGTATTTATCTAAACCAACTGTTCTAGTCCCACCAGAACCAGGAAGACCTTTGCTGCTTTATTTTCCATACTGGATGGGGCTTTTGGTTGTGTTCTGGGACAACATGATGATACTGGAAGAAAGGAGTAGGCAATATATTATATGAGCAAGAAATTCACACCTTGCAAAGCCCGGTACTCCTTGCTGGAGCGCACCTGCTGCGTTTTGACATGGATAGCTCAAACGTTGAGGCATTATTTCTATGCATACACCACATATCTCATATCAAGGATGGATCCGCTAAAATACATCTTCCAGAAACTCATGCCTACGAGAAAGTTAGAAAAATGGCAGATATTGCTGAGTGAGTTCAACATCATCTATGTAACTCAGAAGGCGGTCAAAGGGCAAGTGTCGGCAGATTATTTGGCAGAAAATCTCGTAGACGGAGAATATGAACCATTAAAAATGTATTTTCCCGACGAGGAGGTATTGTTTGTAGGAGAAGATATCACCGAAGCATATGATGGATGCAGAATGTTCTTCGATGGAGCTGCCAACTTCAAAGAAGTGGGTATCGAAGTTGTCTTGGTGTCAGAAATAGGCCAACATTATCCGGTATCCGCAAAAATTAGGTTTCCATGTACCAACAATATGGCAGAATATGAGTCTATATTGCCATATTTGTTCTGTGTACAAGAGCTGATTAAACGGTTCACGAAGATAGAGTTCAAACATGTTCTGAGGATTCAGAACGAGTTCGTAGATGCATTGGCCACTTTATCTTCCATGATACAACACCCCCACAAGAACTTCATCGATCCTATCCCAATAGGAATTCATAAATATTTGGCTTATTGTGCTCATGTTGAAGAAGAAAGTGACGGAAATCTGTGGTTCCACGACATCAAAGAATACTTGTCAAAGGGAGACTATCCGAAGCACGTAACTCATACTCAAAAACGTACACTCCGAAGGTCAGCCAACCATTTCTTTCAAAGCGGAGGAATTATGTATAGAAGGACTCCTGGCCTGGGGTTACTACGGTGTGTCGATGCCAAGGAGGCATCCAAATTGCTCGAGGAAATACATGCCGGAACCTGCAGACTACACATGAATGGGTTCGTTTTAGCCAAGAAAATACTAAGAGCAGGATATTTCTGGATGACTATGAAAACAGACTGCATCAAATATGTCCAGAAGTGTCACCAATGCCAGATACATGCTGATATGATATGAGTGCCACCAAATGTACTCAATGAAACAATTGCACCCTGGCCTTTCTCCATTTGGTGCATGGATGTCATCGGTCCAATCAAACCCGCTGCTTCAAATGGGAAGAGGTTCATTCTAGTGGTCATAGACTATTTCGAAAAATGGGTCGAGGTTGCATCTTACAAAGCTGTAACTAAGAAGGTCGTCACAGATTTTGTTCGGGATCGCATTATTTGTCGATTCGGAGTACTAGAGTCAATCATTACCAATAATACCACCAATCTCAACAGTGATCTAATGTTGGCTATGTGTGAAACTTTCAAGATCAAGCATAAAAATTCCACAACATATAGACGCAAATGAATGGAGCTGTAGAAGCCGCCAACAAACACATCAAGAAGATACTAAGGAAAATGATAGATAATTACAAACAATGGCACGAGAAGCTTCCATTTGCTTTTCTTGGATTTGTACCATAATTTGCACATCAACTAGGACAACTCCTTACTTGTTTGTCTACGGTATGGAAGTAGTTATTCCTGCCGAATTAGAAATCCCTTCTCTAAGAATCATACAAGAAACTGAGCTCGGCGACACAGAGTGGGTACAAAGCCGCTATAAACAACTGGACCTCATAGATAGAAAGAGAATGAATGTAGTATGTTACGGTCAACTCTACTTTCAACAAAAAGGTCAGGCCAAGGCAATTCACACTGGGGCAATTGGTGCTAAAGTGGATCTTCCCACATTAGGATGAAGCCAGAGGGGAATTTTCACCCAATTGGCAAGGTCCCTACATGGTTCACCGAGTACTAACAGGAGGAGCACTCATATTTGCAGAAATGGATGGAGAGATTAGGCCAAAACCTATCAACTCAGACATAGTCAAGAGATACTATGTTTAGGATTGCTTGCATTTTCTTCATTTGATGTAACTGAACTACGCTTGACTTGATTCTCATTTAAGAGAGGATACGTAGGCAGACCTGTGGGTTCGGCCATATCTTAATAAAATTTTCATTATCCCCATGATCGGAAACTGGGGCAAGATTGCAAGTTCAGCCAATTTTGTCATATGCGAAACAACCAAAAGTATTGTCAGATGCATTGCTTTTAAATTGGGGCAGAATAAATTCTTAAAAGTATTTTAAAAGTATTGTCAAAATTCTTAGGCAAAGAGGTCGCAATGTCTCTAAAATGTGTCACAGTCACCGGTTCATCTAAATTATTTGATATTGCATACTACTACATTTCAAATAACCATTTTTATCAAGCGCATGCATATTTTTCGAAAACTTTGTTTCTATGACAGCCAGATATTGCCCAAGGTAACTTAAATAGGATCTCAAGACAGAAGCAAAGGCAAATTTAGAAGACAAAAGTACGAACCAACCTTTCCCCACATAACTCACATTTTTTCTTTAGATGCAGGCACAATAAATCAACAATATCATCAGGTACATCAAGTTACTACCTTCAAGATAAAAAATTATCTAGTGCAAACATCTCCAGCTAAGAAATAATTTACTTTATCACTATCACTCATCGTGTTCTTCCATGAGGCTAAGCATTGCCTCCCTAATTGCATAAGGCTAAGCACTACCTTTCCCTGCACGAGACTAAGCATTGTCTTCTCTTTGTTTGAGGCTAAGCATTGCCTCCCTCTTTGCATGAGACTAAGCACTGTCTCCCCTTCCTTTGCATGAGGATAAGCATTGTCTCCCTTATTTGCATCAGACTAAGCATTGTCTCCTATTCCTGCATGAGGCTAAGCATTGCCTCCCTAATTGCATAAGGATAAGCACTGACTTTTCTTGCATCGACAATAAGCATTGTCTCCTCCTCTTGCATGAGGCTAAGCATTGCCTCCCTAATTGCCTAAGGCTAAGAACTGCCTTTCCTTGCATTGAGACTAAGCATTGCCTCCCTAATTGCATAAGGCTAAGCATTGCCTTTCCTTGCTTCGAGACTGAGCATTGTCTCCTCCTCCTGCAATGAGGCTGAGCATTGCCTCCCTAATTGCATAAGGCTAAGCACTGACTTTCCTTGCATCGACACTAAGCATTGTCTCCTCCTCTTGCATGAGGCTAAGCATTGCCTCCCTAATTGCATAAGTCTAAGCACTGACTTTTCTTTCATCGACACTAAGCATTACCTCCCTAATTGCATAAGGCTAAGCACTTCTTTTCCTTGCATCGAGACTAAGCATTGTCTCCTCTTCTTGCCTGAGGCTAAGTGTGAGCACATGATTTTTTCCCTATATGAATTACTCCGATAAATTCAAAACAAAATAATTTCTTTTCATTATTTGCAATTTTTGTGAATTTTGTGGCATTTTCTGATAATTGTTTGCATTTTTGTGCATTTTCATTTTTTGTATAATTAATGAAAAATACAAAATATCATGCATTGCATTTAGGGTTTAATTTTACATTGTTTAGATTAATTAGCAAATTAATATTTTTATAAAATATGAAAATCACAAAAAAAAAGTAGTTCATTTTTGCATTTTTACTCTTTAATTTTGAATTTTATGGTTTTCTTTAAATTTAGGATTTAATTAATTATTGTAAATACTATGATGAGTAATTAATCGAATTGGATAGGTTAATTTAGTTTAAAAAATTAATTTAGGATTTTATTTTTAATTTGAAAAGAAAGGATTTGAAATTGAAAAGAAAAAGAATTGAATTAAAAGGAAAAACCGATTTTTGGGTTGTTACAATTGAGTGTGTCCCATGCCCAAGTGTTAAACACCCCTTAACCCAGCCCAATACCCATCCCCTAACCCGGTCCTCCCCACCCTAAAGCCAAACGACGTCGTTTCGTTAGGCTTGATCTGAGCCGTTGATAGTTCCTAATCCAACAGACCGGAACTGATTCCCCACTGTATATAACTGTCCTAAACGAGCCTCCCCCTCATCGTCTCTCTCACCCTTCCGCTTCAAAGGTCAAAAGTAACCCTAATCTGCCGCCCCTATTTCCCCACCGTCTCAGCCCGGCGGCGCCGGCCCAAACCACCTCAAAATCACACCACAGAACCACCCTGACCCCCCCTCTTCCCAAATCCCGGGTCAATTCCCCTCGAATGTTGCCTGAGCTTCTCGAATCTTGAATCATAACTTGACCCTAAAAATTCCAAATTTTCCAATTCGGGGTTTCCTCAAAGTTTTAGGTTCATTCTGATGGTATCCGTGTGTTTTAATGAAAAACACACGGTTAGTCTCAGATTGAGCCAAGAATCTGAGGGTTCAAAGATCCATCGCCACCTTTTACGGTCCGAGGCACGTTTAGGTATTTTCATTTTTCTTTTGTTATTTGTTCTCCAGTTTTCCTCCATTTGTTTTTCTTCTTCTACTTCAGTCTCTTCTTTTGAACTCATTTCCATTCTGTTTAGTTTCTGAAGGGTAGTTTTGTAATGCATGTTAGTTTTAAAAAAACCTTTTTCTTTAATCAGTACAATTAATCTGTTAATTAGATTAGTTCCGATTTGTTAATTTTAGTTCATCAATTGGGTTTGGAAATTGTTCGAATTGCTTCTGTTCTTTTTCGCCTCAGATAATTTGGTTTTGATTTGGGCCTGGGGTTTGTACCTTTAGGTTTTAGGCTCGCTGGGTTGGATTGGGCTTTGAATTAACTCAACCCAGGGTCAACTTTGACCCATTTTTTGTGGTGGTTTCTGAGGTAATTAATAGGGGTGTAGAGGGTAGTCTAGGAAATTGGCCTAGGGAATCTCATGGTAACTGAATAGGGAAGCTTCTAGGAAGCTGGGGTGGGGGGCTATCCTGAATTCAAAAAAATTAAATTAAGGGCACCTAGGCTAAAATGAAAATTTGAGAAGGGCCTAAGTGCATAAATTATTTCCTTAAGGCTTCCCTACTTGCCTTGCCTATAAAGGCATCTTTTCTTGCCTGTCAAGGCAGAGTTTGAGAACTAGAATTCCAGAAAATACAAAGACGAAAAAAATTACTACTGTTTCATTGATTTCTTTATTGATTTCTAAAATTTTCTAGTTCTGAAATACTTTTTGTTTCATTTGAGATTGAGTATGAATTGATTTGGGATTTAAAACTGCTACGAGTTGGGTCCGGGGGTCTGCTTTGTACCACTTGGTTTGAGTTGGTTTTCTGCTGATTTTTCTTAGATCTGGGAGCTGTGTTATTAGCTGCTAGCTACTGATCCTACTTTGCTTTGGATTCAATCTTATTTCCAGGTACTACTTGATTCTCTGAATAGATGAGATGCAAGTTTGGAACACTATAATTGCTTGAAGGGCTCAGAAATGGATATTGTTCTTTTACCATGAATGTTAGCTAAGTTTTTAGGGATTTCTGAAATAGTGTAATGTGATTGTGCTTTATCTTACTTACTCATGTCCTCCACATTGTCTTCTGTCTTAAAGTGATTCATGGAGTTTATTTATGTGTTGAGGCGGAGGTATTTGCATGGAGAGTACCTCATGCTGGGGTGTTGTTCATCTGTGTACGTTTTATAAACTGTCCATGATTAAGATAATATGCATAAGTGGAAGAATATAAGTGTTGCTACTGTATATGTTGTTAGTATGTGTTCTTTTCTTGAAAATGTCGCCTTGGTTATGGTTGAGAGTTCGTTGGATGGTCATTTATTCCTTAAGTATTCAATTTAAGATCTATTTCTCTTATTAATTAGCATGATCGATTTTTCTCATGGTGTGTAGAATAACTCGAAGTGTGTCATTCTGAAATTCGACCTTCCTTTGTTTGTGTCCCTGTCATGTGAGTTCAATTTCAGAAATGGTAGTTTCATTATTCAGTTTCAGATCTTTTTATATTTTGTTTGTTTTAGAGTAGATTTGAAACTCATGACTTGTTCATGGGTGAGAAGTGAATTAGGATTCAATGTGAGCTGGGAAGGGGCTTTTGGGTTCGGTTAATTAATGGATAATTTGTGTGAAGGTGTATTAGTGCAATTAGGGGGTTGCATCATCACTCTGAATGTCTATGGTAACCTTACAATCTGCTTTGTGTTTGAATTAAAATCACCAGTATTTACTCGGTGAAAATTGTCTAGAGTGATACACCTTGTTTCAAGAGTGTTTGCTGAATCATATTTTGGGCTGTCATCGTTGACCCAATTGCGACTGCCTTTCCTCTTCGCTACCAGGCTGCCAAGCTGGGCTTCCCTCGAGCCCAGTTATTTCATATACTGAATCATCATTAATGGGCAACCAGACATGGGCTTGGACCGGGTTTGGCCACGTTGTGTTCTCCTTCGAAAATTTCCAAGTAACATTGGGCCTATAGCTGGCCCAGTCCGTCTCATATGATTTAAAGGTTTTTTTTATCACGCTTGGGTTTATAACTAGCAAAATGCCAATTGAACCTCAGTTTATATTGGGCCTCACCTAGTACTGACCTTTAAATCAATGATTTGAGTTTAACTGTAGTTTAGAAATAATTGTAAGTCCCTTAAGCCTTATTCAACTGGCAGATCCTTGTAGATAATTTGCGTGCCATACCAATTAGACATACGATTCATGGTTGTCACTTGATTAACGTTAATCCTTCGAATTCGAGGCATGCCATTTAGCAAAATTTCATGGCCCTCACAAAGTTGCAAACGCGTAGTTGCTTTAGGCGCGTTATTTTAATAATTTACCTTCCTAAACTCGGGTGCACATTTATGTGACCCAAATCCAAAATCTCAACAATGTCAGGATATGTCGAAGACCGCGGGTGCATTTATTTGACGTGGTTCTAGACGTGTTTTAACAGTGTTGCAATATTCTTAAAATTAATCAAAAGCGGTTAAAAGTTAAAATTTGCACATAGGTTCATAATTGTTTAAAATCAGATAATTAAGCTGAATATAACAGTTGAGCGACCGTGCTGGAACCACGGAACTCGGGAATGCCTAACACCTTCTCCCGGGTTAACAGAATTCCTTACCTGGATTTCTGGTTCGTGGACTGTAATACAGAGTCAATCTTTTCCTCGATTCGGGATTTGAACCGATTACTTGGGACACCATAAATTATCCCAAGTGGCAACTCTGAATTTAATAAATAAATAATCATGTTTCGATTGTCACTTTAATTGGAAAAACTCCCTTATATACTACCCTCTCAGGGTGTAGGAAAAAAGGAGGTGTGACAGCTCTAGCGACTCTGCTGGGGATCAAACCCAGAATCTCTGATTCAGGGTTCAGAATTCGAGCATAGAATAATTGTTGTATTTGGATTTATTTATTATCTGATTTTATTCACATGTTTAGGCCTAATGTGCTAAATGTTGCTTTTACCGCTTTGATATTATCTGAACTGTATATAAACTGCTATGAAACCCTTCTCTTCTCATCTTCGGGGATGTGCTCGCTGGTCGAGACTCCCTATTCTGTTAGTGTCATACCTTGAAATAAGAACGAGGCTCGTACAAGTTACTAAGCCGGATAGCCTTTTGGTTCCCGGTACGTAGCCCCCTCCTCGGCTTGAGTTGTCCGCTCGAGTACACAGTCTAGAACAAATACCCAGGTTTTGAACCTAGAATAACTCAGCCTCATGCCCGATCCCTAGTAGGAACCTTTG
Source organism: Nicotiana sylvestris (assembly GCF_000393655.2). Classification (NCBI taxonomy): domain Eukaryota; kingdom Viridiplantae; phylum Streptophyta; class Magnoliopsida; order Solanales; family Solanaceae; genus Nicotiana; species Nicotiana sylvestris. The sequence goes on along the minus strand of NC_091064.1, from coordinate 168,009,075 downwards.
TTTGCATCATGTGCATTTGACTTTGGAGACTCAACACAGGGGTTGGGTCTGTCTAGGACAGGTGTACCCGAAATATAAAGACCATTACGAAGCATCTTACTTGCTACTTGTACATTCCTTTTCTTCGGATTTGCATGTTGACCGGCTTACAAGGAAAACTTAGATGGTTGAGAGGGATAAGTGCCTATTTTGAAAAACCAATGTCCCAAACATACCGAAACTCTACCGAAATTTTGAAAAAAAAAAGAATTTTATAGTTTTCAAAGAAAAGAAAAAAAAATTGTGTTTTAGAAAGGAAAAATAGTTGGCTTTATTTTGACAAATTTATCCGAACTACGCCAGTTTGATTCTCACAGGGTGTGAGATACGTAGGCAACCCCCATCGGGTCCAACTTCCTTTTTGCAAAATAACCCGAAGAGAAAACGAAAAAAAACAAACAAAAATTTGTTTTTATTATAATGGTTAAGGTAATGCCATTTTGTCAAAATAGTTGATTGTCCCCAAAAGGACGTCGGAAGGCTGTTTTTGCAAGAACAGCCGCCTTCGTTCTCTTTTTCAATTCTTAGCCGGTTGGCAAGCACAACCTTAAAAGCTTCCTCCGGAAGTGCTGAAAGGCCGTATTTACAAAGTCGGGTTTGTACTTTCGAATGAAAATCTGAAAAAAGTGTCAGCTTTGTTTTGGAGTCAATTGAGTCATTATTTTGCTTAATCACCCTAATAAATGTGTAGAACGAGCATGAGTCAGAATTTGCCAATAACAGTCTTGAACAAGATCCCTTTGGAGTTGCATATGTGGTGGGATGATCTGGGTAAATCGGGACAAGACACGGTCAATCTATACCTGGGAGGCCTCACTGGGTTGTTGAAGATTAATCTTAAGGGAGACATCATAAAGGCGTTGGTTACATTCTGGGACCCGGCCCACAACGTATTTCACTTCTCAGATTTTGAACATACCCCAACATTGGAAGAAATAGCCGGATATATTGGGGGTCCCAAAGTTCCTCTGAGACACCAGTACCTGATTGCTCCAAGGGCCGTAGCCGTACACAGGTTCCTAGACTCTTTGAAAATAAACAAGGGGGTCCACGACCCAGACTTGGCAGCTGGTTTTTGTACTTTACAGTTTATATACAATATATATGGTCATATAGGAGGGTTCAACAAGCCGGAAAACAAAATCTGCAGCAAAGGAAACCGCCTTAAGTGGGAAGAACACAGATGTTTTGCATTTATGGTGGTCTTTTTGGGACTTCTGGTGTTTCCTAGAAAAGATGGGAATATTGACATACGAGTAGCCAGGGTTGTCAGCACTTTGCTCACTCAGGCCAACAACACCCTCGCACCCATGATAGTAGCTGAAATCTTTCGCGCTCTCATAGCCTGCAAAGCCGGAGGAGACTTTTTCGAGGGATGCAACGTGTTGTTGTAGATGTGGATGATCGAACACTTATGCCATTGTCCCCAATTTATGAGTTATGGGTCGATAAAGAAAACATGCATAAAAGAATTTTATACGAGGGTTGATGGGATCAGCCTGCCAGAAGGGGTTATAGAGTGGATAGCACGCCTCCGTTCCATCAATGCAAACCAAATAGAGTGGACATTTGGATGGCTGCCTGTGGATGAGATCATATACATGCCAGCCACTAGGCCTCATTTCCTCCTGATGGGACTCAGGAGTATCCAGCCTTATGCCCCATATTAGGTTTTGAGGCAGCTGGGAAGATGCCAGATAGTTCCGAGAGATGAAGATCTTAGTGCCCAAGTAGTCGAGATTGGACTTAATGGTCAGTTTCATGAAGCAGCAGTCCGCCAAATTTGGAGCGAATGTCAATACTTAATAGCCAATACTTGTATATGTGATCGATCCAAAGGTGAGGTTTCACCAGGGTACCTTGCTTGGTATAGGAGAGAAATTGATTTTGGGAGGCCGGCCAAAAGACCCCATCTTCAGGAATTCGTCGAGGCGTCACAAGAATATTGGGCTTGGTTGGACAAGGAGAATGAGTACAGGGCCACAATATGAAGGTTGGAAAAACAAGTTAAAGAACTTCAATTCAAGAATAGCTTGCAAGTAGCGGCAGACGAAGGTGAAAAGAAAAAGCTAGCCAAAGAAAATGAGGCCCTTCGAGCCCAAATTCAAAAAATGAAAATAGAGGCAGAGAACCCCGCCTGAAGTGCCAAAGATGAAAAACTCATAAATAACTTGAGGCAGAAAGTGAGCGACTATATTTTTGACTTGAACAAAACAGAAAGTGAACTAGCCAGAGTTCGAAAGCAATTGGCTAAAAATGCGGATGAACGAGCACGCCTGGTTAAGCAGTTGAAAGAAAAGTACGACAATGAGGTCGCGGGATTAAAGAAAAGGGTTATCGCCACTGAAAACAAAATGATAAAACAGGCTAAAGACTTCAAGGTTGAAAGAGAGCATTGTTATACAGCATTGGCACAATTAGAAATAGATTTGCAACAACTTCAGGAGCAAAATCAAGTGGCCGAGAAAACTTTGGAGGCCAGGGCCCAGCAGATCGGGCGTTTGTTACAAGAAAAAGGTGTCATAAGAGAGAGAATTAGAAACATCGCCGATTACATTGTTATGAAGTGCCAAGTCTGTGAGGATATGACTCGCACCACCTTCTTCGCGGCAGTGATGACATTTGTTAAGCAGATAATGAGTGACTTGGACCGACTTCAAAGGGATCTTTCATATAGGGCCGCGGCGAGACCGAATGATGTCCCGCGGGCACCAGGAGCATTGATGTATTCATGATTTTTCATTTGAGTATGTATTTCCTTTTCCGTTAGAGTCTGTCAGTTGTTTTGAGTCTGTATTTTCTTTCTGCTGGGGTCTGTCAGTTGTTGTTGAGTCTGTATTTTCTTTTGTTGGAGTATGATAGTTTTGGAGTCTGTATTTCGTCTTTTCATCAGAGTCCGTTAGTTTTTTTTTGAAGTCTGTTAGTTTTGAGTCTTTGTAATCAAAGCATTTGCTTTTTATGGAAATTAAAAATCCTAAAAATGTTTTATTTCACACTTATCTTCTAGAACTACACTCGGTCTGATTCATGCGGGGTCATAATACATAGGCAATCTCCATAGGATTCGACCATAGCTAAAAAGAAAAAAAGAAGAAGAAGAAGAAAAACGAAAAGAGAGAGGAAAAACAAGAGAGAAAAGAAAAGAAAAGAGAGAAAAAAATAAGAAAACTAAGAAATAAGCAATGGCAAAACCAGAGGGAAATGGGAGGATGAAAACAAAGAAAAGAAAAAGAGAAAAAGGGAGGAAGTTGCAAATGGAAAAGCCGGGATGACGCAAGCAGCCAATCAAATGCATAATAGAAACGGTTAACTGCTTAGGTGCATTCATTCCCCAAATGCGTGGTTACCAATTTGTTAAAGTCCTAATCACTAACAAGGTTGTTGTTGATATATTGAGTCCAGGTAGGTGGATAGTTGATTGGCCAACCAAGAATTGGAGGCAAGTATGGTTGACCTGTCAAAAGAGGTGGACGAATTGGATGTTAATGCAATGAAGGAAGAGATGTATAAGTTAAAGCAGCAAATGGATGAAATGTACCAGGCCTGGGCAAAGGGTCATCCACCACCGGTTTATCCCGCCAACCCTACTTATATCCTACCATTAGCTCAATCTCAGGAACCTCCCACTGTGAACTCATCTCCAGCCTTTCCCCTCTACCAACAATGCCACGGCACCACTTCCCATACATCACAAGCTCCTCCACCCAGGCAAGTCCCGCACCCTCCTCCACCAATCACACCTGTTTTTGTGGCACCTCCACCTGCTGCATTACGCCGATCTTCCAGTGAACCTCTGTTCCAAACTAACGACAACTAGTATTATCCCCCTGAACACACCTTCAAAGTTCCGGAGCCATATTCTTACACCCCTCATCTTGATCTCCCGGCAGAGACCGAGAAGCCACCCAAAAATCCTGAGCATGAAGAGATGATCAGAAAAGTCAAAAGCTTAGAACAATCGTTCAGAGATATGAGGGGGTTGGGGGGTCAAGTAAGTGTGGCCTATAAAGATTTATGTCTGTTCCCAGATGTTCAGTTACCATCAGGGTTCAAGATGCCTAAGTTTGATATATACGACGGGCATGGTGACCCAGTAGCACACTTAAGAGGATTTTGTAGCAAGATGAGAGGAGCAGGCGGAAGAGATGAATTGCTGATGGCATATTTCAGCCAAAGTTTGAGTGGATCGGCATTAGAATGGTATACCAAACAAGATCACAGCAGGTGGTACACATGGGACGATTTGGCCCAAGCCTTCACCTGCCATTTTCAGTACAATCTTGAAATTATCCCAGACTGTCTGTCATTAACAAAGATTGAGAAGAAGCCTGGTGAGAGTTTCAAATAGTATGGATTCCGTTGGAGGGAACAAGCCGCGAGGGTTGACCCTCCGATGAAATAAAGTAAGATGGTTGATTATTTCTTGCAGGCTTTGGAGCCCACTTATTTTGGTCATTTGGTGTCAGCAGTGGGCAAGTCCTTTAATGAGGTTGTAAAAATGGGAGGCATGGTTGAGGAGGGACTCAAGTCCAACAAGATCATGAGTTATTCAGCAATCAAAGCGACCACACAGGCCATTCAAAACGGTACTGGGGGTATACTCGGGAAAAATAAGAAAGAGGATATTGCGGTAATTGAATCGGGAGCTTGGATCGGGTCTAGGGGCCCACCACATTACTACAACCAGCCTCGACCTTATCCCCAAATGTACCCCCATATTCCATATAGCCCACCACAACACTACTACCCACCGCCAGATCCCTATTTTTCCGTCCATCACGCACAAACCTATACTCAACCTCCCGCTCACGCACAATGGTGTGCGCTAGCTCCACAAAGTCCATACCCAACCCCACAAAATGTCCATCCACCCCCAAGAGCCTATAGAAATCCCCTTGGAATAGGTTTTTGGCCAAATCAAACCTTTAAGAATGAGAGGTTGCAAAAGCAGAAGACTTTCACTCTATTGGAAGAATCATATACCAATGTATTCCACAGATTGAGATAGTTAGGTATGTTGAATCCGATTGAGAATAAACTGCCAAATCCCCCTCCCAGAAATCTTGACCGCTCGGTGAGTTGTGAGTATTGTTCAGAGGCCCCGGGTCATGACACAGAGAAATGATGGAAATTGAAAACAGCTATTCAAGAGCTCATTGATACTAATCGGATTGAGTTCCAAGCCCCGGAGGCACCCAATATCAACCAAAACCCATTGACGACCCATCATGAGACAAATATGATTAAGATTGTGCATAAGGGAGGGGAGCCTAAGAAGCCTTTGCAAACCGTCATGATGATTCGGGCTAGTGAAGCCAGGCCATTTGAAAAGTCAACAAGTGAGAAGTCTGTGATCAAGTTGAACAGGGCAAATAATGAACCATCTGTGGAGGTCAAGAAGGGGTCCTCAAGTGACGTTGCAGGAAAACATGAAAGAGCAAAAGTGGTGGTGCTAGGAGTGACGAACAAGCCTGTGGTAATTGTGAAGGGCGCCCGGACAGATCCTGTCATTATCAAACCGGTAACTCAATTACTGATAGTTAACAGCAAGGCAGTCCCATGGAATTATGAACGAGTGACAGTGACTTACATGGGGAAAGAAGTTAAAGAAGAAGTGTGTGAGACCCATGGTTTGACTCGATCGAGGAGATGCTTTGCCCCCGAAGAGTTGAGAAAAGCTAAGACCTCCAAAGATAACCCAATATTGGTGAAGAAAGTTATGACCGAGGAAGAAGCAGAGGAATTTCTGAGAAATATGAAAGTGCAGGACTATTCTATTGTGGAGCAGTTAAGGAAGACACCGGCTCATATCTCGCTATTGTCATTATTGATCCATTCAGACGAGCACTGTCGGGCTTTGATGAAGATCTTGAACGAAGCCAACGTTCCTGACAAAATCTCACTAAACCACTTGGAAAAGATAGCTAACAAGATATTTGAGGTAAACAGAGTCACTTTTTCTAACGATGAGTTGCCCGTGGAGGGTACTGAGCACAATAGAGCCTTCTATCTGACGGTGAAATGTGAAGATTCCGTGGTTACTCGGGTACTGGTTGACAATGGTTCCAGTGCAAATATTTTCCCTCTTTCCACTCTGAACAAGTTGAAGGTGGATGATGAAAGAATTCACAAGAACAGTATCTGCGTTCGGGGATTCGACGGTGGAGGGAAAGATTCAGTCGGGGACATAGTGCTCGAGCTTACAATAGGGCCAGTTGAATTTACTATGGAATTCCAGGTGTTCGATATGGCTGTTTCTTACAATCTGCTATTAGGTTGACCCTGGATTCATGCTGCCAAAGTGGTCCCGTCCACTCTGCATCAAATGGTTAAGTTTGAATGGGATAGATAGGAAATTATTGTGCATGTCGAAGATAATTTGTGTGTTCCCAGTGATGCCATTGTTCCGTTCATAGAGTTTGAAGACGACAAGGGGCCATGGGTTTATCAGGTTTTTGACACGGTATCGGTAGAGAAAATTCTTGAAGGGAAGTCCGTGCCGACTCCAAGGGTAGATCCTGCATCAGTTATGGTAGCCGTTGAAATGTTGAGAAATGGTTTTGTACCGGACAAGGGTTTGGGTGCATCTTTGCAAGGTATCGTACAACCGATTTCTCTTCCTAAAAACTTGGATACATTTGGTCTGGGGTTCAAGACCATAGTCATAGACGTGAGAAGAGCCAGAAAAATGAAACAGAGAGCATGGGCCCATTTAAAGCCAGTCGTGCATCTTTCCAGATCATTTGTCAGGCCTGGTACCAGAAAGCGCCCAGTGACGACAGTTCCCAGTTCGGTGGTTGATATGGATGAAGATTTGATGGAAAAGTTCGAGAAGATATTCGATGAAGTGAACACGGTGGAAGCTGGAGAGGGTTCTAGCAAGGCGGATGTGCAATTTGTTGGGCCCAGTGCAAAGATTAACAATTGGGAAGTTACTCCTCTCCCCACCAGGAAGGAGTTTTGGTAGTTTGCTTTGATTTTCTTTCAGTTTATCTGGATTATCCCAGGATTGTAGTTCAGATTCTATGTTTCGTCCGTTTGGATGTATAAGCCCTGTTACCTCTAATTCCAATGAAATGTAATTTCCCTTTTTCTCCCTTCCTGATAGTTTTATTTTTGTTTTTCTTTTCTTCCTTGTACAGTTCTTTTTATGCTGGCTTCAATAATATGACATGCATGCGGAATCTCCGGCCTAGTTTTAAAAGCCAATCTAATTCTGAAATAGTAATTCAAGAAATGGAGTGTGATGTTGAATCAGAATATGACGAGGATGAAGCCTTTGAAGAGATTAGTAAAGAATTAAGCCATTTTGAAGAAAAACCCAAGCTTAACCTGAGTGATACAGAGGCAATCAATTTAGGGGACCAAGATAATGTCCGGGAAACCAAAATAAGTGTCCATCTTGAACCACAACTCAGAGAGGAGATAATTAAAACAATGTTCGAGTATAAAGATGTTTTTGCATGGTCCTATGATGACATGTCAGGTCTAAGCACTATTTTGGTGGTTCACAAATTGCTCACTGATCCAGAATTCCCTCCTGTCAAGCAGAAGCTGAGAAAATTTAAAACTGATATGAGTGTGAAAATTAAGGAAGAGGTCACCAAAAAGTTTGAGGCCAAAGTCATTCGGTCACCCGGTATCCCACCTGGTTAGCCAATGTTGTGCCTGTGCCGAAGAAGGATGGTAAGACCAGGGTGTGTGTTGATTATCGAGATCTCAACAAGGCAAGTCCCAAGGATAACTTCCAATTGCCGAACATCCATATATTGATCGATAATTGTGCCAAACATGAAATTGGTTCTTTTGTGGATTGTTATGCGGGTTACCACCAGATCTTAATGGATGAGAAGGATGCAGAAAAGACAACATTAATCACTCGATGAGGAACGTACTGCTATCGGGTCATGCCATTTGGTTTGAAAAATGTTGGGACAACCTACATGAGGGCAATGATGATGATATTTCACGACATGATACACAGGGAGATCAAGGTTTATGTGGATGATGTGATTGTAAAGTCTAGAAAGCAGTCTGATCATGTCAGAGATCTGAGAAAGTTCTTCCAAAGGCTTCGCAAGTATAATCTCAAGCTCAACCCTGCAAAATGCGCATTCGGTGTCCCGTTAGGAAAGTTGTTGGGATTTATAGTCAGCCGCCGAGGTATTGAATTAGACCCGTCAAAGATCAAAGCGATCCAGGAGTTGCCACCCCCAAAGAACAAGACTGAGGTGATGAGTCTATTGGGGAGATTGAATTGCATCAGTAGGTTTATTGCTCAGCTCACGACAACTTGTGGGCCCATCTTCAAACTGTTAAAGAAAGATGTTGCGGTTAAGTGGACAGATAAATGTCAGGAAGCATTTGATAAAATAAAGGGGTACTTGTCAAACCCACCTGTGTTGGTCCCGCCAGAACCAAGGAGACCTTTAATTCTGTATTTGACAGTCTTGCACAATTCATTTGGATGTGTGTTGGGACAGCATGACATCACTGGCAGGAAGGAGCATGCCATATATTTCTCAGCAAGAAGTTCACATCTTACGAGGTTAAGTACACTCATCTTGAGAGGACATGTTGCGCCCTAACTTGGGTAGCCCAGAAGTTGAAACATTATTTGTCATCTTATACTACTTACCTCATCTCTCGCTTGGATCCGTTGAAGTATATCTTCCAGAAGCCTATGCCCACGGGAAGGCTCGCAAAGTGGCAGATCTTGCTCATAGAATTTGACATTGTCTACATGACCCGAACTGCGATGAAAGCACAAGCATTGGCGGACCATTTGGCTGAGAATCCCGAGGATGAAGAATACGAACCTTTGAAGACGTATTTCCCTGATGAAGAGGTAATGCACATTGAAGAGTTGGAATAGAGTGAAAGGCCAGGATGGAAACTTTTCTTTGATGGGGCCGCTAACATGAAAGGCGTTGGGATAGGAGCGGTACTTGTTTCTGAAACAGGGCATCATTACCCTGTTACGGCTCAGCTTCGATTCTACTATACCAACAACATGGCTGAGTACGAGGCATGCATCTTGGGTTTGAGGATGGTTGTGGATATGGGTGTCCAAGAAGTCTTGGTCTTGGGTGACTCGGACCTTCTGGTGCACCAGATTCAGGGAGAGTGGGAAACACAGGATTTAAAACTCATACCGTATCGACAATGTTTACATGATCTTTGTCAGCGGTTCCAATCAATAGAGTTCAGGCATATTCCGAGGATTTATAATGAGGTCGCTGATGCCTTGGCTACTCTGGCATTAATGTTACATCATCCAGATAAGGCTTATGTGGACCCTTTGCATATTTAGGTCCACGATCAGCATGCTTATTGCAATGTGGTGGAAGAAGAGCTCGATGGGGAGCCTTGGTTTCACAATATCAAGGAATACATCAGGATAGGGGTGTATCTAGTACAAGCCATAGGTGATCAAAAGAGAACAATTAGGCGGTTGGCAAGCGATTTTTTCTTCAGCGGAGGGGTTCTATACAAAAGGACTCCAGATCTTGGGCTGCTGAGGTGCATAGATGCTAGGCAGGCTACAGCTATCATGACCGAAGTACATTCTGGAGTGTGTGGACTGCATATGACTGGGTACGTGTTGGCAAAGAAAATTCTCCGAGCAGGTTATTATTGGCTCACTATGGAGAGGGATTGTATTAGTTCCGTGCATAAATGTCATCAGTGCCAAGTGCATGGAGATTTGATTCATTCTCCACCATCTGAATTACACACGATGTTTGCACTGTGGCCCTTAGTTGCTTGGGGAATGGATGTCATTGGACCAATTAAGCCAACAGCATCCAACGGGCACAGGTTTATTCTGGTGGCCATTGATTATTTCACCAAGTGGGTAGAGGCTAAAACATTCAAGTCTGTAACCAAGAAGGCGGTGGTTGATTTTGTGCACTCAAATATCATTTGCCGGTTTGGGATACCAAAGGTGATCATTACAGACAATGGGGCTAATCTCAACAGTCATCTGATGAAAGAGGTATGTCAGCAGTTCAGGATTACACATCGCAATTCTACCCCATACTGCCCTAAGGCAAACGGAGCAGTTGAGGCGGCCAACAAGAATATAAAGAAGATACTTCAAAAAATGGTAGAGGGTTCTAGGCAGTGACATGAAAAGATGTCGTTTGCATTGCTGGGTTATCGCACTACTGTCCGAACTTTAGTAGGGGTGACTCCTTATTTGTTGGCGTATGGCACCAAAGCAGTAATACCCGCAGAAGTGGAAATTTCATCCCTTCGAATAGTCGCGGAGGCTAAAATTGATGATGATGAGTGGGTCAAAACCCGTCTGGAGCAATTAAGTTTGATCGATGAGAAGAGACTGGCGGCAGTATGTCATGGCCAGTTATATCAAGAGAGAATGGCAAGAGCATACAATAAGAAGGTGCGTCCACGAAAGTTTGAAGTGGGTCAGTTAGTATTGAAATGCATTCTTCCGCATCAGGTTGAAGCAAAAGGAAAGTTCGCCCCAAATTGGCAAGGGTCGTTCGTTGTAACTAGAGTGTTGTCCAATGGTGCATTGTATTTGACAGATGTAGAAGGCAAATGTGCAGAAATGGCTATCAATTCTGATGCAATCAAGAGATACTATGTATGACTGCCTTGTTTGATTGTACTTGTTTGTACTTGGCAGGTTTTGAATGTTGAAATGACGAAGGCACTTTGTTCTGCTATCTAAACACTTTATCCCTTGTCACCCCTTTTGAGCTTTATTTATTTTCTTTCATACCCCTCTTTCAGAATCAGCAGCGAATATCAGAAACACAAGCGTGAAAGATAAGAAAAGGAAGAAAAGAAAAGAGGAAGAAAATGAAAGAGAAGGAAAAGAATGAAAAAAAGAAAAAAAAAAGAAGAAAAACAACAAAAGAGGAAAAGAAAGCAAAAGAGAAAGAAAAGAAAGAGAAAAGAGAAAATTAAAACAACAAAGTAATTTCTATGACATGAACTACGTTTGACCTGATTCCTTTTAAGGATACATAGGCAGCCTCACGGTTCGGTCCCATCAAAGTAAAAATCCAAAAATCCCCAAACAAGAAACTGGGGCAGAAGTGGCGGTTGTTATCAAAAATCTGATTCCGAAAGTTGTAATTTTGAACCCATTCGAATTGTTTTGAGCTTTTTATACACTTTCTTTCTAAACCCATCCAAAAGCCACATTACGGTCCAAAGAAAGACCTTCCGATCATTCTTCGAGAAATGACAAGTCAAGCAGGTAGAGGTGATTCATATCAAGGGCAACACTCTTGTCCAAATAGGAAAAAAAATCAAAAATGAGAGAGTCTTATTGGTGAAAACCCTCACGAGCACCATAAGGCGACGAGAGCTGAGAGAAATCAAAAAATAAGAGAGTCTTATTGGTGAAAATCCTCATGGGCACCGTAAGGCGAAAGTGAGTTGAGAGATGAACGAATGAGATAGGTCTGTTGGTGAAAACCTTTCAAGGCACCGCAGGATAAACAAGGTCAGGATTTAGGTAAAGAAATTAGGTTATGGAAATTCCGGAGCAACAAAGTATGGCAACTGAAAGTTGATTGGTTGGACAGACTGGGACGATTAATCCAAATTGCATGTCATGATCATTGGCGCCAGTTGTTCCACTTAGATAAGTCTCTTTTCTTTTTTCTCTTCAGATAGTCTTCCAGTTTTGAATTTCCTTATCCTTAACTCTGAAGGTCATTGCATTTCATTTCTTTTGGGTTTATTTCTCTAAGATGTTCCCAATGTCAGTTCTATTTAAGCAAATAAGAAGGAATTTCAAAGCTCACTACCAGCTTCAAGATTGCAAAGCACAGTGCGGCCAGAGCACACCAAAGATAGCATGATGTAAAGTGGGATAAAGTGTCAGCAAGAGTTTCATCGGCAAAATGATTTGGTAATTTCATGGGAGATGCAGAGGTCCCATTAAAGGGGTCAGAGGTGTGAAACAACGGTTTAGGTATAGAACACTCGGGTCATTCAGGGTCATAGGGTTTTGAAAGTCAGTCGGAAAGTCAAGCGGTTCAGGGCCAGTTCGGGGAAGCCAGTCAAAACAAAACAATGCAGCGGAGAGACCTTCAGCAAAGAATGTCATCAACTAACCACCACATTTTAAACTGAAGAATTTTTTTTTGATTTAACAGGGGCAAGAAATTTCGGTTGTTTCGGATAAACCCTCCGTGGAGAAAGGCGGTCACCAAACAGGTAGGATTTTTGATTTTTCAGGACCCTCCTGGAAAATGGGACTTAGCGTAAAGTTTAGAAATAGCGTAATCTAGCAGAAATGTATCCCAAAGGAATATAAGCAAGTTTAGAATTTTGCATGTCCGAGATAAGATTCAATTAGGAGTTTCCAGGACCCTCATGAATAATGAGACTTAGCTTTAAGATTTCGATTAGATAACAATATTTAGCGTAAATTCTGATGTAGGATAGTATAATTCAGCCATAAAAGTTGTCACTCTTAAGATAAATTTGACCTTTGAGTTTTAGGACCCTCCTGGATAATGGGGAGTAGTTTAAAGACTCTCTTAGATAACAAGATTTAGCAAAAGTCGCACCTTTAGAAGATATAACTTAGATTTAAAATTGTCGTTTAGGTAAGAATTGTCAGGACCCCCTGGATAATGGGACCTAGCTTTCAAATTCTTAGTAATACATGGTAATATGATTAGTTTTACACTCACATCTGTGCCCAGCCACCAAACTGGGGCAGAAAAATTTTCTTTATTTTTTGTCTATTTTGTTGAAGTCAGGAGCCCGCCTGGAGAGCAGGGAATACATTTCAAGTTCAGAAATCAGGACCCCCTGGAGAGCAGGAAATACATTTCAAGTTAGCAGTCAAGAGCCCGCCTGGAGAGCAGAGAATACATTTCAAGTTAGCAGTTAGGAGCCCGCCTGGATAGCAGGGAATACATTTCAAGTTAGCAGTCAGGAGCCCGCCTGGAGAGCAGGGAATACATTCAAGTTCAGCAGTCAGGCATCCACCTGGAGAAAAGGAAAAACATCTCAGATTAAAATTCAAGGCGGCAACAAAGGGATTCCGCCGGGAGAATACAAGTCAACAAGGCAACAAGAACCACATGAGCAAGTTTGAAGATATAGATAGGATTTTGTAATGCGTAGATCATAGTCTAGTCTAGCTTCTTTTTATTTTATCATGGTGTAATAAGGGGATACAGTAAGCAGTAGTAGCAGCAACAACAACAGTGAAATCACAGCTTCGTGGTAGTCCTAGCTACCAAAACTTCCAGAACTACACTGACCTGATTCCTTTATAGCCGAGGATATGTAGGCAACCTCGAAAGCAGGGTGCGGTCAAATCTTTCAAAAATGTTTCCCACAGAGTATTCAAGCGGGCAAAAATCGCTCCTATCCGCTCACTTTATCTTTGCACGAAAACTCTTCGTGTTTCCGGGCAAAGAGGGGTAGCTGTGAGCACGTGATTTTTGCCCTATACGAATTACTCCCATAAATTCAAAACAAAATAATTTCTTTTCATTATTTGCAATTTTTGTGAATTTTGTAGTATTTTCTGATAATTGTTTGCATTTGTCTGTACATTTTTATTTTTTGTTTAATTAATGAAAAATACAAAATATCACGCATTGCATTTAGGGTTTAATTTTACATTGTTTAGATTAATTAGTAAATTAGTTTGTTTTATAAAATATAAAAATCACAAAAAAGAAGAAGTTCATGTTTGCATTTTTACTCTTTAATTTTGAATTTTATGGTTTTCTTTAAATTTAGGATTTAATTAATTATTTTAAATACTATGATGAGTAATTAATCTAATTGGATTAATTTAGTTTAAAAAATTAATTTAGGATTTTATTTTTAATTTAAAAATAAAGGATTTGAAAATGAAAAAGAAAAAGAATTGAAATAAAAGGAAAAATCGATTTTTGGGCTGTTACAATTGAGTTTGTCCCAGGCCCAAGTGTTGAACACCCCTTAACCCAGCCCAATACCCGTCCCCTAACCCGGTCCGCCCCAACCTAAAGCCAAACGACGTCGTTTCGTTAGGCTTGATCTGAGCCGTTAATAGTTCCTAATCAAACAGATCGGAACTGATTCCCCCTATATATAACTGTCCTAAACGAGCCTACCCCCCTCATCATCTCTCTCACCCTTTCGCTTCAGAGGTCAAAAGTAACCCTAATCCGCCGCCCCTATTTCCCCACCATCTTAGCCCGGCGGCGCCGGCCCAAACCACCTCAAATCACACCACAGAACCACCCTGACCCCCTCTTCCCAAATCTTGGGTCAATTCCCCTCGAATGTTGCCCGAGCTTCTCGACTTGAATCAGAGCTTGACCCTAAAAATTCCAAATTTTCCAATTCGGGGTTTCCTCAAAGTTTTAGGTTCATTCTGATGGTATCCGTGTGTTTTGATGAAAAACACACGGTTAGTCTCAGATTGAGCCAAGAATCTAAGGGTTCAAAGATCCATCTCCGCCTTTTACGGTCCGAGGCACGTTTAGGTATTTCAATTTTTCTTTTGTTATTTGTCCTCCAGTTTTCCTCCGTTTGTTTTTCTTCTTCTACTTCAGTCTCTTCTTTTGAACTCCTTTCCATTCTGTTTAGTTTCTGAAGGGTAGTTCTGTGATGCATGTTAGTTTTAAGAAAACCTTTTTCTTTAATCAGTACAATTAATCTGTTAATTAGATTAGTTCCGATTTGTTAATTTTAGTTCATCAATTGGGTTTGGAAATTGTTCGAATTGCTTCTGTTCTTTTTCGCCTCAGATAATTTGGTTTTGATTTGGGCCTGAGGTTTGTACCTTTAGGTTTCAGGCTCGTTGGGTTGGAATGGGCTTTGAATTAACTCAACCCAGGGTTACCTTTGACCCATTTTTGGTAGTGGTTTCTGAGGTAATTAATAGGGGTGTAGAGGGTAGTCTAGGAAATTGTCCTAGGGAATCTCATGGTAACTGAATAGGGAAGCTTCTAGGAAGCTGGGGTGGGGGGCTATCCTGAATTCAAAAAATTAAACTAAGGGCACCTAGGCTAAAATGAAAATTTGAGAAGGGCCTAAGTGCATAAATTATTTCCTTAAGGCTGCCCTACTTTCCTTGCCTATAAAGGCATCTTTTCTTGCCTTTCAAGGCAGAGTTTGAGAGCTAGAATTCCAGAAAATACAAAGACGGACAAAATTACTTCTGTTTCATTGATTTCTTTATTGATTTCTGAAATATTCCAGTTCTGAAATACTTTTTGTTTCATTTGAGATTGAGTATGAATTGATTTGGGATTTAAAACTGCTACGAGTTGGGTCCGGGGATCTGCTTTGTACCACTTGGTTTGAGTTGGTTTTCTGCTGATTTTTCTTGGTTCTGGGAGCTATGTTATTACCTGCTAGCTACTGATCCTGCTTTGCTTTGGATTCTGTCTTATTTCCAGGTACTACTTGATTCTCTGAATAGATGAGATGCAAGTTTGGAACACTGTAATTGCATGAAGGGCTCAGAAATGGATATTGTTCTTTTACCAAGAATGTTAGCTATGTTTTTAGGGATTTCTGAAATAGTGTAATGTGATTGTGCTTTATCTTACTTACTCATGTCCTCCACATTGTCTTCTATCATAAAGTGAGTCATGGAGTTTATTAATGTGTTGAGGCGGAGGTATTTGCAT
The DNA here is from genome assembly GCF_000393655.2 of Nicotiana sylvestris. Lineage (NCBI taxonomy): Eukaryota > Viridiplantae > Streptophyta > Magnoliopsida > Solanales > Solanaceae > Nicotiana > Nicotiana sylvestris. Next base: position 167,993,401 of record NC_091064.1, on the reverse strand, counting down.
GGAGAGTACCTCATGCTGGGGTGTTGTTCATCTGTGCATGTTTTATAAACTACCCATGATTAAGATAATACGCATAAGTGGAAGAATATGAGTGCTGCTACTGTATATGTTGTTAGTATGGGTTCTTTTCTTGAAAATGTCGCCTTGGTTATGGTTGAGCGTTCGTTGGATGGTCATTTGTTCCTTAAGTATTCAATTTAAGATCTATTTCTCTTATTAATTAGCATGATCGATTTTTCTCATGGTCTGTAGAATAACTCAAAGTGTGTCATTCTAAAATTCGACCTTCCTTTGTTTGTGTCCCTATCATGTGAGTTCGATTTCAGAAATGGTAGTTTCATTATTCAATTTCAGATCTTTTTATATTTTGTTTGCTTTAGAGTAGATTTGAAACTCATGACTTGTTCATGGGTGAGAAGTGAATCAGGATTCAATGTGAGCTGGGAAGGGGCTTTTGGGTTCGGTTAATTAATGAATAGTTTGTGTGAAGGTGTATTAGTGCAATTAGGGGTTGCATCATCACTCTGAATGTCTATGGTAGCCTTAAAATCTACTTTGTGTTTGAATTAAAATCACCAGTATTTACTCGGTGAAAATTGTTTATAGTGATACACCTTGTTTCAAGAGTGTTTGCTGAATCATATTTTGGGTTGTCATCGTTGGCCCAATTGCGACTGCCTTTCCTCTTCGCAACCAGGCTGCCAAGCTGGGCTTCCCTCGAGCCTAGTTATTTCATATACTGAATCAGCATTAATGGGCAACCGGACATGGGTTTGGACCGGGTTTGGCCACGCTGTGTTCTCCTTCGAAAATTTCCATGTAACATTGGGCCTATAGCTGGCCCAGTCCGTCTCATATGATTTAAAGGTTTTTTTATCACGCTTGGGTTTATGACCAACAAAATGCCAATTGAACCTCAGTTTATATTGGGCCTCACCTAGTACTGACCTTTCAATCAATTATTTGAGTTTAGCTGTAGTTTAGAAATAATTGTAAGTCCTTTAAGCCTTATTCAACTGGCAGATCCTTGTAGATAATTTGCGTGCCATACCAATTAGACATACGATTCATGGCTGTCACTTGATTAACGTTAATCCTTCGATATCGAGGCGTGCCATTTAGCAAAATTCCATGGCCCTCGCAAAGTTGCAAACGCGTAGTTGCTTTAGGCGTGTTATTTTAATAATTTATCTTCCTAGACTCAGGTGCGCATTTGTGTGACCCAAATCCAAAATCTCAACAATGTCAAGATATGTCGAAGACCGCGGGTGCATTTATGTGACGTGGTTCCAGATGTGTTTTAACAGTGTTGCAATATTCTTAAAATTAATCAAAAGAGGTTAAAAGTTAAAATTTGCACATAGGTTCATAATTGTTTAAAATCAGATAATTAAGCTGAATATAACAGACCGTGCTGGAACCACGGAACTCGGGAATGCCTAACATCTTCTCCCGGGTTAACAGAATTCCTTACTTGGATTTTTGGTTCGCGGACTATAATATAGAGTCAATCTTTTCCTCGATTCGGAATTTGAACCGGTGACTTGGGACACCATAAATTATCCCAAGTGACGACTCTGAATTTAATAAATAAATAATCTCGTTTCGATTGTCACTTTAATTGGAAAAACTCCCTTATATACTACCCTCTCGGGGTGTAGGAAAAAGGGAGGTGTGATACTAAGCATTGACTCCCTAATTTCATAAAACTAAGCACTACCTTTCCTTGCATCGAGACTAAGCATTGTCTCCTCTTCTTGCATAAGGCTAAGCATTGCCTTATCTTTGCATAAGACCAAATAATATCTCCATCACACTGTCTAAGACCCAGCATTATCCTCTGTTCACCTAGGGCTAAACCCTACCCTCATCTTATACAAGACTAAGCCTTATCTTGTCACATTTTGCATATGAACAAGCATCATATCTTTGCATTCCATGGGATGAAACATCGCCATTTTGTCCAAAGGTGTCATAGTCTGAAGGAATCATCCTCATAGCCGGGAGACACCATTCCATGGCATGAGGATCTCTCAAACTGCACATCTTTATTCAAAGGCGTCATAGTTCAGAGGCACCATCCTCATGGCCCGAGGACATCATCTCATGGTCTCTGAACCCCTTATCATACGCTTCATGGCCCAAGACGTCATGGTCTAAGGACATCATCCTTACCATCCAAAGATAGATTTCATGGTCCAAAGGGAATCTGTATCACATTTAAATTCTCGCAATAACCTGTATATATTCGCATGTGCCGTGTTTTAAGATTTACAGGTAATCCAGGAGGTAATTGTTCTTCAAACGGGATAAATCTTCGCTTTGGTTTACGTTCATAACGTTCACATCCTGCAATTGTTTCAAACATAACCGACCACTATCAATTACCCGCCTTTTACTCTATGACCGTTCAGATATTTGCTCAGTGATACATCCATAACATTTCAAATTCACATTTATGACTTTTCATAAATTCATCTGATACTATTCTACCCAAAAGAACCCTTTCCAAAACATACGACCATTCTTATAACAACTCCATCGGTTTCGTTCACTGTTGGATCCAAAACTACACACGACCTGATTCCCGTAACACCAAGGATATGTAGTCAACTCAGGAACCAGGGTTCGGCCTCCATTTTTTCTAATCACATCATTCCTTGTGCAATTCGGCCAAAATTGATCATCATTTTCTTTACCCGATAACTTTTTCATCATTCCCGGGTAAATAGGGGTAGCTGTTGATACCCAATTTTGCCCTCATATTTTTTCCAAATAATATAAATACTTTCAAAACATCATTTTGAATCATTATTTGGTACACAAATTTTTGCAAGCATTTTTCTACAATTTTTCATAATTTTTAGAACTTTAAAATTGATTTTTCTTGCATTTAAATTGCTTGAATATTTATCAATTACTCCCTAAAATTATCTTATGATGAATTAATTACCTAAAATTATCATTTGCATCCATAATACATGTTTCATATATTTTATTTTATTTCATACAATTACATTAGTATCTTAGGCTATTTGTATAATCTTGCAATAATATCATATACTTTACAATTGCTATCTTATTTAAGGTCGAAATCATATCTTACATTTTTATAATCTTCTACTATTATTTTAAAATATTATTTTTCATAAATGGCATTTTTTATATTTATTGAATTGATTTATTAAATTATTTTTCCCTTAATTTCTATTTTTGAAACATGGCCCAAAATTGGTATCAATTTCGGACCAGACAAGCCCCAAATCTCTGGCCCAACTTCCCCAACCCAAGCCAAACAACCCTCTAATCTAACCCGGTCGGTGCCCATTTGAACGACCCGCCCAGCTCCCCCTTTCTATCTTGGTCGTTGATCTCAAATGATCAACGACCCTTAATAAACCAACACCTTCTCTTATATTCCAACCCCTAATCCTAGAGACCCATTGTCTCTGCCCATTCGCCTTTAATTTCTCTCATCTCTCCACTCTCCTAAGAAATCCTAGTCGCCCTCTAAATTTTCTCTAAATTCGTCTCAACCATGAATTTTTTCTATGATTTTCTTGCATTTTCTGTGTTATCTTCATACTACCTGCAAGACCATGGTATCACTTAGTAATTGCCTAAACATGGCAAGTACTATCTCTCAGATTCCAGCCGTTCAACTTCAATCATTTGAATTTGGCCAAAATCTCTTCCATATGCATCATGGCAAGGCTAGGGTCCGATTAGCCAAGATCTTTGACCAATCTCTTATTTCTGTCAACTAGGGTTTACCCGATTTCTCTCCTAAATTAATTTTCAACTGATTTTGAATGCCTTCTTTCCTTATTCTATGTTTGATTAGTTTTGTTTCCTTGTTTGTTCATTCAATTTTACTGCTATATAAACTCCTCCCCGTTACCCTTTGAGACAGACCTTAATCGCTATATTTTCACTAAAAATTGGAGTTATCACTTTACTGTTCTCTTATTCTACACTTGGGTTCTTGGCCGTCTGAAAGCCAAGGCTACTGAGATTCGATTATTCAACCTTTTCTTAGTGCGAGCATTGCTCAGGGTTCCTTTGAAGCCCTTGGGAACTTCGACGCATTAAGATTCTGGGTAATTATAGAATTTTCTTCTGATTATTGTCCATTTAACTAGTAAGTCACTTGGCTTTTGCAATTTCGTTTTTATATGTCTATGATTTGCATATATTCTTACTTCTGAAATTCATGGCTTAATGTGTTTCTGGGTTACTTTTGTATGCAACTTTGTTAGCTTTACACTCGTTTTAACTCTCTTTAGCATTTTAATTTCACCTAATGCTGCTAGTTCTGAGATTGTTTATGCCTAACTTGAATAATCTGAACCCTCTTAAGTTCGTTTAGCTAATGTATTTTGGGCTACTCCTGTATGCAACTTTGTTAGTTTTGCACTTGCATTGAATCTTTTTAAGTTCATATTAGTCTACTAGTCAATACCTAAATGTCTACATTATTGATCAACCTGAGTCTGTTTTCCTACTGTATTTTGAGTTCCTGCAATGACTGCTTCACATTTGTAACAATCTGATTATGCCTATGTGTTGTTTTGCTAAGTGTTGAACCTGTTTCTAAGTCTTGATGAACCTGCACCTAAGTCTTGTGACCTGCTTGATTAGCTACTCTGTGTTCTCAACTTTGCTATGTCTACTTTAAGCTATAAGTGTATTTCCTCAACTTCTGTCCCTTAACCATTGCCCACTCTCTCTCATTTATTACGTATGCTATTCTGAACCTATCATTCTTGGCCGGCTAAAAGCCAAGGCCACCAAGGCTCTTACTACTGACCTCCCTAGTGTGAGCATTGCTCGAGGTCCATTTGAGACCCTTGTGAACTCTGACACACTAGGATTTGAGATCTTTTAGCCACTCTCTCCACAACTGAGACCTGAACTATCTCTAACACTCAATTCTTTCTTCCTACTATCTATTGAATATGTAAATTGGTTGGTAAATCTATGATTGTGTGATATGTCTTGAGTTTATCTATGGATTCTGGGTTGTGCTGATGAATATTGCTCGTTGTTGGAAATCTGGGTTTGCTACGTGAGAGTTGTTGAAGGTCCAGGAAACGCTGGGTGTTTCCTTTTGGGCCTTTTATGGGCCTACTGTCATTATTTGTATAATATTTGTAATTATATTTATCATTGAGTCTGTAATAACTTTGTAATAAACAATTCAGGTGTTAGTAAAAATGAAAAAACGGGTATGTTTGCATGAAAGTGAAGAAAATATGCCTATAGGATTCAATGATTTACTTGCTATATATGCCATTCAATTTCTATGTGCACTGTAGAAATCATGTCTTTAGGAGAAGCACACACTCCACTACTCATCTACTAGTAAAATATGAGTTCAAATGCTTCAATTATTTCTACTGCTACGTGTTACTAGAAAACCTGCCTATAGGAAACAAATACCACTGAACTTTCTTTCAATTCGCACAACTGCAGCACATCCACTAGAAATCACGCCTATATGACTTTAATTGTCCCATTTGCTATTGTATCGAAAACATATCACTTAGAAAATATATCTATAGGGGGATAAGCATTTAATTATCACTTAGAAAACATATCTATAAGGGGCTAAGCATAATAAAATTGGTTCCAAGCGCTAATCATTAGAGATCCTGTCTATAAGGTATACCTACTCGCTCTGAAATGTTAATGTTGAATTTCTCGAACGCTGTTTATTGTTTAGTTATGTCACTGTTAGAAAGCATGAGTAGTTCTGGGCTTTTCCTAATAGATTTACTGTCCCAAATCACATAGACGCAACGTCTATAGGTTTAATAAATGGAAACCTGCAATCCCAACAATCAGCATGTAACAACTGTATAATCTTGTCTATGAGCAGCGCCTTGCACTTGAAACTGCCTGTATGTTTTAATTCAAAGTCACATAGAAATCATGCTTATAAGACCTAAGGTTCTTAACTCTGAAACTGCCTAACCTGAACACTTGTTTCCCGTGCATTTGTTGCTTAAGTGTAGAGGCTAACTTGAGCCCTTAACTGTCCATATTTGAAGTCCAATGTGTTTTTGTATGTCGTCTAGTTTTAACATTTTGAGCAACCTAAGTAAGGTCTAGAACCGCTCAATTGGAGGTCCAATGCCTTCTGGACCATAGGTATGGGACAGGTAGTGCACGCATAGAGCACGATTTATCATTGAATTAGAGAGCTTTTAGGTAAACAACTTTAACATAGTAATTGGGTAGTAGGAGATGATAGTTTGTGCCCACTAAATAATATGAGTAAATCCTTACCTCAAGGGGGTTGCGAAGTATTATTTATATTGCACGGGGTGATCCTTTAGGCTAAAAAACTTAGGACCCTCCCCCTTTTATATGTTGCTATTAGATCCAAATAGTTGTATCCCTATATTTGTACTAAGATATGTACTAATCGCGTTATAATGAATACTCTCTTTGTTTATTTGATCACTTAGCCTAATTGTAATCCACATAATCTTAAGTTCGGTCAGGACTTATTGTTGTGGACCTTGAAGAGTGTCTAACACCTTGTCTTTGAGGTAATTTGAGCCCTTACCCGATCTTTGATGGCGTTGACTAGTCAAACAAAATTATCCACTTAATAGGTGCCCTAACGTACCTAAAAAACATTTAGGTATTGACTCTTCTCCTTTTAATACTCTATCTCCCATCCAAAGGAGTTGTCACAACGTCGAAACCCGCTTTCGTGAGAAAACGGGGCGCGACACTAGGTATTAATAAAATAGGTAGGGAGTAAACTACATGGGGAGGGACGGTGGCAATGTAGCAATGCACATGGGGGAGGGGTGGAGAAGGTACCACAAAAGTCTTATTGTTAGTATATCTAGGTTTAATTAGTCAGCCCCTCCATAAAAAATAATTAGCCATTTGATAAATAGTCCGTGTATTTATTACTCCCTCCGTTTCAATTTATGTGAACATGTTTGACTGGGTACAAAGTTTAAGAAAAAATGAAGACTTTTGGAATTTGTGGTTCTAAACAAGTCAAAAAGAGGTCCAGAGTATTTGTGTGGTTATAAAAGCTTCTCATTAAGGGTAAATTTGTAAGTTTAAGCTAAATTGTTACCAAATTTAGAAAGGGGTCATTCTTTTTGGAACGGATTAAAAAGAAAATAGGTTCACATAAACGGAAACAGAGAGAGTATTTGTTTTTTCTAGTCATATATATAGTTTGTATATTGATTATATATAATTATACATATATAATACCTAAATTATGCATATATTTTACCTCCATTAGTTATTTTTAATTTAAGCGATTAAATGTGTGTCTATTTGGGTTAATTAAAAGGAAAAGTTGGAATTAAAAGGAAAAGTTGTCGACTTATACGACTAATTTCAAGGACCATGCGTGAGGGGCACGGAGTGCTTTCAAGCCACTTCCATATTGAAACCTACTCAAATGTTGCTTGAAATAAATTTCGATATTGCAAACTAATCAAATGACGCTCGAAATAACACCCAAAGGTGATGGTGTACATAGATCGGGTTGGTTCGATTTTTATCAAAATCAAACCAAACAAATTATACTGACTTGTTTTGTCATGTTTTTCGGATTTTTTTGTTACATGAATATTTTTCAATTTTACTGTGCTAAAGTTATAGATAAAGTTTTGATAAGTGAATATATGTTTAGTAAAACTTAAAAAAATTGATAAACATGTGATCTATTAAAATATTCTTATGGGAGAATAGTAACACATGATAGTTATTTTCTTAGTTGTCTAATGGAGTAATAATTTTTCGTTAATATACGCTTTCAAAGTTAACCGAATTTAATAATTAAACATAAAAAATAAGATGATACCTAATTAATGATATATTCTATTTTATTTAATTTATCAAAATACAATTTCAAATTCGAAAAGGATGTATAAGAAATTTTGACATATGAATATGAAAGAACAAAGAGATGATTGATGCATTTCACTAATACTCGATAAGAAAGTGATACAACCCATTATTTATAGTAAATAAAAATGAATGCACTTTATAGTTCTATTAAATATTAGTACATCCCATGAGAGCATCTCAAGTATTTCTACATTTTTTAAAGAAAATTCAATATAAAGTCTTAAAAGGTATATTATATATATATATATATATATATCTGTGTGTGTGTGTGTGTCGATTTGGTTCAGATTTTTTTACTCAATACCAAACCAAACCTAGTCGAATTTTTTAATCGATTTGATTTGACTTTTCGATTTTCTGCAGTTTTCCGGTTCGGCTTGAATACCCCTATCCAAAGGTGTAGTCTAGTGATCAATAAATTAGGTGAAAAAATCGTGAGGATTTAAGTTCAAATCCTAATGGAGATAAAAACACGAGGTAGTAGTAGGTAACAGATGTAATAAGTCGAGGTGCGCACAAGCTAACCCTATGCCATGCCCATCCTCCGGAAAAAATGACACTTGAAATAATACTACTGTAAGATCTTATCCTAATAAAAGGATAGTGGAAGACGAATAGGAAATTCTTTAGTCATGAGTTAGACGCCTATTTTAGATTCTTTGGTACGCTGGAGAAACATTTTAAAAGATAGACAAGTGCAAAACTGTGACGGCTGACAAGTAAACGGACTAGCCAATGATATACAACATCGGAGTGGCCAAAATAGTAAGACATCCCTAACACAGAAGTATTAAGCCTTCAAGTACGTTTCAAATTAGAACGACAAATAAAGAAATCGCAACAGCCAACATAGACTAGTTGAATTTTCCTACTCCAAGCTAGAACATTAAAACGAAGGAAGTATCAAAGTCCAATGAATATCGATATAGTTGTGCACATTTAATTGAAACAAAATCTAGAGTGAAACCTCTCAAGTCTCAGGTCTTTGGGGATAGGATACCCATCAGCAGTTTCAGAAAGGGTGAATACGTACGAACTTGAAATGACAAAACATTGGTTGAAAAAACCACCTAGACTCATTTTTACAGTTTCAAAACCACCAACAGATTGCCACAAAAACAAGTTCTCTAATTGCCACAAAAACAAGTTCTCTAATTGTACGACTGTTCTATACCTCTGACTAGCCTATGACATGAGAGCCAAGGCCAGTCCAATTGGCACTTTTATCAACAGCTTGAAATGGATCCTTTGAAATTAGTGTCTACTTCTCCTGAAATGGTAAAAAGAGACTTTAGATGCCACTCATGGTGAACCAGAACACTTGCCTCGCCAAAGTTAACCCTTGCTTCGCTGTGGTCAAAGGATCCAATTATTGCTGTTGAGTTCTGACAGTGATGATATTCTTGTTTGTAGAGAAGCTATGGGTCACCTCCGTGCCAACAGCAGTACTTGACAGGGGACTCACTATGTGGTTATATGATGCACTGAGAGTGTCTCCCTTGTCACTCCTGATATATACATGCACATTGAGAAGCCAACTAGTCAAAAGCTGAATGAAGTGTCCAGAATCAGTCTCAACTAAAGTTACACACAGGTTCATAATTGTAAGAGCAACAAGAAACTAGGTTGACAAGTTAAGTAAAGGTCACACACTCAACGTGATAATAAATGCATGGTCAATCCTCAAGGAAGATATCCTACAGTGGTGGATACAACTCACAGATTCAAAGAAGCAACGAGGTTAGCGATTGTGAAGCTCTAGCTTGCGTTGCACTTGGTGACAACTCCCGCTTTGGTTTCATCAAAGGACATATCAGTTTCCAGAGCAAGATTAGTTCCCACGATACCACAAAAGTTGACAATGGGGTTTGCTTTCAATCCAATACTGGTGTTTATCCCAGCATAGTCATGTAAATATTGAACTTTCAGCTGTAATGACAGAAGATAAAATAAAGAAATAAGCAGCGAATATACAGAATGCGATGTTTTATCCTTTCTACAACGACAATTGATAGCATTTTTAGCTTAAATAATAGACCATTTACTTTTGTAGGAGCAGGAGAAGGTTTATCAACCGTAACTTTTTTTTTTTTGAATCTGTGAGTTGTGTCCACCACTATAGGATATCTTGCTTGAGTATTGACCATGCATTTATTATCACGTTGAGTGTGTGACCTTTATTTAACTTGTCAACCTAGTTTCTTGCTGCTCTTGCAATTATGAACCTGCGTGTAACTATAGTTGAGACTGATTCTGGACACTTCATTCAGCTTTTGACTAGTTGGCTTCTCAAAAGCTGGCATTGAAGACAAAATCAAGTCAGATTTGTGATAATACATTCCAAGAAGAAAAAGAGAAATGAAGTACGTTAACTAATGAACCCGGGAGGAGTCCCGAACCTAAATGTGGTTCTTTTTGACTCAAAATATGTTTTTAAGCGTAAAAAAAAGTTACATTTCTATATAAAATACGGTACTATACTGCATTTTACCTTAACGGCCGTTTGAACCGTAAAGGTAAAACGCGGTACGTAACCGCAATTTATATAAAACGCGGTTATATACCGCAATTTATGGGGAGCTGAAAAGACTGGTATATAAATCGCGGTCCATTATCACGATTTATATAAAACGCAGTAATGGACCACATTTTATATACAAAGTGGGCCCACTAATAATTCTTCTGTGCTTAACTGACATAATAATAATTCAAATATGTAAAATGCTATTTTAAATAGCATTTTACTTCAAAAAATTTGACCTCCCGGTTGGGCATTGCATTATTGTGATGACCTTTTGTCATCACTTGTTTTAGAAATAAATTCTGCATTCCGAGGCCTTAAAAGCCTCTTTTAGCATCACCTCTATTTGCATGCGCTGTCCGGGTGCGTAGCCGGAAAGCCATTATGTGAAAATCTGTGAAAAATGATGAATTTTGCCTTTAAAATGGATTTAAGTTGACTTCGGTCAATATTTTGGGTAAACGGACCCGGACCCGTGATTTGACAGTCCCAGAGGTTCCGTAGGAAAATATGAAACTTGGGCGTATGCCCGGAATCGAATTCCGAGGTCCTAATCCCGAGAAATGAATTTTTAAAGAAAATTATTTTCTAGAATTATTTATGAGTTTTGGAAATGAAATGCGTTTAAAATTTGATGGTATTGGACCCGTATTTTGGTTCTGGAGCTCGGTACAGGTCTTATATGTGATTTAAGACGAGTCTATGAAACTTGTTAAGAAACGGAAGTCGTTTGAGGTGATTCGGACCCGTAGTTGTGAAAGTTGATACTTTGAAAGTTTTGAGATTTTTCTTAGATTTCTATGCTAAATTCGTTGGTTAAGAGGTTATTTTGGCGTTTTGATCGCACGGATAAGTTCATATGATATTTTTGAGTTAGTATGCATGTTTGGTTTGGAGCCCCGAGGGCTCGAGTGAGTTTCAGAAGGTTTTGAACTTGTGAAAAATTTCAGAAACTGCTGTTCTGATGCACAGGCCCTCTATGCTTCGTGATCGCGAAAGGGAAAATGGGTAGGGGTGGATTTTGTTCAATGCGAACGCGAGGTAGGGATTGCGAACGCGGAGCACTAGGGGGTTGCTCTACGCGAACGTGACCCATGTCTCGCGAACGCGTAGCGTAAATGGGGGGCTGGTCTGGGAAGTAATGGTTCCTCTACGCAAATGCGTGCACAGGCCGCGAACGCGAAGGTCAGGGGGGACAACCCTTCGTGAACGCGTAAGAGGACTCGCGATCATGTAAGCCTGAGGAAGGCTGCTCTTCGCGAACGTGGCAGACCCATCTCGAACGCGATGAAGGTCTGCCCAGCGATTTTTAAATAGTAATTAGCACACTCGGGATTAAACCAAAATTGCATAACTTCTTCTTCCAAACTCCAAATTGGATGATTTTTTAAAGAGAATTTCACCACAAATTCATAGGTATGTAATCTTAGACTCATTTTCTTCAATTTTCATTAACACCCATTAGATTTCTAGGCCTAAATCATGTTCTTAAGGGTAGAAAATTAGGGATTTGGGTAGAGTTAGGGCTTTTTGCATAATTGGAATTTAGACCTTGTTTTGGGGTCGGATTTTGGAACTAATTACATATTCGGGCTCGTGGGTGAATGGGTGATCGGATTTTGGTCCGAACCTCGTGTTTTGACCATGCGGGCCTGGGGTCGACTTTTGACTTATTGGGAAGAATGATAGGAAATCTATAATTGAGCATTGGAATTGGATTGTTTAGCGTTTATTGATGTTATCAAGTCAATTATGTCTAGATAAAATTGATTTGGAGCCAAATTCAAAAGGAGAAGCAGTGTTTGAGGTTTGAGTTGGTCGTGGAAGTTCGAGGTAAGTGTTTGGTGTAACCTTAGCTTGAGAGATTACGAGTTGTGTCCTATTTGCTACGTGTTACTTGTTGAGTATGACGTATAGGCATGGTGACGAGTATCTATACGTTGATGTCAAGCATGACCGTGAGTCTTAAATTGAAATTGTTGTGTTCTTAATAAATACTACGAATGCCTAAGTTGTTGATTCTCTTTGTTGAGCAAGGATTATGATTATTCTCGTGGAAACTACTTAGGATTGAGTATTGGTTCTAGTTGAGGTAGTTATATGTTGGCACAAGTTTGGTTATAGCTGATTTTCCCTTGCCGAGATGTATTTACTTATACTATGGATTCCCTTGTCGGGATAGTGTTGTTTCTTTATTGATCCCTTGCCGGGACTCTGGTTGCGTTTAGTGTTGAACTATATATGTGGATCGGGTTGCACGCCACAACAATATTATATTTGGATCGGGTTGCACCCCGCGACAAGATTCTATTTGGATCGGGTTGCGAGCCGCAACAATATTATATTTGGATCGGGTTGCACGCCACAGCAATATTATATTTGGATCGATTCGCACGCCATAACAATAATATAATTGGATCGGGTTGCACGCCGCAACAATGTAAATGATATGGATTAGGTTGCACGCTGCAACAGTGTTATTATGTTTTGGGATGCGTGCCGCAACAATTGATAATACAAGTATTTATGTATTGGTTACGAGTTCCTTATTATTTTGATGTAAATTCTAAATTGCCCTTATGCCTTGCTCTTAATTTACTGTTGATATTGATATTCCCCCGCAGCATGCACCCCCTCCCATCTTTACTTGTTTATTCCTATTTTATTTTCCGCTGCACATTATATAACTGCACAGGTTTATTTGGTAGTCTAGTCCTAGCCTCACTACTTCGTCGGGGTTAGGCCAGGCACTTACCATCATATGGGGTCGGTTGTGCTGATACTATACTCTGCACTATGTGCAGATCTCGGAGCGGCATCTTTTGGACCATAGCATTGGGCGGCTACCTTCAGTCCAGTTAGAGATCCCAAGGTTGTCCTGCAGGCATCCGCAAGCCCGACGTTCTCTTCTATCTTTATATGTATTCTGTTTTCATTTACTTCAGAGACAAATTGTTCTTTTCTTTCCAGATATTTGTATGTAGTATTCGTAGTTGGTCCGTGATATTGTGACACCGGATTCCGGGTAGAGATGTATGTTGGTATTGTCATACTGGTTTGGCTAAGTTATCAGATTAAGTCTTCCGCATGTATTTATTTATTTATCGTTAATATTTCACTATTGTTCGCATTTTAAATTTTTGAAATTGCTAAATAAAAGAGTTAGTGATTCTACAGTACGCGGTTTGCCTAGCTTTCACGAGTAAGCACCATCACGACTCTCGAGGGTGAGAAATCCGTGTCGCGACACTTATATAAAGGCGTTAAGGGTTTTGAGAATTATCATTTAGAAATACTCCAACTTCGTGATAAATTTTTCTTGTTGTTAAATTCTCAAGCTTTGTTCATAATGTATGAAAAGCGAAAAGTAAGACTTTTATTATATTGGAGGGGTGAGGTTGTGGTAGCGAATAACTCGGTGAGCTATAGTTCATCTCCACAGAGTCATGTTAAGTTGCCACTTACAATGCAGTACGATAAACTGGTATTGTTGTTATGCAATAAAATGAGATTGAGCAAACGTTCGGTGAATCTTTAAATAACCGGAAGCTATTCGTATTCTGTGACTCCGCAGAGGTTTGCTTGTTATTCTGAGTTTAACATCGAAGACTATGAAACTCTAAGAGATTTTTTGGGGATTCCGAATGAATACATGGAATTTATTGTGATAAAATTATTGGAAATGTACGTCAAGGCTGAAGACGTTCGCAATAATGGGATGGCGCAAAGCATGGATAACCCTCAATCATCGAGTGGTTATTCTGGAGCAGTTTTAGCCCAACAGGTTCAGACTGAAAGAGTTTGGCCGGATCTAAACTTATCTCCGTGGGCGAATGAGGAGTGAGAAGTGAGGAGTGAGGAAATAATTTCTCTCCTACTTTACATAATCCACAAGACGACTGGTAAACTTCAATTTTCCTTTCTATTACGATGTTTATTTTTTGTTGAATTGAATTTGTATTAACACTCATATATTCCACAGGGGGTACCATTCGGATATGAATTTTACAAGTTATGACCCCACGCCTAGTTGGAATATGTGTAGTTTTGGCGTGTTGGATCACGGTGGTCCATCCGGGAGTATCACCAACAGGAAAATGTCCATCATGGAATATCAACACAGTACGACTTGTAAGTGAAGTGATATAGCTATATGTAAAGTATTTATCAATATAAGTAGCTTATCATTTTGTTCTTTTTGTGCAATGAAAACGAGCAACTTGATGGTACTGGCTTTGGTTATTCTTATCTGTTTAAGTCTTCCGCTTGTTCTATTTATCGTTAATATTCAATGTTGATTACCTGCTAATCTAAATTGTTAAAAAAGACTAAAATGAAAGAGTTCGTGATTCTTTATTGCGCGGCTTGCCTAGCTTCCACGAGTAGGCGCCATCACGACTCCCGAGGGTGGGAAATCCGGGTCTTGACAAATCATTAGTAAAATTTTAATAATTTAAAAACAAAAGTTTAAAATGAGGGTACATGCCCGTGGATATTTTCGTTCCTTAGAAATAGTATCTCTTCAGATGAATAACATTCCAATTTGAAGGTAGAATCTTGTCATCTATTGTTTCCAGTTCATATGCTTATTTTCCAGCGATACCGTGAATCTTATAAGGTACTTCCCAAGTTGGACTTAACTTTCCTGCATTAGCTGCCCTCGTTGATTGGAAAACCTTTTGAGTACGAAGTCCCCAATCTTGAAGTGTCTGAGATGAGCTTTCCGGTTATAGTATCGTTCCATAACTTGTTTTTGCGCTGCCATCCTTATTAATGCAGCTTCCCTCCTCTCTTCAAGTAAATCCAGGTTTACTCGCATTTCTTTTTTATTTGACACCTCAGTTGCTTGTGTATATCTCATGATTGGTTCCCCTATCTCGACTGGAATTAAGGCTTCAGCTCCGTATACAAGTGAGAACGGTGTTTTCCCCGTACTTATTTTTGCGATTGTTTGATAAGCCCACAAGACTCCAGGTAACACCTCTGGCCAATTGCCTTTAGATTCTTCCAACCTTTTCTTCAAATTGTTGATAATGACTTTATTCGTTGATTTATCTTGTACATTACCCACCGGATGGTAAGGCGCTGAAGTAATCCTTTTAATTTGCCAACTCTGAAAAAATTTTGTGATTTGCGTGCCTATAAATTGCGGGCCGTTATCACATACAATTTCCTTTGGTACACCGAATCGGCATATGATGTTTCACCAAATGAAATCTCTGACCTCTTTTTCTTGTACCTATTTAAAAGCTCCTGCTTCTACCCACTTAGTAAAGTAATCAATGAGAACTAGCAAAATTCTTACCTTGCCTTTGGCTTGTGGTAGTCGGCCCACGATATCCATCCCTCATTTCATAAAAGGCCACGGTGCAATGACTGGATGTAATAATTCAGCAGCTCTATGCATCTTGTTACCGTATCTTTGGCACTTGTCACATTTAGTCACAAAATTTTCAGCATCTTCTTCCATTTTTGGCCAATAATAACCGGCTCTAATCATGGTTTTTACTAAAGATCTTCCTCCCGCATGATTTTCACAATGTCTATTGTGTATTTCTCTCATCACATACTCTGTTTGAGAAGGTCCGAGGCATCTTGCTTGTGGACCACCAAACATTTTATGATAAAGATTGCCTTGCTTTAAACATTTTGCGGAGTGCTTGAGCCTTTTTCCTATCTTCAGGTAAAATTCCATACTGCAAACAAGTGACAATCTCGTTCCTCCAATCCCAAGTTAAATTATTGAAATTTACCTCGTTTTTGTCTTGATCAAGTGCTGAATGAAATAAATGAATTACAAAAGCATTTTCGTCATTTGTCACTTCTGCAGCAGATGCAAGATTAGCTAGGGCGTCTGCCTTGACATTTTCCTCTCTTGGTATCTGCACGACTTTCCAGTTTTGGAATTGCCTAACCATATCACGTGCCTTTTCCAGGTATTGCTGCATTCTTTCCTCTCTAGCTATATAAGTCCCCAGCATTTGGTTAACTACGAGTTGTGAATCGCTTTTGATTACGACATGTTCTATGCCAAGCTCTCCTGCCAGTTCTAAACCTGCAGTCACAGTCATACTCTGCCTCATTGTTAGTAATAGGGTGACATCTTATGGCTTGTCATATGGTTTCTCCCATAGGTGGTACCAAAACAATACCTAGACCTGCCCCTTTCACATTTGATGAACCATCAGTAAATAAAATCCAAGTTCCTGGATTAGACACATTGAATACCTGTAGTTCTTTTTCTGCTTCTAGTTGTATACCTTGGCTAAAATATGCCACAAAATCTGCTAATACCTATGACTTTATTGCAGTTCTAGGTTGATACGTAATGTCATATTCACTTAGCTTTATGGCCCACTTGGCTAACCTACTTGATAACTCGTGTTTATGTAATATATTACGTAGGGGTAGGCAGTTACTATAGAGATGGGATGGCATCAAAAATAAGGTCTTAATTTCCTAGATTCCATAACTAATGCAAGTGCAAGTTTTTCTAGATGAGGATATCGAGTCTCAACATCTAATAATGACTTGCTAACATAATAAATTGGAGACTGTTTACCTTGGTCTTCATGAACTAAAACAGCACTCACCGCTACTTCTGAAACAGCAAGGTAGATGAGTAGTTTCTCCCCATCTTTTGGTTTCGCAAGCAACGGTGGATTTGAAAAGTATACTTTCAGATTTTTAAGCGCTTGTTGACATTCCTCAGACCAAACAAACTGGTCTTGCTTTTTTAGAGATTAAAAGAACCTGAATCATTTTTCTGATGATTTGGAAATAAATCTTCCCAAGGTTGTTATTCTTTCCGCCAGTTTCTGTACTTCTTTCTTACTTGTAAGTATATCAGGAATTTTCTCAAAAGCTTTAATCTTCACGGGATTTACTTTAATGCCACGGTTAGAAACAAGAAATCTCAAGAACTTACCTGACGAAACTCCAAATGCACATTTCTCGGGGTTTAGCTTCATGTTAAATTTACAGAGAATCTGAAATGTATCAGACAAGTGTTGGATATGATCCCCTACTTGTGACTTGACCAGCATATCATCTATATAGACTTACATGGTGTTCCCTAAATGTTCTTGAAATATTTTGGTCACCAACTTTTGATATGTGGCTCCAGCTTTCTTGAGACCAAATGGCATTACTTTGTAACAGTAAGTCCCCCTGTCTTTTATAAATGAAGTTTTTCCTCATCTATGGGATGCATTTTGATTTGAGTATAACCTGAATATGCATCTAAAAACTTAACAATTCATGCCCTGCAGTAGCATCAATTAGTTGATCTATATGCAGTAATAGAAAAGAATCTTTAGGACAAGCTTTGTTTAGGTTAGTATAATCTATACAAACTCGTCACTTGCCATTCTTTTTAGGTACTACTACAATATTAGCTAACCAATTTGGATATTTTACCTCGCGAATGGACCCAATTTTTAAAAGTTTTTGTACCTCATCTTGAATCACCTGATTTTTGAAAGATCCTTGCTTTCTTTTCTTTTGTTTGACAGGTGGATATGACGGATCTTCATTTAACTTGTGAGTCATCACTTTCGGAGGTATTCCTGTCATATCAGAATGAGAGCAGACAAAACAATCCATGTTAGTTTTTAAAAATTCAGTCAACTTACCTTTCATTTTGTGGCTTAG
Source organism: Nicotiana sylvestris (assembly GCF_000393655.2). Lineage (NCBI taxonomy): Eukaryota > Viridiplantae > Streptophyta > Magnoliopsida > Solanales > Solanaceae > Nicotiana > Nicotiana sylvestris. The sequence continues at coordinate 167,975,334 of NC_091064.1, read as the reverse complement.
GTTGGCCCCAATGTAGACTTTCCTTTCAAGCCAAGGTGTGAATAATTCTATAGCTTCCAATTCCTCAATCGTCGTTTTGATGTTTTCAGTTTCCTCTTGTTTTTGGATGGAATTGGGCCTCGAGTCTACATCTGTTCGCCCGTGTTCAGTTGAGGCTTGTGTTGCAACACCCTCAACTGGATTCTGTGATTGCTATTTTTCTTCATCTTTTGCGCTTGAATCTGCTACAAAATTGATGCTCCTAGATGTTTTCTGATCACTACGGATTTTTCGTATTCCCCATTGTTAAGGGAATTTAATAACTTTATGCAGGGTAGATGGCACAACATCCATTTCGTGAATCCATGGTCTACCGAGAATCATATTGTAGGCCATGTCTATCTCTACCACCTGAAATTTCGTTTCTTTGACAACTCCTTCTACGAATGTGGTGAGTATTATCTCTACTTTTTTTACGACGCTCGAGTTGTCAAAACCAGATAAGGTATGAGCCTTGGGTATCAATTTATCTTCTGCTTGTATTTCGTTTACCACTCTTAGCAAAATGATATTCACAGAGCTACCTGGATCAATCAAAACTCGTTTCACATTTGTGTCATATACAAGTAAAGATATTACCAGTACGTCATTGTGTGGGGTTAGTACACCATTTGCATCTACATCTGTATCTACATCATGAAATGTAATACTTTCTTCTTCCAAAACATATCGAACTCGCTTCCCGTGTGTGACTGTAATTTTTGAAACTTTCTTGGCTGCCGTATACGTCACGCCATTAATTTCTTCTCCTCCCCTTATAACATTAACAATCCTTTTTTGGTGAAGGAGGTTTAGGGGGCTCCTGCCTGTTTTTCATATACGCTTGCTTACCTTTTTCACTAAACAATTCGGTTAGATATCCTTGCTTTAACAAATGATCAACTTTCCTTGTAGCAATCTACAATCCGCTGTTTTGTGACCATGATCGTTATGAAACTCGCACCAAAAATCAGGATTTCGCCTATTCGGGTTTGATATCATTTCCTTTGGCCATTGCACCTTATCTCCCATGCTTCTTAATACTGCTACTAACTCTGATGTGCTAACATTGAAATTATACCCGCCAAACTTTGCCTTCGAGCCTCTATCATCTCGCATCTCTCACGTGTTTCGCTCTTTTCCAAACCTTGATGATGAGCATGATTCTCTATCTCTTGATCTATGATCATACCTTGAGTTATCCTACTTTGAACGTGAGTCACTTCCTGCTGGTCCCATGTAGGGTTCGTACCTGTTTTTACCGGACCTTTTTTCATTTTTAGCACGTCTTGAACTTACCCTCTCGTCTTTTTGAGACCAAATGATGGTATCTTCTTCTATCCGCAGCTTCGTGTTGTATATGTTGTAAACTTCATTCCAAGTTGTTACTTGAAATTCCCGTAGAATTTCCTTGAGTCATCTCGTGGCTTCTAAACTTTTCGCATTTAGATTACTGACAAACTCCATAGCCGCCCAGTTATCAGGTGCACATGGCAACATCATCCTTTTATGCTGGAATCTGTTTACGAATTCTCTGAGCAACTCCGAATCTCCTTGATTTATTTTGAAAATATCCTCCATTCTTTTTTCGACTTTTTGAGCTCCTGGGTATGCTTTGATAAATGAATCTTCAAGCTCAGCAAAAGAATCTATAGAATTTTTGGGTAAAAGGAAATACCATGTTAATGCTCCCTTAGTGAGTGTTTCTCCGAATTTTTTGACCAATACTGATTCAATTTCTTGTTTGGTCAAGTCATTGCCCTTTACACCGGTTGTGAATGCAGTTATGTGGTCTCATGGATCAGTTATTTCCTCGTATTTTGGAATATCAAGCATCTTGAATTTTTTCGAAATTGGTAGACGAGCAGCACTTGGCTTCTAAGGTTGTTGTGAATACTTGTCCATATCTATTCCTTTGATCATAGGTGGTACTCCAAGTATTTGCTCTATTCGGTCGCTTTGCTCCTTAAGCTGTTTTTGCAAAGTTAATACTAAATTTTGTAAATCAGAATTAAATGTGTTACCTGGTTCTCCATCATGAGACTCGCTGGAAGTTCCACCACTGCCTGAATTAACGAGTCCAGAAAAAGGGTTTTCCAAAATGTTGTTATTTGGAGTTTGTGTTGGCGGCACAACCGGCAACTGGCTAGTAAAAGCCTAGAGAGCATTGTTGACCTGTTGAGCAATTAATTTTTTGAGAGCTTCATCGATAGCTTGTTCGTTTGCAACTCTGCCATTTTCATTTGATTCAGATCTATTTGGAGTCCCCTCTAGTGATTGTCGCTGAGAATGTTATGGCGAAGGAGGTGGGGTTCTGTCATCTTGTTCGTTCAGTTGATGTTGTGGATCTCGGAGTGATAAATTGTGTTGATTATTGTCGTTGACATTCGACATGGTTATTCTTTATAAAAGAATCGATTTTGAAAGCAGATGATTATCAGATTCCCGGTAACGGAACCAATTTATTTAACCAAAAATAGGGATTTCGGTCAAAGCTTATTTTTAGAAGAACTCGGGTTACTGATAATCAAATAGAAATAAGAATAATTGATGTAAATAACAACTGAATAGAAAGCAAAGTAAATCAGTATATATCAATAGTCTTTCGTGTCCTTACAAAATGTTCACTCCTCACCTTTTATAGCTATTTCTAAGTAATACGTTTCTCTCCTTTCATAATGGAGTCATTATGGATAATTAATGATATTTATTGTAACGTTATAATTGGCAATCGTAACTGTTTCAATGTAGATTCTATAATATTTTCCGTAATTAATGCCTATTAATTATCAATAACACGTATCTAAACCCTTTTGCTATTTAGGTTCATTCTTCCGATGTTTCTTCAAAATATTAAGAGATTCAAGCATTTATTCCTTCTGGCTTTCTTGGATCTTTGCCCGTGCCTGCTAAAGCTCGTGCCTCTTCAACTATTCTTCGCCAACTGTCATTCCTTTACCGATCCACGTGTCATGATATGTCATCACATAATTATTTCGATATATTAACTTGATTTTTCCCAATACAACTTGTAGTAATATTATCATGTTATTTTACGTTTGATGTATCATATATAATTTATGGATACAATTTAAAAATAATTTTGATAAATTATGATATAATTGTGATACAATTCTGAACTTCCCCCTTTTCAAGTTTCAATATGAAATTTCACCTAAAACCAGCAACAAACTCCATAAATATCACAACCCAAAACTTACTATAGACCGTGATGGCGCCCAACGTCGCCGTTAGGCAAGCCAGCAGTGAACTACCAACTTGATTACGCATTTTATTATTTTCAAAATCGTGCATTATTAGATAAAGAAATCAACGCATTTAAATCATGAAAACTTACACTTTAAATAGAATGGAAAATAAAAGTGTGTAAATGCTAAGTAAAATCACCACAACATTTAGAACATCCCAAAATTCGGTGTCACAAGTGCATGAGCATCTACTAGGAGTACAATAATAATGCAACATCTGTCTAGAATACAAGTTAGACAGAACAATATAAATAACTCTGATGGAGACTCTGTATGCTGCGGATCGTAACATGGAATGCAGCTCACCGTAAAGTCCACACAATAGCTGCGCCTCTACGCTTAGAAGACCACCAGAAACATATATATATATACCTGCACAATAAGTGAAACAAGTGTAGCATGAGTACGTAAATCAATGCGTACCCAATAAGTATCTAGACTAACCCCAGAGAAGTAGTGACGAGGGATCGACATCGATACTTACTAGTATCGAATAAGAGGCATAGTAAGAAGTAAACAAATATGGGGTAGAGCAGATAAATGGTATGAACAACTATAAATACGAGGTACAATCCTTCTCTGAACGGTAAACTCAACCTCTAAGTGAGCAGTTACTTTCTCAACGGGAGTATATCTAGAATGGACCTCACTAAATAGGTCATCACAACTCAAATCAGGAAAAAAATACACGGATGTGCTGGTTTCTTGTCAGATATTATGTACGACGCTGCCGAGGCGAACGACCTGATCTACAAGAGTATTTTATAGAAATGGCATGGCTAACGGCCTGATCCCATCATACTGTGTGCACTATCGAGGGTCTAACAACACGAACCATAAATACATCTATTATAGTGCTGGGGCGAATGACCTGCTCCCATAATATTGTGGTATGTAATCCTGCCTAGGAAAACGGCATGATCTCATTAGAATAAGAAGCTTTAACGGGTCTTTGACCCCTGTCACGACCCAAAATCTACTAAGGATCGTGATGGCACCGGACATCACTATCAGGCAAGACAACACCAAGAAGTTAATTAAATTCCCATTTTAATATTTATTGAAATCATTTCTTTTATACATTAAACAATAAATAATGAAATTCACTGAATGAATAATTATGTCTTTAACAAACTTAATATTGAATAATCTCATAATCATCCCAGAACCCGGCGTCACAAGTGCATGAGCAATTTTTAGGAAACAATGTAATACAATAACTGTCCGGAATACAAGTTGGACAGTAGAGAAAGTACAATACAATACTCTGAAGGAGACTCTGCTGGCTGCGAGCCGTCTCGAGAAGTGCAGCTCACCTAAGTCTTCGTATCAACCATATCGTTGCGCCAACTAGGCCACTAGACATACATGTGCCTGTGCAAAAAAAAAAATGCACAGCAAGTGTAGCATGAGTACGAAAATAACGTGTACCCAATAAGTATCCCGTCTAATCTCGAATAAGTAGAGACGAGAGGTCGAATTCAACACTTACTAGTGATTCAATAATAATATATCAATAATGTAGTAAATCGAGGATTTTTATATAAACGACTGTGACTCAATAACATGAAGCAAGTAATCAATTCTTTTATTAATAGGAAATTTCCAAATTTATTTTCATCAGTTATGCATTTATCTCATTCCAGGGAGGCAATATCATTATTTATAAATTTGCAAATCAAGCAATACAAGCATGCACAAATCATGCTGAGGTCGTACGGCCCGATCCTACAATATTTAAACTATGCATTTCCAGAGGGTCGAATGGTGCGAACCATAGATGCATCTATTACCCCGCTCGCGAATCATACATGTGAGCGGTCAAATAAAAATAAATACATCAAACAGTCAATCAAGAATTCATCAAGAAGAAATTATTAAAGGAAGGGTAAATTTCTCTTTTACAAGTTAAGAAAACGATGTCTAGCCTTTTAGAAACTTATTTACAAAGTTCGATATGCTTTAAGTATTTTAAATTGACAACAAGTTTTGCAAATATTACAAATAAAGCATGTTTTTGGGTCCTAGACTACCCAGACTTAAGCATAATAGTAGCTACGCGCGGACTCTCGTCACCTCGTGCGTACATAGCTCCCACAAATAGGAGCACATATTTAATTATTTCACCTATGGGGATAATTCCCTCTTAAAAGGTTAGAAAGGATACTCACGTGGCTCCGAAGTTCCATAACCAGCATTCCACGCCCTTTCGAAGACTCAAATCGATGCACAATGCTCCAAAACTAACCAGCAATTATGTAAACCCATTAATATATATTCAATTACTCATAATAATCCAATTTATAACAATTTCAAACACCAATCAAAAAGTTGATAAATTGCCCTAGGGCCTACGTACCCGGATTCCGAAATTTTTTGAAGATAATGTTCGCCCACAACCTCACGAACTCAAATATATAATTTACTCTCAATTTCATGTCAAAAATCATGGTCAAACTCCAAAAATATCAGTTTTCTAGGTTTTCCCTCAAACCCCAAGTTTCTACTAACTTCCATGTTAAAACATATACATAATCAATGTATTTAACTCATAATAGGTGGGGATGGCTTACTTTTCCTTTGATGATGAAAACCCCCTCTTGAAACCCTCCAAGAATTACCCAAACCAAGAGAAAATGAAGGAAAATGGGCCAAATCCCATTTTTAAAAGAACACACTGCCTCCAGCCTTTCCGCACCTATGGTCACTTGACTGCTTCTGCGGTTCTGCGGTGCGGCCCCACTACCGCATTTGCGGTCCTTCGCCAGGCCCCCCTCACTCCACTTCTGCGTTTCTCCTTCCGCAGGTGCAGTCCCGCTTCTACGGCAAAATGACCGCATCTGCAGTCCCAGCCTAGACCAGTCCATTTCTGCTTCTGCGACACCAAGGCCGCTTCTGTGGCTCCGCACCTGCGGCCCAAGCCTCGCAGGTGTGGTTACACCAGAAGGCAACTGCTTCGTTTCTTCTTTAAATTCCAACTTTGATCTGTTAACCATTCAAAATCCATCTGAGGCCCCCGGGACCCTGTCCAATCACACCAACCAGTCCCATAACATAATGCGGACCTGCTCGAGGCCTCAAATCACATCAAATAATGCTTAAACCATGAATCACCCTCCAATCCAAGGTTGATGAACTTTAGAATTTCAAACTTCAACATTCGATGCTGAAACCCATCAAATCTCATCTGATTGACCTTAAATTTTGCACACAAGTCATATTTGACATTACGGACCTACTCCAACTTCCGAAATCAGATTCCGACCCTGATATCAAAAAGTTTACTTCCGGTCAAACTTCTCAAAAACCTTCAAATTTCTAACTTTAGCCAAATGACTCCAAAATGACCTATGGACCTCCAAATTCACTTCTGGACGCTCTCCCAATACCATAATCACCATACGGAGCTACTCCCAGACTCGGAATCCCAAACGGGCATCAATAAAATTGAAATGTACTTCAACCCAAATTAATAAAATTCTCCCAAAAATGTTAACTTCCACAATATGCGTCGAAACGCTCCCGGGTCATCCAAACCCCGATCCGGACATACGTCCAAGTACAATATCATCATACAAACTTGTTAGAACCTTCAAATCTTGATTCTGAGGTCATTTACTCATAAATCAAACCTTACTCAATTCTTTCAACTTAAAGCTTCCGAGATTGGAATTTTCTTCCCAAATCAATTCCAAACTTCTAGAAATTCAATTCTGACCACACGTACAAGTCATAATACCTAAAGTGGAGTTGTTCATACCCTCAAACCGCCAAATGACGCGCTAGAGCTCAAAACGACTAGTCGGGTCGTTACATTCTCTCCCACTTAAACATATGTTCACCCTCGAATGTGCTAAGAACTGCGTTGGAGTTGTCTGCAATCACTGATAAATGCCTCGTGCACCTACCCGAGCTACCAGAATTCAGTTGAGCACATTAGCTCGAGCAAATCTGAAGATATTCCCTATTTTCAAGCAAATAAGCTTAGGACCCAAATTTCAACACCTGAAATTCTCTACCAAGCCTGCTTCCAACCAACGAACATCGTATCAATCACCACACGCTGTACTAGAACATGAATGCATACCTTTGCTGAATTCACACCATGCACCGCACCATTCACAAGCCATCATAACACTCCTTGGTCACATAGGGGCAAAAGCCCTATATGATTTCGAGTTGAGTGAGCTCACATTAGTGGTGATTTACATAAGGGGCAAGCTTATGGTACTTAGAGCCGAACTTGTGTCATTCTTTTGAGAGAGATGAGTGTACTTCTTCGCAATCTGTGTTTTGAATGTTACATTCTAAAGTGAGATTTGCTTATGAAGAGTAGAGGAGGAGGAGGTTGGGTTCCACAATGACCTACATAATAGAGCGAGCTTCCTTGGTGAATTAAGTCAACGCTTGATGCTCTAGTGTCACATTAGAACTATGGTACTCAAAAGGTCAAAACATGGTGTTGTTGATAATTCATTTGTGATGAGGGTAATTATTAGTTCCAATTGATTCACCTTAGGCCAACTGAAATATCCTTTTTGTTTTAGTGGAGGTTGGGATTACCTTGTTTGCATAAGGACAAGAAAAAGCTTAAGTTTGGGGGAGTTGATAAGTAGGGATTTTAACTTATTATTTGCTCTTTTTTACTTGTGTTTTAGGCTAAAAAGGTTTAAAGGTATTCCAGAAACTAATGAAATGTGCTTGCCTACAGGAATTATTCAAAATGAGCCAAAAAAATCAAAACCAACTCACAAAGGAGTCAAAAGTTGAACAAAATAAAGGCTGGACAAAGAAGCCTGAAGCGCGGACTGCACCAGTATTGTGCGGCTGCGATCAAAATTATGCAGTCCGCATAAGGGAGATTCAGAGAGTTGCACCAGAAATGTGTGACCACAAAAGTCCCTGTGCGGCCATAATGAAAATTACACGGACCGCGATGACTGAGATTCAGAAAGTTGGCAACTTGAGCAAAAGGGAAGAGTGCGGACCGTACCAGAATTGTGCGACCGTGGAATTCCCTTTTGCGGCGGTGATCGAAATTATGCGGTCTGCGAAAGTGCAGCTCAACATAGATCTAAAAGAGATAAACGGCGACCACATCAGAATTATGCGGCCGCAAAAGCAAGAGTGCGGCCGCACTCAGAATTATGCGGCCGCACAACCTTCGCAGAGGCAGTTTTGTCAGATATTCTTAGCTTAGTATAAATATAACTTTTTGTCATTTTTAGGTTAAGTTATGTTTTATATGAGCACGTGAGATGGCTGAGTATTCTGTTTTCGGAAATTTTGTACTAGATTCATCTCTTAACATTAGATTTTTATTCCATAAATTAATATTATGGATTTTAACTTCATTTCATCTTTAATTTCTGTTATTTCCATGAGCAGCTAAACCCATAGCTAGAGTTGTGACCTAACCCTAGTGTGGGTATTTAATGGGTATTGGGTTTAGGGCTTGAATGTGAACGGGTTAGTGATATTTAGCCTGGTTCTTGCTAGAACTATAGAATTAATGGTTGCAAACATTGATTCATGCATTTATCACTTAGTCTCTACTTGAGAAAGATGGACTAAGTCTAGGACAACTAGGCTAACAAGGAATTGGGGTGAATTCAAGAAATTGATAGCCCTAATTAAAGGATTAAATCTAGAGATAGTAATACCCGACTTGAGCTAATATCACTTGATTTGTATGAATACCCATTGGGACTTGAGAAATCCAAATTGGGAAAAATCACTCAAAATACCGAGAGGTATAGAGTGAGTACCCGGGTGTGATAGCTATATTACGATCCCAACTAATCACAAGCTTGCTCTAGATTTTACTATCCGTTAGATATCCAACTAGGTAGAATTCACGGCCCTAGTCTCTTTAAACATTTGAAAAAAACTACAAAAATATTGTCCTTAGTTCAATCATTGCAATCTTTAGTGTAAAGTTAGAAGCAAAAATCAAACCCAAACTTGTGGAAGTGTAATTCACTACTAGAATTCCAGAAAAAGCGACCAAAGTTGGTCTGTCAAGAAAAGCGACAAAAGTTGGTCGCTAAATTGGTGAAAATAATAAAATAATTATTTTAAATATATTAGCGACCAAGGTTGGTCGCTATTTGGTCGATAATTTCGTCAAAATATTGACCGGACTGGTCAGACCTGCTTGGTCAAAGAAATACTGAGATTAGCGACCAACGTTGGTCGTTAAGGGGGACCCACTTATAAAATTATAATAATTATAATTTTATTTAAAAATATTATAAAATATAAATAAATATAATTTAAAATTAGCGACCACAGTTGGTCGCTAATTAAAGGGTAAGCAGATAGAGACCAACTTTGGTTGCTAATATGGGACCCAGTTATAAAATTTTAATAATTATATTATTATTTAAAAAAATATAAAATATAAATAAATATAATTCAAAGTTAGCGACCAAAGTTGGCCGCTTACTAAAATAGAGACCAACTTTGGTCGCTAATCTGGGACCCAGTTCTAATGTTTAACAATTATATTATTATTTTAAATATTATATAAAATATAAATAAATCTGATTTAAATTTAGCGACCAACGTTGGTCGCTAATTTTAATTTTTTGGATATTTAGCGACCAACTTTGGTCGCTAATTTAAATTCTGGATAATTAGCGACCAAAGTTGGTCTCTTTTCAGGTCAACATTGGTCAAAATTAAAAATTACTTTTGTATTTACTATCTAAATAATATAAATGTAATCCGTTAATACTTTTGTAATACAAGGGATCAATACACTAAAATATACTCTAACATGTTATATATGTAGTTAAAGTAGTACAACGAAGCGTATATATATATATATATATATATATATATATATATATATATATATATATATATATATAATTGAATCATCGACTTATAACCTACTCAGACATCGTTGAATATTAAAAATAAAACATCTCGACTTATATCAATTAATCTGTTATAATTGATTCATCGACTTATAACCTAGTAATGAATGAAAGTAATTCATTAACTTTATTACAATACAAATAATGAATACGGTATCATGTACTATAACATGCTATATATGTAGTTAAAGTATCACGAAGTGTGTTATATATATATATATATATATATATATATATATAAAGTAGCATGAAGTGTGTGTGTTATATATATACACACACTAACATATACTATAACAAGTTATATATACGTTATAGTATTACAGTGAAGTGTTTGTGTGTGTGTGTGTATGTGTGTCTATATATATATATATATATATATATATATATATATAAGAACATGAAGCGCTAGGAACACAGGGTCGGGTTCTTTTAGGTATTGATACACTTGTAAATTGATTCATCGATTTATAGCCTACTCAGATGCATCATTGAATATTAATAACAAAACATCTCGACTTATATCAATTAATCTGTTATAATTGATTCATCGACTTATAACCTAGTGATGAATGAATGTAATTCATTAACTCTGTTACAATACAAATAATGAATAGTATCATGCACTATAACATGATATATATGTAGTCAAAGTATCACGAAGTGTGTGTGTTATATATATATACACACACACACTAACATATACTATAACAAGTTATATATACGTTATAGTATTACAGTGAAGTGTGTATATATATATATATATATATATATATATATATATATATATATACAATTCATAGAATAATATTATATTGGTTTATCAATTCATTAATTATTCATACGTACTAATGTATAAGATTGATCATCAATTACAATATAGTTTATTCCTTTACATACATGCTATTATAATCTATTAAAAGTAATTACCTACTTAATATAATTTTTTTAAAATATTATGCTTATAGTTTTTAATTATTTATAATAATTGAGGTTAAATAAAATAAATATTTATAGCTAATAAGATTTTTTATAGCTTATAATATTTAAAAACCAAAATAGAAAAAAAGTTATTTAATTTTTTTTAGAAATAGCGACCAACTTTGGTCGTTGTTTTGGTCAAACAGTCAAAAATAGTGACCAACGTTGGTCGCTATTTTGGTCAAACAGTCAAAACTTAATTAGCTACCAAAATAGCGACCAACGTTGGTCGCTTTTTTGTAAATCCAGACTCAAAAACGGGTTTCCCCCTCCCATTCTCTTATTTTCTTCCCAAAATTTTCCCAAATTTTCTCTCAACACATTTCCCTCCCCTTCTCTATTTCCCTCACACAAATCAATCCCCCTACCCCGCGCCACCACTGTGACTGCCTGAGCTACCGCTGCCCCTTTCTCTCCTTCTCCACCTAAAAAAACTTAGGTTTGAATTATAACCTTGAATCTTTGTTATTTCTAGTTTTTGTTTCCATTATTACAATATTGTAGTTTAAGGATATGAATTAGTGTTTAAATTCTTTGAACATTGTATTTTATTGAGGATTAGGGTTTAGGTCTTGTTTTAGTTAGCTTTGTTAATTAATTTTATTAACTAATTAGTTTAATTAGTGTTGAATTTAGTTTAGTTAGATTTGAATTATACTTTGTATTGTCTTGATAGTTTAGTTAGAATCTAGGGTATAGTTTATGTATTGGAATTTTAGTTTATAAATTGAAATTTTAGGATATGAATTGAATTTTTGTGGATATGAGTTGAACCTTCAAGATATGAATTGAACCTTTAGGATATGAATTGGAATTTTAGTTTATGTATTGGAATTTTAGTTTATAAATTGAAATTTTAGGATATGAATTGAACTTTTGTGGATATGAGTTGAACCTTTAGGATATGAATTGAACTTTTGTGGATATGAATTGAAATTTTTGTGTATGAATTGAACTTTTGAGATATAAGTTGAACCTTTAGGATATGAATTAGACTTTTAGTTTATGTATTGGAATTTTAGTTTATAAATTAAAATTTTAGGATATGAATTTGACTTTTGTGGATATGAGTTAAACCTTTAGGATATGAATTGAACCTTTAGGATATGATTGAAATTTTTGTGTATGAATTGAACTTTTGTGGATATGAGTTGAACCTTTAGGATATGAATTGAACCTTTAGGATATGAATTGAAATTTTTGTATATGAATTGAACTTTTGTGGATATGAGTTGGACCTTTAAGATATGAATTGGACTTTTAGTTTATGTATTGGAATTTTAGTTTATAAATTAAAATTTTAGGATATGAATTGAACTTTTGTGGATATGAGTTAAACCTTTAGGATATGAATTGAACATTTAGGATATGAACTGAAATTTTTGAGTATGAATTGAGCTTTTGAGATATGAGTTACCTTTAGGATATGAATTGGATTTTTAGTTTATGCATTGGAATTTTAGTTTATAAATTAAAATTTTAGGATATGAATTGAATTTTGTGGATAAGAGTTGAACCTTTAGGATATGAATTGAAATTTTTGTGTATGAATTGAACTTTTGTGGATATGAGTTGAACCTTTAGGATATAAATTGAATCTTTAGGATATAAATTGAAATTTTTGTGTATAAATTGAACTTTTATTGATATGAGTTGAACCTTTAGGATATGAACTGAACCTTTAGGATATGAATTGGACTTTTAGTTTATAAATTGAAATTTTAGGATATGAATTGAACTTTTGTGGATATGAGTTGAACCTTTAGGATATGAATTGAACATTTAGGATATGAATTGAAATTTTTGTGTATGAATTAAACTTTTGAGATATGAGTTGAACCTTTAGGATATGAATTGGACTTTTAGTTTATGTATTGGAATTTTAGTTTATAAATTGAAATTTTAGGATATGAATTGAACTTTTGTGGATATGAGTTGAACCTTTAGGATATGAATTAAACCTGTAGGATATGAATTGAAATTTTTGTGTATGAATTGAACTTTTGTAGATATGAGTTGAACCTTTAGGATATGAATTGAACCTTTAGGATATGAATTAAAATTTTTGTGTATGAATTGAACTTTTGTGGGTCTTTAATTGTTGTTCTCATTAGCGACAATTATGATGAGAAGGAAATGGCATGTGTCTGAAGCCATTGTCTTCTCATCATCATTGTCGCTAATGAGAACAACAATTGATCAAAGACACACCCTGTCAGGTACTATATCCAAGTTATTCTGTGTATCCAAGTTCATCCCGAGTAATAGTACCACGAGGATAATCACCAAAGCCACCAAACAACTTTATGATGCCAATGAAGCAAGATGAGCTATTCAATAAGACTCGTATTGTAAAGAAGAAGAAAGAGACTGATCTAGAAAGGTGGGTTGAGGGCCGATCCTCGACTATACATGTAAGTTTTTTACTTTTCATTAAGTATTTTGATATACTTTTATATAAATTTTGAAATACTAATTCAATGTAATTTTTCTTATAGGTTCACTTCACAGCTGATGTGGAGGAATTCATACGCAGTCAGCCACCTAATGAGTCGGGCGAGGCAATCCAACTTTCGGATGAGGATGCTGAAAGAACACTCCTTGAGTACTTTATATACTTTGAACTAGACAATAGAACCAGTTTTCGAATGGGCTTGTAATAAGCGTTAACTTAGTTTTGTTAGCTTAATGTGTTAGTTGTATTGAACTTTATACTTTGTTGGTTTTAATGTTGTTGTTGTTGTTGTATTGTTGTTGTTGCTTGTAATAGGGAATTTGGTATGCTGGCAAGTGGTGTAGCTGCCAAAACAGGCAGTTTCTGCCAAAATTATTACCCAGAAAAGCGACCAAAGTTGGTCGCTTTTCTATTAAAAAAATTATTTTCTGGGAAATAGCGACCAAAGTTGGTCGCTAATTAACCCAGATTTCTCAAAAGGTGACCAACTTTAGTCGCTATTCCATTAAAAAAACAATATCTGGAAATATAGCGACCAACTTTGGTCGCTTATAATTAAAAAAAAAATCTTGACATTAGCGACCAACTTTGGTCGCTTATTTTTAAAAAAAATATTAAAAAAATTAATAAAAAAGCGACCAACTTTGGTCTCTATTTTTCAGATTTTAAAATATAATATTTAGATTAGAGACCAAAGTTGGTCATTATATTTTGATTAATAATAAATAAATAAAAAATGTAAGTTACATGTAGAGACCAACTTTGGTCGCCAAAATTATATTATTAAAATATTAAAGCGACCAAAGTTGGTCGCTATAGTCTTTATCCGGAATATTTGGTTCTTTTACCTTAGAGACCAAAGTTGGTCGCTAATTAGCGACCAACTTTGGTCCCTAAAATAAAGGGACCAACAATATAGCGACCAGGCATGTTTGGTCGCTTTTTGGTCACTTTTTGACCTATAAGCGACCAACTTTGGTCGTTTTTTACCGGATTTCTAGTAGTGATTAGACTCAAAGCCCGCATCAGATATAAACCTAATTCCAATCATCAACTCCTTGTGGATTTGATCCCAGCCTAGTTGGGTTAAAACTGCATCGACTACCCTCGCTACTCAATAGTAGTGTAGGCTTTGACCCGATCAGGCAGCAGAATACACATACGTGCATAGTGTCTCCTAGTCGTGTTCGTGGTGCAAATGTCAATCTTCAAAACGTCGTCAATCATTTGGCCAATTTTTTTCAGTATTTCAAGGTCGTACTATACCATGGGTTGTTCTTGTAGTCGTACCCATATTGTGGAAAAATTGACGTGGTTTGCTTTGCGATTGAATTTTGGAGTCCATTTTCTGACACTAAGGTACTGTGACCCAATAAACCAAGGTTCGTGGTTGATGATTCTTAGGTAGTGGTCAGTGGATGAGATCTTGATACGGCAGTAATCATTACCTAGATCAATTAGATTGAGGGGTTTGGATGAGTTCCAGTTTATTTGGATCTTTGTGTGTAATAAGTTGTACCACATAAGTTTCCCCCAATAATTTGATGATTATGGACTATTTCCAGGGCTCATATAGTCTGGTTTTGTCCTCTACTGTAATGGGTATAAAGTTAGGGTGGTTGGATGTGTTATCTTTTTCCTCTTCTAAAGTGAGGTTACTAAATAGAGTACAATCAAAGTCCATGACAGTAAAGGTTTGTTGGTTGATTACCGTATCCCTGTAGCTTGCCTCTATTTCCGTAAATGGTTTGTGTGTACTGCGAGAAAGGAGGTCTTCCTCTTTATTGGTTAGGGTGCTGTCGTCCATTCTGACTTGCGCTTTGGCTGAAGGCTTCAATGGAAATAATTACGTAATAGCATCTACAGAGCTTTGGATGTGTGTGTGATTGATTGTTTGGAGTGATGCTTGAGAGTTATTTTTGGATTGATGTGTGATTGGCGGTTTCTCTCTCTAAAATTTTAGAGAGAAGTCAGAGAAAGATGGTGTAAAATATTCGCTATATCAAACACATGACTATTGCCTTTTCGTGTTCTTTCAATCCAAAATTAATAAGTCACACACTTGAGTGGCTATAAATCATCTAAAACTCCATCGTCCCCCACTACCCCATGTCCTATAGAACCCCTGTCCCTCTAGTCTTCTCCCCCAAACCTTCCACGTTGTCTTCTTGCACAAATCCTCCCTCCGTTTTTTTTTTCTTTCTGATATTGCTTATGTAATAGTAGTTTTAGGTAACGTTTTAGATGAGCTCTTGAGAAATGGCTTTGATCCTATCGAGGTGATTTTCGATCTGGTCCTCCTATTTTTTGATCTCCTTGTGGTGGACTTTGGATTTTAATGATTGAAAAGGATTGGCAGTGACTAGTGGAGGCAATATTGGTCATTGGTTACTGTTAGAAGATGGTTGGGTGATGAATGATCAATGGCTAGTGGTGGTATGACAATTTTCCTGATATTTTTGTTTGATTAAAAGTTGTTGGTCTGAAAAGGGTCTAAAATGGGTGGTGAGAGACAACCTCGGAGAGTTCATTCTTGTGGTTAAAATAGAGGACAAGTGAATGTTACGAGTTGAAGAAGATGGTAAAAATGGTGGAAGTCATTTTTCGGCGACTAATTATTCTCGATCGTGGTGGCTGTGAAGCTTGGCGGTCTTTGTTCGAGGAGATGAAGTATACTTGAATCTTTAACCAAAATTGTACCTCAAGTACAGGAGCAGGTCTAATTATGTCCTTGATATTTCACCTTGAGCACTTATTTCCCTTATTTTTGCTAAAATAGAGCACATATGATCAACTTAATGCCAAGCACAAACGAAATGCATATAACTAACAGCCCCATCATATGTGCAGTGCACATGACAGTAAAAACATAAGCCAAATACAGGTCTTCTTCCTACAATACCATTTTTCCCTGTTCACCTATAATCCCTAATTATACGCGAAGCTACATACTTTCTATCTTGCAGTCATGAAAGAGAATCTCAGCTCTGACGGCTCTGAACTTATCTTAGGAATTAGTCTTGTAAACTGAAACTGTTGATATAGAAATACAAATGCTCTATGTTCAAGTAAATAAATAGGCTAATTATATCAACAGTTTGTCCAATTGAATAGTCATAGCCGTAATATTATAATTAGTTTGGCTTTTGATTTACTCATGTTCATTCTATTGTGGGGTGAGCAGAAATTCATTTGATTGCCAACTTATAAACAACACAAAAAGAGAATTGGTTGATAAGAACCGATGGTATTATTTGATTGGCAAAATACGTAGTCAGCCCCTTAAAGTTGTCCACACTTTTTAGTTAAACACTTCATCTTAAGTTTATTTCATTTAATCACTTTAAGCAGGTCTTTACTGTGTCATTTAAACACAAATGATGACATGGCAAGGTGAGTGTTTCTCACATTTTTCAAGCGCCTAAAAATAGTCCGAAAGACAAACTTTTCATACTTCTTGCTGGAAAATAATAGCTTTTGCTGGAAAACTTTCCCGGTGAATATTTCTTTTAAATTTTTAGATCTTTTACACCATTACTATCGTCTCCTCATCTGATCACACCATCACCATCGCCACCTTTAAATTCGGTTACCACCATAAATTTTTATTTTTGTTTTTCGTTTTAAAGATCCCATCACTTCCAACCGAGAGGTTGTGAGTTCGAGTCTCCCCAAGAGCAAGGTAGGAAGTTCTTGGAGGGAAGGATGCCGGGGGTCTATTTGGAAACAGTCTCTCTATCCTAGGGTAGGGGTAAGGTCTGCGTACACACTACCCTCCCCAGACCCTACTAAGTGGGATTATACTGGGTTGTTGTTGTTGTTGTTGTTGTTGTTGTTGTTTTTAAGATCCCATCAAAAACACCTTCAAATCTGAAAGTTTTGTGGGGAGTCCAAATGGATCGCAGTTTGTTGGTACCAATTATCCGCGAGGCAATGTCGGGCAGCGAGGATTAGCAAACCCACACCCAAAAGATTGTTCCTATTGCAACAAAAAGAATTGAATGCTACAAGGTTTTGTTTGAAGATTTGATGCCGGCAGGTGGTTATCCCTCTCTGTCATGTCTTTGATTTCTCCATTTATTGAAACCAACCATCCTTTGAGAAGAAAAGAACAAGAAAAAGAACATATTGTACTAAATAATCTCAATAACACTCCTATAGCTCTGTAAAAAGGGGCTATTATGCTCTTTCTTTTTCTGCTTCTGCTGTTATAATAGCTGATTTGCACAAATAAATCATCGATTTCCGTCACCAAAAAAGTATTCTCTGTTGGGTTTTGTCATTATTTAGTAATAACAAAAGAGGTGTGAATGGAAAATGGAGGGAAGTGAAATTTTGAATGAGTTCATTTCACTAATTACTTTGTCCCTCGTTGGTAGAAGGAAAGAAAATCTGTGTATATATAAAGAAGCTCATCTTTTAGCTTTTAAAAAGCTAAGAAGAAGGCAAGTCTCGCGTCGTCGTTGTCGCTCGGCTCGGCTGCGGCTTCGGATTTGGTCAAAGATTGATTGATTAATCTTTTTTGGACAAAATTCTTTTCAAATATTTAATTAATTAATTAAATTAATTAAAGAAAATTCAATCTGGAATAACCCATGACCCGCAACCTGGTCCGGTCCAGCCCGGTTTTCTTTCTCGAATTATTTTAAATCAGTTTTATATTTCCTGCAATATTTTCAACAGCCATGATTGTTCTGAAACAGTGTCACACATGTTCCAACAGTTATGGCTGTTATGAAAGGTTGCAAACCTTTTCAGAAACAATACCAAATTGGCTATAAATATACCTTCAAATCCCAGAATATTTACTTATGAAATATTCTGATAATCTTCTTCTTCTTCTTCTGCACAAAAATTCCAATGTGTTTTGCAGCCTTCGAGTGGTTCGCTGTTCATCGGCGTTTTTGGTACCAACACTCCGGTGAGTTAAATCGTTCTATCATGGGAGGATATATTCCAGAACCTCGGGTATTTTAGGGGAATAATTTCCTTAAGGACACACTGTGTATTCAGTG
The DNA here is from genome assembly GCF_000393655.2 of Nicotiana sylvestris. Lineage (NCBI taxonomy): Eukaryota > Viridiplantae > Streptophyta > Magnoliopsida > Solanales > Solanaceae > Nicotiana > Nicotiana sylvestris. Next base: position 167,956,715 of record NC_091064.1, on the reverse strand, counting down.
GGCTCGATTTGTTCTTATACCGTTTTCAGAATTTATTTTGAAGAAGTTCAAATACTGTTTTCGAAATTTAATTTCTACTAACTTTCTGTTTCTGTTTTCAGAAAGATTATTATTTTATTTATTTATAGCAATACAGATTGATAACATTCTCCAGTCAATTTGGTTTTGAATTCTACATTAATAACCAAAACTCTCAATAGTTTAGTCCAGAAAGGAAGAACGAAGAAGAAGATAAAAAGATCAAATTTCTGGAAAAGAAGACAATACTGGAAAGAAATAGTCGAAAATTGATTTTTTGGCGAGGAGGGGTGGTTGGGGAAGATGACGATGGGGTGGGATGGGGTTCTGGTTTGTATATTTATTTTTTAATTTTTTAAATTTAAATCCACGTGTCCTCGTTTTATTCGTCACTTTGGCGTGTGAATTACACGCACCATTTGTATTTTGATGCATACATATTTTGTGTCTAAATGATATAATAAATGCATGATTAAAGTGTTCAAATGAAACAGACTTAAGATGGAGTGTCTAAGTGAAAATGTGGACAACTTTAAGGGGCTGGCAATGTATTTTGCCTGTTTACGCATTTTTGGAACTAATTATGTCACTGGTTATGCTCATCCTTCATCACATTGTGTTTAGAGAAGAACTTCATCTGGGTTTTCCATGCGGTTCTGCGTTTGTACCTATACAATTCAATGGTTACGGTGAATTGGGTGTTTGGAGAATATGATCCCTATTTGGGTCTTGTGTTTATGGTCACGTGCATTACACGTGGAAATGAGTGGTTAGTTTTGTCCTTCTATTTGGTTTTGCTGTTAACTAGACTATATGTGCTTTACTTTGGCGCTTCACTTTGGCGAAGATGAAAGACAATAAGTGCGCAAGGTGAAATATCAAGGACTAAATTAGACATACTCAAGTACTTAAGAAGAGACAATTTTAGCTAAAAACTCAAGTATTCTCTTAAGTATTTTTTTAGTTAATGACACGTGTCATTAGAGCTGTTAAAACGAGACGGAACAGCCCAACCTAGGCCTCATAAGTTGGAAGGGGTCGACTTGTTATTTAAAAAATACCAGGCCAACCTAACTCTAAACAGGTCATAAGCTCGGACTCAACTATGATTAAACCTACTAAAGAAGAAAATCGGAAAAAAATATTAAGTTTAATTTTATTAAATATAAAAAAGTGTCAATTATTTTTGGGACACGCTAAAAAAGGAGTATGACAAAAACTAGGACAGAAAAAGTAATAAATATTTTTTAGATTTAGCTTATATACTTCAAGTTTCATACGCGAAAATAAAGTGGAATAAAATTGATTTTTAAGTAGGACCTGGAAATATTGGGGCATTTGCATCTATACCCGCTTTTTATGTCACATTTTAACTTGTGTCCGCTTTGCAAAAAAAATTGCAAGCGTACCCGCTTTTTCACATAACTTCAGCATACGGGGCTGAAGTAGCAAAGACAATCACGCAAAACTTCAGCATTCTAGTAGCCGGCCCTGAAGTTCAACTCTAGAGCTGAAGTTTTTGTGTTGTAACTGGAAACTTCAGCTCTAGAGCTGAAGTTTTATTTTATAAGTTTTTGTTTAGTAACCGGAAAACTTCAGCTCCTAGAGCTGAAGTTTGCCAGTTATAAAATAAAAACTTCAGCTCTAGAGCTGAAGTTTTTGTTTAGTAACCCGAACTTCAGCTCTAGAGCTGAAGTTTTTTGCACACAGGGATTTGCCTTCCTTTTTTGGTTTTTCTTTCCTCACCTTTACGTATGTGCTGCAATATCTAGTCTAGTACGCAAACACTATAAAGTTCCTCCCCAGTTCATATTTTGAAAAAATAAGCTACGTACTCTTTATATTAATGTATGAAAATGTACTGTATTTCCGTGCTTAAGTCAATCCATTGATAATTTAAATAGATGTGCAGTTGAAACAACACGTAAATTCAAGTGGTCATAAAATAACAGAGGCTTTGATGAGTTTAAGAAGTAAAAACCGTTACAAGTATGGATTCGATGGAATCAGATTGTAGAAGAAGAAAAAAGAAAATGAAGGAGGAGAAGGGGAGGAGAAAGGGAGCTGAAGTTTTTTAACAAGTAAGTACAAGTTAAAAGTTTTTTAAAAAATGGGTATAAATTAAATGGAGACGACCAAATAGGATTCCGTGCAATTTTTTAGGAAATATTACGTCAAATACAAATCTTCATATTTGAAAGTTTTTTGGATTATTATTTGATCCAGAAAAAAACCTTAAAGCCCAAATCCAGCTAACACATCAAACACGCCAACCCAACCTATTACCCTCCTTTGAATCCCAGCCCTCCAAACCCTTTGATCTAATAGCTCCCAACTCTTCCCTACGTCACATATGAACAAACTCTTAAAGAACTAAACTCTAAGTAACACATATTTCAATCCCAGCCGCAACGCAATACTTCTTCTTCTTCTTCTTCTTCTTCATCTCGCCTATTGTCGTCCTGAAAAATCCATCTTCCAATTGTGTCCCATAGCATCCCCCTCTCTACTTTCCACGTCATCTGTTCGTACAATTGAATATGCATCATTCTCATTCTTCTTTTTTCCACTTACTATTTATACACAGAACCACACGAAAATATTATTCCAAGGGGACGTGCTAGATAAAAGGGAAGGCGTACAATTAATTTTACATGTCCAAGATAAGCCGAAAGAGTAAATTTAGATTTTTTAAAGGGGATTACTTGGGGGGGAAAGGTAGAATACTAGAAGTTTCTTTGGAGTATTGGAAAAAGAAGACAGCTTCAGGGTTTTAGACAAAATTTGCTTCAAGAGAAAGTTTCATTATATATATATGTGTGTGTAGAGAGAGAGAAAGCTTTGCCAGAAACTAGGGCTCATCTACCGTTTTCGCCAACATCCATTCAGGTCTATATTAGCATTTGTTTGAACGTAGTCAGAGATAACAGGAGACATTTGGGAAATAAGATAAGGTTTGTGCAGATATCCATTTAGCTAAGTCTCTAGTGCGTGAGTGCAACATTTGAGAGTGTGATTTGCGCTTCTCATCTATTATTTTAATTATCTTGTCTTATGTGTTTGCATATTTATTTTACTTTATTTCTATCTGGACCTAAATATGATGAGCTCACCGATAAAGAGAAGCGTGCTCTGATGCTCCTGGTCCCGCTAATCCTCATTGCTTGCCGTGCTTGAAGCAATGTGATAATATTAATGCTCTTGTCAAGCATTATGACACAACACACAAAACGTGCAAGCACATTTCCATCAATAGTATTATTTATCTTGATAATTTTGTTTTACTTCTCAAAATTTTTGTTAATGTTGATAGTATAAAAGAAATATAGAAGGGTCAAATTCTTAATTTCATGTGATTTTTTCATTAGAAGTGATTTCTCGATAAACTGATTTGATTTTCATTCAAATAATTTATGTCTTGCATTTTATCGGCCTCTTAGAACTAATAAAAAAATCAAAGATTGATTCCGTGTAAGGGTTAATTCTTACTTCCTAATTGTTTTGGTGAATATCTTTTGGGTAAGGTTTTGGGTGATCGCTTAGGCGCGTGTTGATAAGTTAGTCATTGATCCACATTGAGTATATGATATATTTTGAGATGCTTTAGCAAATTTAAGTAATTTTTTAGAGACATTTCATTTTGACATTTACATTTAATTTTTGCATTGGCTAAGTTTTCACAAAATATATGTGTAAAGATATCTTTATGTAATATAATTTATGAACTTAATAACATTTAGGTTTCACTTGAAAATATAAAACTTGGCCCGAAAATAAATAACAAAACCTCAGTGATTTCTATCTTCATATTTCAAAATCTTTGTTATTGTCACGACCCAAAAATTCCTCCAAAGGAGTCGTGATGGCACCTAGTCTCTAAACTAGGTAAGCCTAACATTAACTGAAATAACATTGATATTTGCCAACTTTAAATTCAATAACTCTTAACAATTTACAATTCCCAAACTGGTGATACTAATCATAAGCCTTTCTAAGAATAGTTATACAAAATAGATACATCACTGTTCCGAAACAAAAGGAACATATGGAAATAAATACAATTGAAGGTGACTCTGAGGCCTGCGAACGCAGCAACAGGTTTACCTTGAGTCTCCACATCAATGATCCGCACATCCACTAACGATCAATTACTTGGATCTGTACAAAAAAATGTGCAGAAATGTAATATGAGCATACCACAGCGGTGCCTAGTAAGTATCAAGACTAACCTCGGTGGAGTAGTGACGAGGAACAGTCATGACACCTGCTGGTCTATTAAACTGAATAAGTGTGAGTATAAGAAGATCAACAGAATATGATGTCTACATATGAAAATTTCATAGTATGGCTAACAGTACAAAAATTACAATGAGGAATGAAAACAACAAGTATCAACATAACTTTTTAATAACAACACAGAAGGATGGACGGGAAACTCAGCCCAAAATCACAATACAGTAGGACAATTAGTAGCTCAGCACTGCAATAATTTCCACGTTAGGCCTTAGCCAACAACCCCAATATTTTAGTCAAATCCTTCAATTATAGACTTTCACTCGTAAGTGCCTATATTGAAATCTTTAAAACATAATCCTTTCCAATAATTATGTTTCGAATATATTTCCTTCAAATAAAATATCCTTCAAATATATTTCTTTCGAGTAAAGGTCATCTTGTGACGCCTCATTTCATAATCATAAATAATACAGGTCTCAACCCACTTTCATATTTTTTACGACATCTCGTGCCCATATTTCTAATCATAGCCGCATGGGCAACTCACGTGCCATTAAATAAAATCATAATATTTTCCCCGGCAACTTGTGCCCACATATTTTGTCTCACATTGCACATGTGATGACCCAAAAGGTCATCACTTATTTTAAGTTTAAATTTTGTATTTTCGAGGCCTTGAAAACCTCATTTAGAGTCACCTCAATTTGCGTGCGTAGTCCGGGCGCGTAGCCGGAAAGCTTAAATATGGAAATCTGTGAAAAATAATAAAATTTGGTTATAAAATGAGTTAGTTATGCTTCGGTCTACATTTTGGATAAATGGACCCGGACCCGTGATTTGACGGTCCCGGAAGGTCCGTAGGAAAATGTGGGACTTGGACGTCTGCCCGAAATTGAATTTCGAGGTCCCAAGCCCGAGAAATGAATTTTTAAAAGAAATTGTTTTCTGAAATTGTTTAAGGAAATTTGAAATGAAATTTGATTAGAACATGATGGTATCAGGCCCGTATTTTGATTTCGGTACCCGGTACATGTCTTATATATGATTTAAGATATTTCTGTAAAGTTTGGTTAAAAACAGAGTCCGTTTGATTTGATTCGGACCTAAATTGCTAAAGTCGATGTTTTATGAAGTTTGAGAAGAATCCTTTGATTTTGAGGTTTAATTCGTTGTTATTGAGGTTATTTTGGCAATTTGATCGCACGGATAAGTTTGTATGATGTTGTTGAGTTTGTACGTGTGTTTGGTTAGGTGCCTCGAGGGCTCGGGTGTGTTTCGGATGTGTTTCGTGAAGTTTTGAACTTAAGAAAAGTTGCAGAATTTCTGCTACAGGTGCTCAGGCCTGTTGTTCATCGCGATCGCGTAAGGTAAATGGGGATATGGGTGGATTTTTTCATCGCGAACGCGAAGCCACAGTCGCGAACGCGGAGCTCTGGGAGATTCGCTCATTGCGAACGCGACCTGTGTGACGCCAACGCGTAGCATTATCAGATGGTCGAACGAGTGTGAGGCGAGCTTTCAGAAGGTCATGACAACTCTGACTACGGCACCGGTGTTGGTTTTGCCCACAGGTTTAGGGTCTTATACAGTTTATTGTGATGCATCTCGTATTGGGCCTTGTGCAGTGTTGATGCAGGATGGCAAGGTCATTACCTATGCTTTGTGGCAGTTGAAGATTCATGAGAAGAACTATATGGTTCATGATTAGGAGTTGGCAACCATTGTTCACGCATCGAAGATTTGGAGGCATTATCTGTATGGCATGGAATGTGAGGTGTTCACGAATCACAAGAGTCTTCAGTATTTGTTCAAGCAAAAGGAGTTGAATTTGAGGCAGAAGAGGTGGTTGGAGTTGCTGAAAGATTATGATATCACTATCTTATATCACCCGGGAAAGGCCAATGTGGTGGCCGATGCTTTGAGTAGGAAGTCAGCCAGTATGAGCAGTCTTGCTTATATTCCGGTTGGTGAGAGGCCGCTTGCTTTGGATATTCAGGCTTTGGCCATTCAATTTGTGAGGTTGGATATTTCTGAGCCTAGTCGAATATTAGCGTGCACGGTCACTCGTTCTTCCTTAATGGAGAGTATCTATGATTGGCAGTATGATGATCCCCATTTGTGTGTCCTTAGAGACACGGTGCAGCGCGAAGGTGCCAAGCAGGTTACCTTAGATGATGATGGAGTTTTGAGATTGCAGGGTCGGGTTTGTGTGCCTAATGTGGATGGGCTTCGAGAGTTGGTCTTAGAGGAGGCCCATAGCTCTTGGTACTCTATTCATCCAGGCACCGCGAAGATGTATCAGGATTTGCGGCAGCATTATTGGTGGTGTAGAATAAAGAAAGATATCGTTGCATATGTGGCTCGGTGTTTGAATTGTCAGCAGGTTAAGTATGAGCATCAGAGGCCTGGTGGATTGTTTTAGAGGATTGAGCTTCCCGAGTGGAAGTGGGAACGGATCACTATGGATTTCGTTGTTGGACTCCCGGATACTCGGAGGAAGTTCGACGTAGTATAGGTTATTATTGATAGGCTGACCAAGTCAGTGCATTTCATTCATGTGGTAGTCTCCTATTCATCTGAGAGGTTAGCTGAGATCTATATCCGGGAGATTGTTCGTCTTCACGGTGTTCCCGTGTCTATCATTTCGGACTGAGGTACGTAGTTTACCTCACATTTCTAGAGAGCAGTTCAGCGAGAGTTGGGCACTCATATTGAGTTGAGTACAACATTTCATACTCAGACGGACGGGCAGTCCGAGCGAACTATTCAAATTTTGGAGGATATGCTTCGAGCTTGTGTTATTGACTTTGGAGGCTCGTGGGATCAGATTTTTCCTTTAGCAGAGTTTACCTACCATAACAGCTACCAGTCGAGTATCCAGATGGCTCCTTATGAGGCTTTATATGGTAGGCAGTGTCGGTCTCTGGTTGGATGGTTTGAGCAGGGAGAGGCTCGGTTATTGGGTACGGATCTAGTTCAGGAGGCCTTGGACAAGGTCAGGATTATTCAGGATAGGCTTCGTACAACTCAGTCCAAGCAAAAGAGTTATGCAGACCGCAAGGTTCGAGATGTGGATTTTATTGTAGGAGAGCGGGTATTGCTCTGAGTGTCGCCTATGAAAGCCGTGATGAGATTTGGGAAGAAGGGCAAGCTTAGCCCTAGGTTCATTGGTCTGTTTGAGATTCTTGATCGAGTGGGAGAGGTGGCTTAAAGACTTGCATTGCCGCCGAGCTTATCAGCCGTGCATCCAGTGTTTCATGTGTCCATGCTTCAGAAGTATCACACCGATCCATCCCACGTGTTAGATTTCAGCACTGTCCAGTTGGATAAGGACTTGTCTTATGAGGATGAGTCGATGGCTATTCTAGACCGGCAGGTTTGTCAGTTGAGGTCGAAGAGTTTTCCTTCTGTTCGTGTTCAGTGGAGAGGTCAGCCTCCTGAGGCATCGACTTGGGAGTCCGAGTCCGATATACAGAGCTGTTATCCTCATCTTTTCCCCGACTCAGGTACTTCCTTCTTATGTCCGTTCGAGGACGAACGGTTGTTTTAAAGGTGGAGAATGTGATTTAGTCCTTATCTAAATGAGGCCTTGAAAACCTCATTTAGAGTCACCTCGATTTGCGTGCACAGTCCGAGCACGTAGTCGGAAAGCTTAAATATGGAAATCTGTGAAAAATGATAAAATTTGGTTATAAAATGAGTTAGTTTGACTTTGGTCAATGTTTTGGGTAAATGGACCCGGACCCGTGATTTGACGGTCCCGGAAGGTCCGTAGGAAAATATGGGACTTGGGCGTGTTCCTGGAATCGAATTCCGAGGTCCCAAGCCCGAGAAATGAATTTTTAAAAGAAATTGTTTTCTGAAATTGTTTAAGGAAATTTGAAATGAAATTTGATTAGAACATGATGGTATCGGGCCCGTATTTTGGTACCGGCGCTCGGTACAGGTCTTATATATGATTTAAGACATTTCTGTAAAGTTTGGTTAAAAATGGAATCCGTTTGACGTGATTCAGACCTAAATTGCTAAAGTCGATGTTTTATGAAGTTTTAGAAGAATCCTTTGATTTTGAGTTTTAATACGTTGTTATTGAGGTTATTTTAGCGATTTGATCGGACAAATAAGTTTGTATGATGTTGTTGAGTTAGAACGTGTGTTTGGTTAGGAGCCCCGAGGGATCAGGTGTGTTTCGGATGTGTTTCGGGAAGTTTTGAACTTAAGAAAAGTTGCAGAATTTCTGCTACAGGTGCTCAGGCCTGTTGTTCATCGCGATCGCGTAGTCACTCTCACGATCGCATAAGGTAAATAGGGATAGGGGTGGATTTGTTCATCGCGAATGCGAAGCCACAGTCGCGAATGCGAAGCTCTGGGGGATTTGCTCATCGCGAACGCGACCTATGTGACGCAAACATGTAGCATTAATTGGAGGGGGTTGGGATATGGTCATTCTTCTATGCGAACGCGTAAGCTCGTCCGCGAACGCGAAGGTCAGAGGGGTCAACCCTTCGCGAACGCATGGAAGGACTCGTGATCGCATAAGTCCAATTACTGGCAGCCTTCGCGATCACGATAGTGCTCTCGCGAACGCGATGAACACTGTCGCCCAACACTTAAAACAGTAGCCATTTTGGGATTCATTCAAAATTTCATAACTTCTAAAATCTTAACTCCAAATTGGGCGATTTTTGAAAGAGGATTTCACCACAAACTTATAGGTATGTAATCTTAGACTCATTTTCTTCAATTCCATTAACACCCATTAGATTTCTAGGCTTAAATCATGTGAATAATGGCAGAAAATTAGGGATTTGGGTAGAGTTAGGGCTTTTTGATTATTTATGATTTGGACCTCGTTTTGGGGCCAGATTTGAAAAGAAATTATATATTCGGGGTCGTGGGTGAATGGGTGATCGGATTTTAGTTCGAACCTCGAGTTTTAACCTAGCAGGCCCGGGGTCGATTTTTGGATTTTTGGGAAGAATGACTGGAAAGTTATAATTAAACATGGGAATTGGATTGTTTAGCATTTATTGATGTTATTAAGTCAATTATGTGTAGATTCGATTGGGTTGGAGCCGAATTTGAAAGGAAAAGCAGTGTTTGAGGCTTGAGTTGACCGTGGAAGTTCGAGGTAAGTGTTTGGTCTAACCTTAGCTTGAGGGATTAGGAGTCGAGTCCTATTTGCTATGTGTTAATTGTTGAGTACGACGTATAGGCATGGTGACGAGTATCTATACGTTGAAGTTTAGCATGACCGTGAGTCTTATATTGTGATTTTCATGATTTCGTTGAGTAATCTATGCTTTAAAAGTGATTTCTATTTGTTGTGAAAAGTTGAGGAAATAATTGTGACTTTTAAACATCGAGAAGCATTGGATCAAGTTATATTGCGAATTGTGAAAGTAAATGAGTTGATTGAACCCTTTGGAGCATTGACTCAAGTGGTAAAGTAAGTTGTGAAGTAAAGGTGAAAAAAAGAAAGAGTTATTAAATTGTTCCCTTGTCGGGATGTTATTGCTTTATTGGTTATCTCCCTTGCGGGGATGTTGATATTGTTGATGTTGTTCCCTTGCCGGGATTTAATTTTTTAACTGTTGCTCCCTTGCCGAGACTCCTATTATAATCTTGTTTATTCCCTCGCCCCATTGTTTGTGATTGTTGTTTGGGTGAGGAATAGTGTTAAAGCACGAAGGGTGATGACGTGTATTGTTTATTTTTGTGAGGAAAGAGTATAAAGCACGAAGGGTGATGTCGTGTATGATTGTGAGGAAAGAGTGTAAAGCACAAAGGGTGATGTCGTGCCGCACGATGTACCATTCCGTACCGATTCTATTGATTATTTGGTGAGGAAAGAGAGTAAAAGCACGAAGGGTAATGCCGTGCATATTTATATTATATATTTACTTTGGTAAGGACGAGAGTAAAAGCACGAAGAGTGATGTCGTGTATTTATTGATTTCTTATTCCTTATTGATATCCGAGTTATGATGTTTCCTTCGCTATTTGATGTATTTTTACTTGGAAATTGTTTCCCCCACAGCATGCTTCCCCTCCCATATTGATTGGATATCTCTATTTTTCTTTCCGTAGTGCATATATTTGAACTGCACATGTATATTTGGTAGTCTGGTCCTAGCCTCGTCACTACTTCGCCGAGGTTAGGCTAGGCATTTACCAGCACATGGGGTCGGTTGTGCTGATACTACACTCTACACTGTGTGCAGATCCCGGAGCAGCTTTTGGGCAGTAGCTAGAGTGCTTCCTTCAGTCTACCCGGAGAGTCAAGGTAGACCTGCAGGCGTCCGCAAGCCCTGGCGTCTCCCTCTATCTCTATTTCCTATTTCCTTCTCTTTTATTCAGAAACAGTGTACTGTTATTTCTTCAGACCTTATATGTAGTAATCTTAGATTGTCTGTGACACTGTGGCACCAGATTTTGGGTATTTGAGGATTTAAAAGTTGTAGTAGATGCTGATTTCAGATATTTCATCGTTATCTTATGCTTATTTATTTAAAGTTCCGCTGTTTTCATGTTATCGCTTGTATTTGTTAAAAAGAAGTAAATTGTTAATGAAGTAGGTAATTAAGGGATTGGCTTGCCTAGATCTCATTAATAGGCGCCATCACGACTCCCAAGGGTGGGGAATCCGGGTCGTGACAGCGCAACAACATTCTCATGTTACTCCATTCATAGGGTCCATAACCCAATACAATTAAAAATATTCCATGAGCCTCATTTAATTAATATAAAGTAGAGTACAACTTCCAATCCAATTAGGAAATCAACAAGAAAAGATGAAGTTATTTTTAAAAATCATTTGAATAAAGAAAATACCCTTTTCAATTAAAGTACAATATCAAATGAATCATTACCTTTAACACGAGAAAATCAATAAATCAAAACATAGTAGAAATTCCTTTTTAAGTAAAATACAACCTCAGACGTTCCAAGGAGATTTAATTGAGAAGCCAATTGAATTAAAGGTATCACAATTATTGAAAATTGAAATATTGAAAGCTTTATATAAATGGGCGTCTTTCTAATTTCTTGCCGTAGCTTTAAATTCATTAGCTAAATTAGTTTCTTGTTGTTTTATTTACGTCATGTAATTGATTTGATTTGATTTGGGCCACTCCAAGTTTGATACTCATGGCAAGAGCATGATATCAGATTAATTTTGAGCTAGTTCGAGGTAAGTGGCTTGCCTAACCTTGTGTGGGGGAACTCCCCTTAGGATTTTGGTACTGTTGATATATGAATGCCATGTACGTGAGGTGACGAGTGCATACACGTGTTAATTGTTGAAAACCCCCATTTTCATTAAGTAAATATCTGTGTTTTTCCTTTAATTGAGCAATATTAGTATGTGAAGCCTCATGTTTAGCTTAGAAAAACATGCTTATGTGACTTAACTGTCTTATTTGTTTTAACTGCTTCTTGAATCCGATGTAAAATTTGTGTTTTGAAGTTGTTTTGAGTGTTCAGAAGATTGGAAAAAGTTTGAATGATGTTTTAGGACTGGTTGTCATGTTTGGTTGAGGTCTCGAGGGCCTCGGGTGTGTTTCAGATCATTTCAGGCTGTTTTGCAATAGCTAAAGCTATTATCTGGTTTTGTTCTTCGCGTCCGCGAGGGTCCTCTCGCGTTCGCGAAGAAGGATTTGGCTTTTGGGATTTTGTTCTTCGAGTTCGCGAAGAGATCCTCGCGTTCGCGAAGAACAAGAAATTCTGTTGCGCAGGTCTTACTTCGGAGGCTCATGTCTCTCAATCTACAATGAATTTGGAGAGGATTCAGAAACGAAAGTTGTAGATCTTTGAATCTAGTTTCCAGAAACATATTATAATAGCCATTTGGAGTTGTGTGCAAAACGTTATGACCATTAAACTAGAGGCTGTCTGAGAAGAGTTTGGAAAATGATTATCCCTGGGCAGCAGAATAAAGTCCAAACTCGTCTCACTCTTCCATTTTTAGACCAAGGGAGCTCGGGCGAGGCTATTTTTCGAGATATTTTCAAGGAAAACATCGGGGTAAGTGTTCTTAACTTAATTTTGGTTAGATTACCTGAATCCACTGTTGTTTTTAACATGCAACTAGTGATTTAGGCTGGAAAAGCTTGAAAATCCTCTTTGATATAATTGAGGATTTGAGGGTCAAATTGGTATCGGAATTTAGTAATTTTGGTATGGATAGACTCGTGGTTGAATGGGCGTTCATATTTCATAACTTTTGCCGGATTCCAAGATGTGGGCCCCGCGAGCGATTTTTGAGTTAATTTAGGATTTTATTGGAAAAATTAATATTTTCATATAGGATTGATTTCTATAATTTTTGTTGACTGTATCGAATTATTTTGGCTAGATTCAAGCCATTCAAAGTTGGATAATCGAGGAAAAGGCCCACTAGTAGATTAAATTGGAGCAAGTCGAGGTAAGTATCTTGCCTAACCTTGTGTGGGGGACTTCCCCTTAGGTTTTGAGTCCTCTATGCTAATTGTAGTCCATGCACGCGAGGTGACTAGCGTGTGCTCGGTTTTATTTGTGGGAGAATTGTCCTTTAAGATTCATAGGTCCTTATGTTCATTATGTGGAAAGTATCCTGTTACGGTTGGGTTTCCTAATTGCTTAAATTGCCTCCATATGCTCCATATGATGTTATTAGCTTTCCTCTAATTCGTACGTGTTACTTGACCCTTAATTGCCTTAATTGAAGTGAATGTCTTCCTTATGATTTTGATACCTCTTAATTGTGAGTTCCTCTATGACTTCGTACAAATAGGTTACATGTACAATTGTTGTGCTAACCGGTGTAGTTATCACGTGCTTATTATGCCTTGTTGTTTGTTGAGGTCATCGTGTTTCTCAGATATTTCGTGACCCTTATTATGTACTTATTATTTCCCTGGTCGGGATATTGTTGTTATACTATTGTTCCCTTGTCGGGATTCTTTTGTGGTTGGTGTTGATTTGTATATTGGGATCGGGTTGCACGCCGCAACAATATTATATTTTGATCCGGTTGCACACCACAACAATATTATATTTGGTTCGGGTTGCACGCCGCAACAATATTATATTTGGATCAGGTTGCACACCGCAACATCATTAGATGATTTGGATCGGTTTGCACGCCGCAACAGTACTATATGATTTGGATCGGGTTGCACGCCGCAACAATATTATATTTGGATCGGGTTGCACGCCGCAACAATAAAGAATAAAAGCGAATATTGATCTTATAGTGAGAACGAGAGTAAAAACACGAAGTGTGATGCCGTGCACTTTCTATTTGCTGTGTTTACTTGTTATTAACAATTCAAGTGTATTAACTGTTTAGATCCATTTACTGTTGTGATCCTTTGTGCTGTAAACCATAGTGTTTTCAATACTTTTGCACATTTGTGCCAACTAAAATTTTCCATTTCCTTTCTTCCTCCTTTTAAATAATTTCCGTTAAACAAAATCACAACATACAATGATCCCTCATACCGGTAGGGCATATAATTTACAACTGAAATCAATTATTTAAAAATAACATCAAACTCATCGAATTGATTAATAAAAGTCACTTTTAGCCTGTCAACTATTTTTAGTGACCAACACATAATGATAGACATAGCTATCTCCATATAATCTCCCAACAGAAGTATTCACATAAGTAAGTTTAAGATTACGAAGCTCACTCATGATTGGAGCATATTAGGATGACTTGCCTCAATACTCAGAACCGAATCAAGTTAAGGAAATTGTTACTTTATAATAACTCGAGATCGTACTTGTAACGACACCATCTGGTATAGCGACCTCAGCTATACCATAGCAAATATATCAGTGGGTCAGGCCTCCAACTCTTAGGCGCTATCTACCCGCTTGTCCTCCATCCCTAACTGGTAGTATAAGTAGAGTAGTAATTGTAATGGAGTACGTGGCATGTATGCTCTGGTGGAATAGATTTCTCCTAAGTCGGGGACAATTTCTCATGATGTTCCTAGTATCACCATATTCATAACAACCAATCTACGGTTCAACTTCTCTTACTGAGTCTGTGCCGGATAACTAGGATAACCATTGTAGGAATCTCATACCAGTGGTGCATTAAAAGATGACTACCCCACGCGAGTGCCCTGATTAACTGGAGCACTATGAGTATTCTGAAATTCTTTCTATGTCCCTGTTGATACTAAAATGTAGAATTATTAAGAACGCGGGAACACCAAAAGTCCCAGCATCATCCCATTCAAATCTCAGCTCTCAATCATATACAAGTTTTGACAAACCTTTCAATACCACATATATACAGATCAAGCCAAAACTAATATAACACATGACCCCGCAATCTGATCGTTGATAGTGGACTCCTCTCACTTGGTGCGAAATCATAGGACACATTTCCGATGATCCACAATACTAACCCTCACCGCTCGACATCAGTCATAAGACACCTAAAGACATTTATTTGGCATTTGTCATCCTCATGACAGTTAAACTCACTTCCTCCAGTGTCTCGACTTGCTAGTAAATACCATTCGCTAAATAGAAATCCTATACGAAACACATAACCTCTAATACGACCAATTATTTTTAGATCTACATCCACATGTGATGATTAGACAACCAATTAAACCTTCTTAAGATTGTACTCATCAACCAGATGTCAAGATCTGATGCACCCCCATGCGCACAACTGAAAGATCTCTTTGCACTTCTATATCCTCGATTCTAATCGATACGTGGTAACAATGGTTGAGCAACCCTTGCTCTCTTATAACCCTTTTACGATATCACAAATCATTGGCATAGTGCGAAATTCCATACATGAGTGGATGCAAAAGAACATAAGGTATATGCTTCAAGTTGAATAAATGTCGCACGATAAGGAATGAATGAAGTGGAAATTTTTTTCTTACTAGTTCTGTAGCCCCTCGAAGATAAGTACAGACGTCTCCGTACCGATCCGCAATACTCTACTAAACTCGCTTATGACTTGTAGCACCTATGAACCTATAGCTCTGATACCAACTTATTACGACCGAAAAATCCCGCCAAAGGAGTCGTGATGGCACCTAGTCTCTAAACTAGGTAAGCCTAACATTAACTGAAATAACATTGATATTTGCCAACTTTAAATTCAATAACTCTTAACAATTTACAATTCCCAAAACCGGTGGTACTAGTCATAAGCCTTTCTAAAAATAGTTATACAAAATATATACATCACTATTCCGAAACAAAAGAAAAATATGGAAATAAATACAATTGAAGGTGACTCAGAGGCCTGCGAACGCAACAACAGGTTTACCTTGAGTCTCCACTAATGATCCGCACAGCCACTAACGATCAATTATCTAGATCTGTACAAAAAAAATGTACAGAAGAGTAGTATGAGCACACCACAGCGGTGCCCAGTAAGTATCAAGACTAACCTCGGTGGAGTAGTGACGAGGAACTGTCATGACACATACTGGTCTAATAAACTGAATAAGTGTGAGTATAAGAAGATCAACAAAATATGATGTCTACATATAAAAATTTCATAGTATGGCTAACATTAAAAAAATTACAATGAGGAATGAAAACAACAAGTAGCAACAGAACTTTTTAATAACAACACAGAAGGATGGACGGGAAACTCAGCCCAAAATCACAATACAGTAGGACAATTAGTAGCTCAGCACTGCAATAATTTCCACGTTACGCCTTATCCAACAACCCCAATACTTTAGTCAAATCATTCAATTACAGACTTTCACTCGTAAGTGCCTATATTGAAATATTTAAACTATAATCCTTTCCTATAATTATGTTTCGAATATATTTCCTTCAAATAAAATATCTTTCAAATATATTTCTTTCGAGTAAAGGTCACCTTGTGACGCCTCATTTCATAATCATAAATAATACAAGTCTCAGCCCACTTTCATATTTTTCACGACATCTCATGCCCATATTTCTAATCATAGCCGCACGGGCAACTCACGTGCCATTAAATAAAATCATAATATTTTCCCCGGCAACTTGTGCCCACATATTTGTCTCACATTGTGCAACAACATTCTCATGTTACTCCGTTCATAGGGTCCATAATCCAATACAATTAAGAATGTTCCATGAGCCTAATTTAATTAATATAAAGTAGAGTACAACTTCCAATCCAATTAGGAAATCAACAAGAAAAGATGAAGTTATTTTTAGAAATCACTTGAATAAAGAAAATACCCTTTTCAATTAAAGTACAATATCAAATGAATCATTACCTTTAATACGAGAAAATCAATAAATCAAAACATAGTAGAAATTTCTTTTTAAGTAAAATACAACCTCAGACGTTCCAAGGAGATTTAATTGAGCAGCCAATTGAATTAAAGGTATCACAATTATTGAAAATTGAAATATTGAAAGCTTTATATAAATACAGCGAAGTATTGAAAACACTATGGTTTATAACACAAAGGATCACAACAGTAAATAGATCTAAGCAGTTAATACTCTTGAAATGTTAATAACAAGTAAACAGAGCAAACAGAAAGTGCACAGCATCACCCTTCTTATTTTTACTCTCGTTCTCACCATAAGAATCTATATTCGCTTTTATTCTTTATTGTTGCGGCATGCAACCCGATCCAAATATAATATTAGTGCGGCGTGCAACCCGATCCAAATCATATAGTACTGTTGCGGCGTGCAACCCGATCCAAATCAACTAATGATGTTGCGGCGTTCAATCCGATCCAAATATAATATTGTTGCGGCGTGCAACCCGATCCAAATATAATATTGTCGCGGCATGCAACCCGAGCCAAATATAATATTGTTGCGGCGTGCAACCCGATCCAAATATAATATTGTTGCGTCGTGCAACACGATCCCAATAAACAAATCAACACCAACCAAAAAGAATCCCGGCAAGGGAACAATAGTATAACAACAATATCCCGGCTAGGGAAACAATAAGTACATAATAAGGGTCGTGAAATATCTGAGAAACACGATGACCTTAACAAACAACAAGGCATAATAAGCACATGATAACTACACCGGTTAGCACAATAATTGTACATGTAACCTATTTGTACGAAGTCATAGAGGAACTCACAATCAAGAGGTATCAAAATCATAAGGAAGGCAATCACTTCAATTAAGGCAATTAAGGGTCAAGTAGCACGTACGAATTAGAGGAAAGCTAATAACATCATATGGAGCATATGGAGGCAATTTAAGCAATTAGGAAACCCAACCGTAACGGGATACTTTCCACATAATGAACATAAGAACCTAAGAATCTTAAAGGGCAATTCTCCCACAAATAAGACCGAGCACACGCTCGTCACCTCGCGTGCACAGACTATAATTAGCATAGAGGACTCAAAACCTAAGGGGAAGTCCCCCACATAAAGTTAGGCAAAATACTTATCTCGACTTGCTCCAATTTAATCCACTAGTAGGCCTTTTCCTCGATTATCCAACTTTGAATGGCTCGAATCTAGCCAAAATAATTCGATACAGTCAACAAAAACTATAGAAATCAATCCCATATGAAAATATTAATTTTTCCAATAAAATCCTAAATTAACTCAAAAATCGCTCGCGGGGCCCACATCTTGGAATCCGGCAAAAGTTATGAAATATGAACGCCCATTCAACCACGAGTCTATCCATACCAAAATTACTAAATTCCGACAACAATTTGACCCTCAAATCCTGAATTATATCAAAGAGGATTTTCAAGCTTTGCCAACCTAAATCACTAGTTGAATGTTAAAAACAACAATGGATTCAGGTAATATAATCAAAATTGAGTTAAGAACACTTACCCCGATGTTTTCCTTGAAAATCTCTCAAAATATCGCCTCACCCGAGCTCCCTTGGTCTAAAAATGGAAGAGTGATACGAGTTTGGACTTTATTCTGCTGCCCAGGATTTGTTCTTCGCGTTCACTGTCATCCTCTCGCATTCGCGAAGAACAAAATTCAAAAAAATCATTTTCCAAACTCTTCTCGGACAACCTCTAGTATAATGGTCATAACGTTTTGCACACAATTCCAAATGGCTATTATAATATGTATCTAGAAACTAGATTCAAAGATCTACAACTTTTGCTTTTAAATCATCTCCAAATTCATTGTAGATTGAGAGAATGAGTCTCCGAAGTAAGACCTACGCAACAGAATTTCTTGTTCTTCGCGAACGCGAGGCTCTCTTCGCAAACGAGAAGAACAAAATCCCAAAAGGCAAATCCTTCTTCGCGAACGCGAGGCTCTCTTCGCGAACGCGAAGTACAAAATCCCAGAAGCCAAATCCTTCTTCGCGAACGCGAAGAACAACACCAGACACCAACTTCAGCTATTGCAAAACAGCCCGAAATGATCCGAAACCACCCCGAAACACACCCGAGGCCCTCGAGACCTCAACCAAACATGCCAACCAGTCCTAAAACATCATTCAGACTTGTTCCAATCTTCAAAACGCTCAAAACAACTTCAAAACACAAATTTTACATCGGATTCAAGCCTAAGAATTCCAAAAACTCTCGAATTACGCTTTTGATCAAAAAGTATATCAAAGCTCGTCCGAATGACCTAAAATTTTGCACACAAGTCTCATTCAACACTACGAAGCTACTCCAACTTCCGGAATTTCATTCCGGCCCTCGAATCAAAATTTCACTATCGAATCGGAAACTTCAAAAATTTAACTTTCTACATTTCAAGCCTAAATTAGCTACGGACCTCCAAAACATAATCTGAACTCGCTCCTTAACCCGAAATCACCAAAGAAGCTAAAGGAACCATTGGAATTCCATTCCGAGACCGTCTTCATGCTGTTCCGACTACAGTTAAAATTTCAGAACTTAAGCTCTCATTTAGGGACCAAGTGTCCCAAAACTCTCTGAAACTCCAAATAATTCCTCCCGGCAACTCACAATAGCAGAAACCAACACAGGGAATGCAGTTAATAGGGGACCAAGGCGTAAATTCTTAAAATGATAGGTCGGGTCATTATAGTTATTACATAGCCATTTGCTTTCATTGTCCTATTACATTGTTATTGCTACTGTTTGTTTATTGCTTCCTTTTCTGTTCCTTAACCGAGGGTCTAGCGGAAACATTCTCTACCCTCATAGGGTAACAGTAAGGTTTGTGTATACACTATCCTTTCTAGACCATACTTGTTGGATTTCACTGGGTTTGTTGTTGTTTGAAGAGATTTCTATTAAATAAAAGAGTGAAGAGATTATTTTGGACGACCAAGAACATATATATCATTTCATGAAAATTCCTACATTGTTTGTATTTCTTAAATACAAATTGTGTCCTCGTTGATACACGTGGACCCCACATTTCCAACTACAACTCTCCTTTAATTGCACTATGTCGTTGTTGATTGGACTATTTTTGTACAGAGTACTGCACGCACGCAAATACTCAGTTCAAATGTTCTTTTCTCATTCGATAAAATTATTAATCTTTTTTAGTCAAATGAAAGTGTGCACAAAAAAAGTAGAATTATAGGTTTCCCAATTTGACAATTTTTTTAGGAAATACAATCTTTAAAATCCCCAACTACAATCCCTATATATAGATCCCAAAAGGTCCCAAACCTATAACAGAAATATTTTTCAATTTGACAAGGACTATAGGTTTTCCTTTTCCAAATCTATTAGGGCAATGGGTTTTTATAAATCTATAGGGATTATGAGTTTCCTAAAAATACAAGAAAATAATTCAAGCCACAAATAACAAATCTTCCCCTTGGCTTGAATTCTCTTCATCAATAGGAACAACGTCTCTCTACCTTGCCCTCAGCCCTCGCAAGGGCTCTATCCATTGCCGCAAACATCAACCAAGTCTAGGCAACGCCTAAACTTTTTAAGAGACTCAATCTCTTTAGCCATAACACTAATCCGTCGATTTGGTTATGTACTCTGAATAACTTCTAAGTAGCTATAACACTCTAAGGCATTAACGGTCTCTGCAACTGCCAAAGCAAATCCCATTGGATTCGTATATCTAAGAAGATTCTCATCAACTACGTTTGCAAACCTTTGCGGTCGGTTGATCACTCTTTTCTCTCTGCCTGTTGCAATGCTATATAGTTGTTGTTGCGCAGATGCATCAATATTATCATTTTGCTCAATATTTTTCACCTTCTCCACTTCCTCTACTTTAGAACTACTGGGCTGAGTTAGTGGAGATTCAATTTCTAGCTCTATGTGTTCACTGACACCACGATCTGTTTCTGTTATTGCCTTCTCCCTAAGACTGTCCAGTGAGGCTGATTCATTGAATGTTACATCCCTACTGATAATTAGCCCTGGAGTTTTTTGATTTGTGTACCACAACCTATAGCCTTTCACTCCAGTTGCATATACTAGAAATATGCACTTCTTTGCCCTCGGCTCAAGTTTTCCATCCCTCACATTAGCATAAGCAGGACAACCAAATATCCTTAAATTTGAATAATCATCAGGCGAACCGGACCATACCTCAAAAGGAGTTTTGAACTTAATAGCTGTGGATGGAGATCTGTTGACCAGATAACAAGTTGTATTGATTGCTTCAGCCCAAAAATCTTTGCTAACACATGAGTGTGAAAGCATGCTTCGTGCCCTATCACAAAGAGTTCTATTCATACGTTCTACAATACCATTTTGTTGTGGTGTTCGACACAAGTGTAGTGTCTCACTATACCCTCACTGCTGTAGAAATTATCGAACTTAGAATTGTAAAATTCCAATCCATTGTCAGTTCGAAGACACTTTAATTTTCTTTCTGTCTGCCTCTCAACCATCGTCTTCTATTTAACAAATGTCGAAAATGCTTCATCTTTTATTTTCAAAAAATACACCCACACCATCCTTGAGTAATCATCAATTAAAGTCATAAAATACCTGGCACCACTCTTGTAGGGAACTCTGTTTGGACCCCACAAGTCAGAGTGTATATAATTTAACTTGTCTCTGGTCTTGTGCTCGGCCTTCTTGATGAACTTTACCCTTGTCTGTTTACCAAACACACAATGCTCACAAAAATTCAAAACTTATTTTTTATACCCATTAAGCAAATTCTGCTTACTCAACAAAGGCAATCCATTATCACTCATATGGCCAAGTCGCAAGTGCCACAACTGAGACTGATTCAGATCAAGTTTCCCAGAAGCTACAACAGCTTCCCCTTCAACTACACTGGCCTGAAGATGATACAATTTAGAATGTATTTTACCCTTCATGAGTACCATGAGCCTTTTACACACTTTAAGTATTCCATTCTCGGAGTGAAATTTATACCCTTGATCATCCAAAGTCGAAAGAGAAATCAAATCTCTCTTTATCCGAGGAACATGCCAACACTCAATGTTTCTTATAATTCCGTCGAACATTCTCAATTTGATGTTACCAACCTCCTCTACTGGTAATGAATTATCATATCCCATATAGACAATCCCACTAATTTGCTTGTATGTTGCAAACCAATTCTTGTGTGGACACATGTGGAAAGTAGTACCAGAATCAAGAACCCAAAAATTCTGCCCATGACTAGAACTCACAGCACAGACTTCCCCTACATAGTCACTATCATCAAAATTATTACTAGTGTCAACAATATTTGCCGAATTATCTATTTTCTGTTTCCCTCTTTTCTCCTTCAGCTTAGGACAATCCCTCTTGTAGTGACCTTGCTCCCCACACTCATAACAGTGTTGCTTCCTTGCTCTAGACTTTGATCTGGCGGTTGACTTAAGTCCTTTTGTTGTGTTCTTCCTCTAATCACAAGACCCTCGCCCTCAATTCTGCTGTTTAGAAAGCTCTCTTTCAACTCTTTAGATTTTAGTGCATTACTAACATCTTCTAGTGAAATACTGTTTTTCCCATATAGCAGCGTATCAACAAAAGTATCATAAGACGGTGGTAAAGAACATAACACAATCAAGGCCTGATCCTCAATCTCAATTTTGATATCCATATTCTTCAGGTCCATTATAATTGAATTAAACTCATCAATGTGAGTTTTAATAAGTGTACCTTCATTCATACGGAGATTGTATAACCTCTTTTTCAGGTAGAGGCAGATTGCTAGCGATTTCATAGAATACAGATCTTCCATCTTCTTCCATGCTGTTGCTGCAGAAGTTTCTTCAGCAATTTCCCGAAGAACACTATATGTAACGCTCATGAAGATCGCACTATATGTAACGCTCATGAAGGGTTATCAATTGTCTTTTATAACCCTTGTAAGACTAGGGACGATTTCATCCTAATCTTCCATAGACTGAAACTAGAACCCCCGTCAAATTTCTCTACTTTGTACTTTGTTGAAGATGATGAAGACATCTTAACCCTAGATTATATGTAGAAACCCGAACCTTGCTCTGATATCAATTGTTGCGGAATATCATGGGTTAACTAGCACACAATCATACACAAAGCAAATAGAGAATAAAAATCAACACAAGGATTTAACGAGGTTCGGCTAAGCCTAATTCTCGGGGCAAAAACGTAGAGAGTTTTTCACTATGAATGAGAAGAAAAGCACAATACAATATTTAGAATCCCCAATTACAACCCCTATATATAGATCTCAAAAGGTCTCAAACCTATAAGAGAAATGTTTCCCAATTTGACAAGGACTATAGGTTTTCCTTTCCCAAATCTATTAGGACAATGGATTTTCTTAAACCTATAAGGATTATGAGTTTCCTAAAAATACAAGGAAATAATTCAAGCCACAAATAATATTAAGTTTAAGTACTTGGGCAAACGGCTATTTAAGTTAATTCTTCTTTATGACTGCAATGTTGGGCCCGTACAGGGGCCTTTCCTCATCTAGTATTATTAAAAAAGAGAGGGCAATAATGGTGGTTGATAAAATACGAGAGCTCTGGTTTTTATAAAGATGAATAGATCTTGATTATAGAGGAATCTATAATACATCCAGAGAATGAGTAAGAAAGAAGAAGAAAACTAGCATCTCTAATTAATATCAACTGCTTTTGGCAGCAGAATATAACCAACGGAAAATCTTTAAATAGCCTTAGTAGCGTTACACCCTAAACGTATTGTGAAATTGAAAAAGGAAAATTATAAATTAGACTCTGTTATGAATTAGACTGATAGAAACTTCTATTAATTACATAGTAGTCCCTTGACTTTTTAAAATTACAGTAAATCTTTTTCTTTAGCTTTATAATGTAATATTTCCTTATAGTTAGAGGCATCTGAAATGAAAATCTAAGCTTTTCTTCTTTAAAATTTTGCTTTCTTCTTTGTTTCTTTTCCTTTGCTTAATTCATGACGATTCCAACATGGGAATCGTTACATTTGGTATCAGAGCCGACGATTCTCGGCTGTTCATCGATGTTAATGTCAGAGCCCGACACAGGTTCAAATCAGTTGGAGCAACATATTCAAGCTTTTATGAAAAGGTCGAACAGAAAACTGCGGTATATGGAAGAATGGTATCAAAATCATTTCAGAACCTTCCCTTAACTTAGAAAATCAGTATAACCTTCAACGGTCGAAGTATGAGCAGCGGGTTTCCGACGACCTGTATGCATATCATCAGTATCTTGGTGCAAATCCAAGTTTTTATCGAGATTCCTGTAGTGATTTCACTGGTGGATTCGCTAACCCAACGAATGGAGGATAGAATTATCTCGATTCACCCACAAATGCTTACTCTTACCAGAATCCATATACTTACCATTTTGACGGTAACTATCCAGGTTTCTATTTCGTTCGGTTAGGTTATGGTTCTATTGTGGCAGTGACAGCCGTTGGGGCTGCTCCTACACATAGAGACCAGCAGACAGTGACGAGTAGGTTCAGGAAAAATAGGAAGACGAGAGCATACGTCAGTGCCTGCCATGCCGTATCAGAAAACACATGAAACATTTTGGCAGTGGAGGAAAGACCCGCGGCATGTACCATCACAGAATACTCTTTGACAAATACCATTTTGGTTACTTCGGGAAAGTGGGTATGAAGTATGTTCACAAACGAAGGAACTTGCCTAAGGAAGAAATGACTGGAATATCATCTCGCCAGAACGATGTCTTAAAGACAGCTATACAGGAAGAAGAAGATTCTTGTAATGGTGATGTTGAGTGGGTACAGATGGAAGGAGAAGATGAGAAGGAAGGAATCCTGGTGGAGGACCAACTGTTTAATATAAGTTCTCACAGAAATGAGGTTGAGCTGCAGTGTGGATTTGATAACAAGGAATCCTTTGTGGTTCCTACTGTTGGCCAAGACTATGAAGTGCTCTATGAGACCGAGAACTTTGTCTCTAAGGAGATCTTGATTGCTGAATCTAAAAGGGAAGAGAATATGCTAAAGGATGTGAAAGATAGTGGTACTGAAATTGCAGTAAATAAGGTGGGAAAGATGTTCGATGAAAGTTCTCAAAGGAACAAAACATGGTTTATGAAGGAGTTTAGGAATAAGGATGTTTCCTTTGGTCCTTTGAGCCATAATTCGGGTGATGATGGACTGTTAGAAATTGAATATGAAACTGATAAAAATATAGGAGAATATGTTAACTATGTGTTTGATAAATGTTCTCAAAGAGTCGGGGAGACTTTTGAAGAACTTTCGATCCTTGTATGTGACCTAAAGAATGATAGTCCAACATTTAACAAGGATTTTGAGCTAGAGAGTGACTTTCTGCTTAGGGCCTGGAGGGTAAAGGTAGTTTTCATGGCCTACGATGACAATAAAATAGTTTATGATATGAGAGAGCTAATAGAAAAATATATGAGTGTTGTTTCTTCTACAGGTATAGTATCATCCGACAATAGTGTTTCCTCAATTCCTGTCAATCCTTTTCATTTTAAAAAAGTCGTACCTACCAGAGGTGTTATTCCTCTTGCTGATATACAAAGTTGGGGGGCAAAAGAAATATCTAAGAGTGGTTCTATGTTAATTCCAGAAGTTGATGCTACTATTTTGGTCTCAATTGGTTTTGCACCTTCAACCATCCTTTCAACTGCTAGTTCATCTAAGTTGGATGAGGTGCTCATGCCAGATCCATTTGATGATAGGTCTTACACTGTTTTTAGGTTAGCGTTTACAGAAGTCAAAGATGTTGTGTGCTTGGACAAAGAATTAAGTGACTTTGCATCATGGTTAAGTGGTTCTTATGTGAGTGGAGAGCCAACAATTTCCTTTGAGAATAAGGCAGATTTAAGGTTTCAATTGATAAAGAAAGTAGACACAGATTTTGTACCATATCTTATTTCACTCATGTATAATGTTCAAAGAGTAGTGAAGATACACCAAGATTGGTCGGGAGGTGTACGCCATCTATCTGAGCAAAAAACTGGAAGATGTGATGGCTTTAAGTCCCCCAAAGGGTATTACAGAGGAGCAGGTGTTGCACAGGTAGTCAGATTGTTGACTACTATGATTTTGAGGATGTTTGAAACCTTAAATGCAGTATATCAAATTCAAATTGTGGCTGCACTATTAGAGTATATATCGTTTTCAGCCCCCTATAATCAGAACAAAGATAAGCTTCAATCATTGTGTGATTGAGCTTGTGAGGCTGAACTTAAAATTCAACATTGCAGGGTACTTGAGTGAGGAGATTGAGGTTGTGAAGATGAAATTTAGAGAGAATTGCTTACTTTGTGTGGGTGCTATATTTCTACTGTTACATTTCGCACTGGGTGGAATTGGATTCTCACGGGATGGTGTGAAGATGTGGTTGATATGGTATCAATGCAATGTACCATTGAGGTATTCTGTGCATTCAGATCTTGCTTCTCAATATGCTTGCCTTAATATGCTCAATGTGAAGGGTTTAACTAATGACGTAAATGAGAAGTTTTTCAAACCAGTTGCATATAATAACTCTCTGCAAAAAAGTAACATTATATTCAAAGCTAATTCAGGGCTCAATTATGTAGCAAATGGGTCATCTTTCTACAAGAAAGAAATTCCTTGCTTTGGAAGGGATTGGATTAAAAACTTGGTGGGGCGAAGACTACTATAGATATTATTGATTGTATTAGCTTTGGATAGAGCTAGTATAACAACTTGTGGTATCTTTGAGAGATGTTTTAAGGATTGGATTATAACAACTGGTTATTATAGTATTGTCATCATCTCCATTAGCCATCAGACAAGAAAATACAAGGTACCAACAACTAATGTTTTGCTGGGTCTTTTAGTGATTATGCTTGTCATGCTTTCCATTTTTGGACCAGTTGATTTCTTGAGTGGGATAGATAACATGTTCATATTGGGGAATGATGGAACAACATTAGCACTAGCTAGCCATTTAAAGGTCTTGGTATTCGCTGTTGGTGATTTCATTGCTAAGCTGGTGTGTTATGTTTCTTCTGGGTTTTGCCTGCAATGATTACTCTGTTGACTTCCTTCTTCAAGACGCTGGTTTTGTTTCCATGACTTGTTTAAATTTTTTGAAAGCTGAAGTTAGCAAGATCGATAGTGTTGGAAAAACTAAAGCAAAGCAATATTACGTCAATGATGTGAACATAACACAGATGCGTGTTTCGCTCGATGGTGATGGTAGCTTTGCAGGGCGATGTGTTGTCTATGAGACATGGCATCTGAGTGTTCCTCCAAAGTACACAACTGATGGGACCAATTACATTGTGGTGAGTAATGAAGTGGGATTCACTATGGATCCAAGGGGTGGAAGATCATCTCAGTACTATACTGATATTGAAAAAGTTTTGAATTCTCCAATTTTCCTTGACAATGGTGATGATGACGAGGCTGTTGCTATGTGCGTGAAAGTGTTGCAGAATGGCACCAGAAATTCCACTCAGATGTCATGGGTGACATTTTTTGTTATCGTAGATTTCTCTAGTTGCACTTCAGACACAAGTGTCATTGGAGCAGTCATGTCTTTCTCAATTTCCATTGAGCAGTAATGTCTATGTCAATTTCCATTGCCAGTTTTCTATGTCAACGTTGAGGACAAGGTTGATCCAAAGGAGGGTGGAATGTTATGAATTAGACTGATAGAAACTTCTATTAATTACATAGTAGTCCCTTGACTTTTTAAAATTACAGTAAGTCCTTTTCTTTAGCTTTATAATGTAATATTTCCTTATAGTTAGAGACATCTGAAATGAAAATCTAAGCTTTTCTTCTTTAAAATTTTGCTTTCTTCTTTGTTTCTTTTCCTTTGCTTAATTCATGACGATTCCAACATGGGAATCGTTACAGACTCCTACTTTTTTCTATTTTTCCCGTATTCCGGCAATTAATCTTTTCTAGCAATACACTAGATCAATTTTCATATGATTATTTAATAAACATTTTTGAGGGTAGTATTATAAATTTTAAGATGAAGGTGAAGTTGTAAAGACTAAAGATCATGTAGGTCGTAAGCTTCGACCTCCATTAAAGGAGCATAACTGAGCTTCAAGTTCTTCAGTTGAGGGCAGAGAGAGAATATTTAGGTAAAATTGAGTGATTTTTCCTTACAAAAAAGAATTTAGTGACTTCGGTGCAATTAATAAAGTATAAATTGAGTGATTTAACAAACCTTTCTAAGCTTAACGGGTTTAGCAAGATTTGGTTTAACAAATTACTAGTAAAATCACTAGCATAACTTATTTGCATTTGTGACGACCCGGCCAGTCGATTCATGAGTTACCGCTCTGTTTCCCCCATTCCAGCTTCTTTATGCTTTGTTATTCGTGTTTTATGTGATTGGGTTGATTAGTTTGAGTTCGGAGAGGATTTGGTAAGAAATAAGACACTTAGTCTCTTTTAGGAAGGCTTAAGTTGGAAAAGTCAACCGGAAGTTGACTTATGTGTTAGAGGGCTCGGATGTGAGTTCTGATGGTTCGGTTAGCTGCGGGAGGTGATTTGTGACTTAGGAGCGCGAACGGAATGAGTTTTGGAGTTGTATAGAAGATTTAGGCTTGAATTGGCGAAGTTGATATTTGGCGCTTCAGGAAAAAAAGAAAAAATGTTTTAGACGACAAATTGAAGAGATAAGAAGATATCTATAGGCTACAGTTTGGGGAGCTATTAATTGAGGTCTTGTAAATTAGTTCATGGCTAATTATGGGAAGCGCACTGAGGACTTTCATTATATTATCTATAGTAGCTGCAATAAAGACTTTAAAACTATGTATTACAACATGTCTCATAAAGGAGAGTTAAATGGTCAAACTAGACCTTGCATAGGTGACTGAAAAGTGTCCAGAATATTGATTAATATAGTGGTAAATGAACAACCACGTTTAAAAGTCTTAAAGTGAGAGCTTAAAAGTCTAAAAGTGAGAGCTTAAAAGTCTTAAAGTGAGATTTTGGGATGCATTTTGAGAAGTGCACAAGAGAAGTATATTTATAAAAGTTAGTGGGTCCCCTAAGTCTAAAAGTGAGAGCTTAAAAGTCTTAAAGTGAGATTTTGGGATGCATTTTGAGAAGTGCACAAGTATATTTATAAAAGTTAGTGGGTCCCCCACTATTGTGAAACAAGTCATGATGGCTATGTATAGCAGCAAAAGGACACAAAGAGCTCTCTCCATTATAGTAAAGTGAAGATGGGAATTCGGATGGTTTCCCCAAGGATCTTATTTGTTTGATTCCTCATTAAAGGTCAAGGAATTAAGTGGTCTGCTGTTCATTCATCTAAATAGTTTCAAAAAGATTTGGCCAGCTACTCCAAAACTCACTGCGGAACGAGAAAGGGAAACAAATATGCGTTTGGTGGAAGACACAACCACTACTATAGTTGAACTACCAAGAAATTGCTAGAATCTTCAAGAACGCTCTAAGAAGGGAAATGATTGGAGGTAAGAATTTCGGACATAAAACTCATTTATATTGTGAAATCCACCTAGAAAATCATTGAATTATTGCTAAAAATGAAAGAAATAGGGCTTGAAATTTTGAAATTCTAATTGGGGATTTGGTGGACCATTTGAGGTCGGATTTGAGAACTTTTGATATGTATGAACTCATGGGGAGATAAGGAACCCGTTGATGTAAAAATTTCTGAGTTTCGAAAAGTGGGCCCGGGGCTCGGATTTTGCCAATTTCGGGATTTTTGGTATTTTTCGATTGGTTTCGCTTGGGCTTTATTCCCTTAACATATTGTGACGTATTCATTTTGATTTTGGATAGATTCGACACGCGTGGAGGCCATTTCGAGGGGCAAAGCCATCGCGAGCTAGAGTTTTAGCCGGTTCGAGATGAGTAATGATTGTAAATGATACTCTGAGGGTTTGAAACCCCGGATTGCACATCGTAGTGCTATATTGATGTGAGACACACGTTTGATGACGAGTGTGTGGTCGTATACTATTGGGGACTGTGACTTGGTCCATCCCGATTGATGATTTTACTGCGTATTTGAGTGAAACGTATTTGCTATCATCATGCTTTGGGCTAATTGCCATATTTGGGCTTCGTGCCAACTATCTGAACCCTTCGGGGATTTTTATTACCATTTTCCTCACTGTTTTGAATTATCACTTGAACTCAGTCCCGTTATTTTCCACTGTTTTACTACTCAGCCATTTTACTCAGTTTTGAGACTTAAATAATATTTTAAATGATATTTTGGGCTAAAAAATACTGTTTTACTATTGTCCGATGGGCTTGTGATGATTATCGGACTGCATAAGACCGATGGCCTAGTTGTGAGGATACACTGGTAATGATATGAGGCCGAGGACCTCAGATACATATATACGCCATGAGGTGACTTGATTGATATGAGGCCGAGGGCCTAGATTTGATGCCACGAGATGGCTTGAGATTGCGCTTGGGCCGTAAGGGGCCCCTCCCGGAGTCTGTACACCCCCAGTGAGCGCGGGTACCTATTGTGATGTGATATTGAGCCCGAGGGGATGATACTGTCTTGATATTGAGCCCGAGGGGCTATTACTGTTCTGAGATTGAGCCCGAAGGGCTGGTACTGTTCTGAGATGTTGTCCGAGGGGCGGATTTGTTGATACTGCACATAGTACGGTACCCTATAGTACCCACTGTGGCGCGCAGCCCGATCCATTTATTTATCGTCGACGATGCTCACTGGGGGTGTGCAGACTCCGGGAGGGGCCCCTTACGGCCCAAGCACAATATCAAGCCATATCGTGGCATCAAATCTAGGCTCTCGGCCTCATATCAATATCACTATAACACTGCTGCGGCGCGCAACCCGATCCCATGGTATCCTCACATCTGGCCCTTGGCAGTACTTAGTCCAGAAATCATATAAGCCCCGCAGGCATTAGTAAAACAGTAGTTCTCAGCCCAAAACATCATTTAATGTATCATTTTTTTTTCAAAACCGAGTAAAAAGTGGCTGAGTTGTAAAATAGTGGAAAAACGATTCGATTGAGTTCAAGTAGTAAGTCAAAACAGTGAGGAAATAATGATAAAACTCGCCGGAGGGTTCAAAGAGTTGTCACGAAGCCCAAATACGCCAATTAGTCCAAATAATGATGATAACAAATAAGCTTCATTCAAATACGCGGTAAAAGCATCACTCGGGACGGACCAAGTCACAATCCCCAATAGTAAACCACCCCATGCTCTTCATTAAGCGCGTGTCTTACCTCAATATAGCACTACGATGTGCAAATACAGGGTTTCAAACCCTCAGGACATCATTTACATTCATTACTCACCTCGAACCGGCCAAAACTCTAGCTCGCTATGCCTTTACCTCTAAAATTGGCCTCCTCATGCGTTGAATCTGACCAAAACCACAACGAATACGTCACAATATGCTAAGGGAAAAAATCCAATCGAAAAATGTCAAAAATCTCGAAATTAGCAAAACCCGAGCCCTAGGCCCACTTCTTGAAACGCAAAAATTTTCACATCATTAGATTTCTTATCACCCCACAAGTTCATACATATCAAAATCAGAAGAATCGGAGTTCAATTGCCCCTTCAAATCCTTAATTTATGCTCTCTTAAGTTCAAGCCCTAACCTCCATTTTTAGTCCTTGTTTTTCTTAATTTTTCAGTCTTAATTCATGTAATAACACCATAGGATTGTGTTTTAGGTCCAACAATCCTTACCTTATCGAAGCTCCTTGAAACCCCTCTTCAAAATCGCCCACAATTCTCCAAGCCCGAAGTGAAAAATGACAAATCTACAAAATTCACAAAGGAGAACTTAAATACCTTCTGCCCAGTCATAACCGTTATGTGGTCAAAAACCGCTTCTGCGGTACCGCTTTTGCTGTCCTACCTCCGCTTCTGCAGAATTCCTTAAGTCCAGCCTGACCGCATCTGCGGTCCTATAGCCGCATCTGCGGTTCCGCAGGTCCGGTCCCCTATCCGCATCTGTGATCCCAGCCTTTGCCTTGCCTTTCCTCTTCTGCGACCTCCAGCCCGCATATGCGTCACCGCACCTGCGGATTCCAAACCGTAGGTGCGACAATACAAGAACAACAGCAATCTGCAACATCACAAGTCCAAATTCTTCCCGCTTAGCCATCCGAAATCACCCCGAGGCCCCTGGGACCTCAACCAAAAGCACAAATATCTCCTAAAACATCATCCAAACTCGTTCCAATCATCACAACACCTCAAACAACACCAAAACCATCGAATTACATCGAATTCAAGCCTAAGTTCTTCTAAAACTTCTGAAACACGCATTTGATCAAAAACCCAACCAAAACACGTCCGAATGACCTGAAATTTTGCACACACATCCCAAATGACATAACGAAGCTACTACAACTCTCGGAATTCCATTCCAATCCTCGGATCAAAATATCACCTACCAACCGGAAATCGCCAAAATACTAACTTCGCCAATTCAAGCCTAATTCTACACCGGTCCTCCAAAACCAATTCCGATCACACTCATAAGTCATAAATCAGCTCCCGAAGCTAACCGAACCATCATAACTCACATCCGAGCCCTCTAATTCATAAGTCAACATCCGGTTGACTTTTCCAACTTAAGCCTTCTTAAAAGAGAATAAGTGTCTCATTTCTTACCAAAATCACACCAAATGCAAACCAATCAACTCGACCACATAAAATACCAATAAAGAAGCATAAAGAAGCAGAAATGGGGAACACGGAGCAGTAACTCATGAGATGACTGGCCGGGTCGTCACATCCTCCCCAACTTAAATAAGCGTTTGTCCTCAAACCAGTCAAGAAACATACCTGAAGCCTCAAGCAGGAGAGGATATTTGCTCCGCATCTCCCGCTCAGTCTCCCAGGTAGCCTCCTCCAAGGGCTGACCACTTCACTGTACCTTCACTGAAGCTACATCCTTTGATCTCAACTTTCAAACCTGACGAACCAAAATAGCTACTGGCTCCACATCAAAGGTCAAATAATCATCCAACTGAATCGTGCTGAAGTCCAAAACATGAGACGGGTCCCCAACATACTTCTGAAGCATAGAAAAATGAAATACCGGATGCACACTCGACAAGCTGGGTGGCAAAGCAAGCATATAAGCCACCTTCTCAATCTTCCTAAGTACCTCAAAAGGCCCAATGAACCGCGGACTCAACTTCCCTTTCTTTACAAATCTCAACACACCCTTCATGGGCGAAACCTTCAGCAAGACCTTCTCACTAACCATATAGGATACATATCGAACCTTCCGGTCCGCATAACTCTTCTGACGCGACTGCACTGTACGAAGCCTCTCCTGAATCACCTTCACCTTCTCTAAGGCATCCTGAACCAAATCTGTCCCTAATAGCCTAGCCTTGCCGGGCTCAAACCAACCAACTGGAGATCTACACCGCCTCCCATACAAAGCCTCATACAGAGCCATCTGAATACTCGACTGCTAGCTGTTGTTGTAGGCAAACTCTGCAAGCGGTAGAAACTTATCCCATGAACCTCCGAAATCAATAACACAAGCACGCAATATGTCCTCCAATATTTGAATAGTATGCTTGGACTGCCCGTCTGTCTGAGAATGAAAAGTTGTGCTCAACTCCACCTGAGTACCCAACTCTCGCTAAATAGACTTCCAAAATTGGGAAGTAAACTAAGTACCTCTATCTGAGATAATAGACACTGGTACACCATGCAACTGAACAATCTCCCGGATATATATCTCTGCTAACCGCTCTGAAGAATAAGTAGTACATACCAAAATGAAGTGCGCGAACTTGGTCAGTCGATCCACAATCACCCAAATCGAATCGAACTTCTTCAAAGTTCGAGGAAGTCCAACCACAAAGTCCATAGTGACCCTCTCCCACTTCCACTCAGGAATAACCATCCGCTGAAACAAGCCATCCGGTCTCTGATGCTCATATTTCACCTGCTGACAATTGAGACACCGAGCTACAAATCCCACAATATCTTTCTTCATTCTTCTCCACCAATAGTGTTACCTCAAATCCTGATACATCTTCGCGGCACCCGAATGAATGGAATACCGCAAGCTATGGGCCTTCTCCAGAATCAACTCTCTAAGCCCATCCACATTGGGCACACAAATCCGGCCCTGCATCCTCAACACACCATCATCATCGATGGCCACATCTATGGCATCATCATGCTGAACTCTATCCTTAAGGACAAGCAAATGCGGGTCATCATACTGGCGCTCTCTGATGCGATCATATAAGGAAGACCGAGAAACCACACAAGCCAACACCCGACTAGGCTCCAAAATATCTAGTCTCACAAACCGATTGGCCAAGGCCTGAACATCAACTACAAGGGGTCTCTCCCCAACTGGAATATATGCCAAACTGCCCATACTCACAACCTTTCGGCTCGAAACATCGGCCACCACATTGGCCTTTCCTGGATGATACAATATAGTGATATCATAATCTATAAGCAACTCCAACCACCTCCGCTGCCTCAAATTAAGATCCTTTTGCTTGAACAAATGATGAAGACTGCGATGATCGGCGAATACCTCACATGATACGCCATACAAGTAGTGCCTCCAAATCTTCAATGCATGAACTATGGCAGCCAACTCCAAATCATGAATTGGGTAGTTCTTCTCATGGGGCTTCAACTGACGAGAAGCATAAGCAATAACTCTACCTTCCTACATCAATACAAAACCAATCCCAACTCTCGAAGCATCACAATATACGGTATATGAACCTGAAGCTGATGGTAAAACCAACACTGGAGCTGTGGTTAAAGCTGTCTTGAGCTTATGAAAGCTCTCGCACTCTAAAAATTGAGCACCCTTCTGAGTCAACTTGGTCAAGGGCGATGCAATGGATGAGAATCCCTAAACAAACCGGCAATAATAGCCTACCAACCCAAGAAAGCTACGAATCTCTGTGGCTGAGGACGGTCTAGGCCAACTCTGAACCGCCTCTATCTTCTTCGGATCAACCTGAATACCCTCGCTGGACACCAGTGTCCCAAGAAAACCATTGAACTGAGCCAAAACTCACAAATACTCCGCGTGCTCCTCCTGACTACGTGAGTACACCAGAATATCATCAATGAATACAATAACGAATGAATCCAGAAAAGGTTGAAATACACTGTTCATCAAATGCATGAACGCTATTGGGGCATTGGTCAGCCCGAAAGAAATGACAAGAAACTCATAGTGACCATATCTAGTCCTGAAAGCAGTCTTAAGAATATCTGAATCCCTGATCTTCAACTGGTGATAGCCCGAACGGAGATCAATCTTAGAGAACACCCTCGTTCCTTGAAGCTGGTCAAATAAATCGTCAATGCGAGGCAAATGATACTTGTTCTTAATTGTTAACTTGTTCAATTGCCTGTAATCAATGCACATTCTCATTGTGCCATCCTTCTTCTTCACAAACAGAATCGGCGCACCCCACGGTGACACACTAGGCCGAATGAACCCCTTATCTAGAAGTTCCTGAAGCTGTTCCTTGAATTCTTTCAACTCTGCTGGTTCCATACGATACAACGGAATACAAATGGGCTGTGTGCCCAGCACCAGGTCAGTACCAAAATCAATATCCCTGTCCGGTGGCATTCTCGGCAGGTCTGCAGGAAACACATCGGGAAAATCCCTCATAATGGGAACATAATCAATACTTGGAGTCTCAGCTCCAACATCCCTCACAAATGCTAGATTTGAAAGGCAACCCTTCCCCACCATACGCTAGGCCTTCAAGAAAGAGATCACTCTTTTAAGAGCATAATCAGTCACGCCAC
Source organism: Nicotiana sylvestris (assembly GCF_000393655.2). Taxonomy (NCBI): domain Eukaryota; kingdom Viridiplantae; phylum Streptophyta; class Magnoliopsida; order Solanales; family Solanaceae; genus Nicotiana; species Nicotiana sylvestris. The sequence continues at coordinate 167,921,362 of NC_091064.1, read as the reverse complement.
GCCACTCGATCTGCGGTACACCCGGCATAGCTAAAGTGACTATCTTAGCATGACAATCTAGAATAGCATGACACGGAGATAACCAATCCATGCCCAAAATAACATCAAAGTTCACCATGCTCTATAGCAATAGATCAACTCGGGTCACCAGACCCCTAATAGTCACAACATATGACCGGTACACACGGTCCACAATAACAGAATCGCCTACCGGGGTAAACACATAAACAGGTAAAGCAAGAAACTCCCGGGGCGTACCCAAACAATGAGAAAATATGAGGACACATAAGAATAGGTGGAACCGAGATCAAATAATATAGAGGCATCTCTGTGGTAGACTGAAACAATACCTGTAATGACAACGTCTAAAGCAATAACATTTGTCTTGCCTGGAATAGCATAGAAATGAGCCTGGCCACCCGACCAATTAACAACCTTAATCCACTACTACACAGTTCATTATTGATTAACACAGATAATTTACCAAGTTATAATACTAGAAGTCTGAAATAGAACATTTCGAAATCCCGAAAAATAGCCTTACAACATAGCCCATAGGAATCCGGTGTCACAAGTCTGAGCCTCTAATACAGATTTATCAACCTAATACATGTCCGTCTAGAGAATACGAAATAAAAGACAAGGATAGAAGGGAGAGATCAAGGCTGCGAATGCCATGCAGCTACCTCGATGCTCCCGAATACTGCGCTGCTCAGCTGAAATAATCCTCACTCATCCTCAGATGCACCTGGATCTGCACGCAAGGTGCAGGGAGTAATGTGAGTACTCCGACCTAGTGAGTAATAAATATAAATAAAGTCTGAGAATAAGAAACCATGGAAGAACATAGAGTAATCTATAATCCGGCAGTTTAAAACAAGTAATATGGAAGCGATAGACCAATGTAATCGAAATATGAAAGATACTACAACAGATAAGCAGATAAGTGACAGTAAAATAAAGAAATGCAACACATAGTACGGTACCCTACAGTACCCGCTGTGGCGCACAACCCGATCCATTTATTTATCATTGACGACGCTCACTGGGGGTGTGCAGACTCCGGGAGGGGCCCCTTACGGCCCAAGCGCAATATCAAGCCATCTCGTGGCATCAAATCTAGGCCCTCAGCCTCATATCAATATCAGTATAACACTCTTGCGGTGCGCAGCCTGATCCCATGGTATCCTAACATCTAGCCCTTGGCCGTACTCAGTCCAGAAATCATATAAGCCCAGCGGGCATTAGTAAAACAGTAGTTCTCAGCCCAAAACATCATTTAATGTATCATTTTATTTTCAAAACCGAGTAAAAAGTGGCTGAGTTGTAAAATAGTGAAAAAACGATACGACTGAGTTCAAGTAGTAAGTCAAAAACAATGAGGAAATAATGATAAAACACCCAGAGGGTTCAAATAGTTGGCACGAAGTCCAAATATGACAATTAGTCCAAATAATGATGATAACAAATAAGCTTCAATCAAATACGAGGTAAAAACATCACTCGGGACGGACAAAGTCACAATCCCCAATAGTAAATGACCCTACGCTCATCATTAAGCGCGTGTCTCACCTCAATATAGCACTACGTGTGCAAATCCGGGGTTTCAAACCCTGAGGACATCATTTAAATTCATTACTCACCTCGAACCAGCTAAAACTCTAGCTCGCTATGCCCTTGCCTCCCAAATCGGCCTCCTCGCGCATTAAATCTGACCAAAACCACAACGAATACGTCACAATATGCTAAGAGAACAAAAGCCAATCGAAAACAATCGAAAATGTCAAAAATCTGGAAATTAGCAAAACTCGAGCCCCGGGCCCACTTCTCTAAACTCAGAAATTTTCACATCATTAGATTCCTTATCACTCCACGAGTTCATACATATCAAAATCTCAAGAATCAGAGTTCAATTGGCCCTTCAAATCCTTAATTTATGCTCTCTTAAGTTCAAGCCCTAACCTCCATTTTTAGTCCTTGTTTTTCTTAATATTTCAGTCTTAATTCATGTAATAACACCATAGGATTGTGTTTTAGGTTCAACAATCCTTACCTTATCGAAGCTCCTTGAAACCCCTCTTCAAAATCGCCCACAATTCTCCAAGCCCGAAGTGAAAAATGACAAACTCTACAAAATTCGCGAAGAAGAACTCAAATACCTTCTGCCCAATCACAACCGTTCTGTGGTCAAAAACCGCTTCTGCGGTACCGCTTCTGCGGTCCTACCTCCGTTTCTGCGGAATTCCTTAAATCCAGCCTGACCGCATCTGCTGTCCTATAGCCGTATCTGCGGTTCCGCAGGTGCAGTTCCCTATCCGCATCTGCGATCCCAGCCTTTGCCTTGCCTTTCCGCTTCTGCGACCTCCAGCCCGAGGCCCCCGTGACCTCAACCAAAAGCACCAACACCTCCTAAAACATCATCCAAACTCGTTCCAATCACCACAACACCTCAAACAATACCGCAAATGCTCCGCGTGCTCCTCCTGACTACGCGAGTACACCAGAATATCATCAATGAATACAATAACGAACGAATCCAGATAAGGTCAAAATACACTGTTCATCAAATGCATGAACGCTGCTGGGGCATTGGTCAGCCCGAAAGACATGACAAGAAACTCATAGTGACCATATCTAGTCCTGAAGGCAGTGTTAAGAATATCTGAATCCCTGATCTTCAACTGGTGATAGCCCGAATAGAGATCAATCTTAGAGAACACCCTCGCTCCCTGAAGCTGGTCAAATAAATCATCAATTCGAGGCAAATGATACTTGTTCTTAATTGTTACCTTGTTCAATTGCCTATAGTCAATGCACATTCTCATTGTGCCATCCTTCTTCTTCACAAACAAAACCGACACACCCCACAGTGACACACTAGGCCGAATGAACCCCTTATCTAGAAGTTCCTAAAGTTGTTCCTTCAATTCTTTCAACTCTGCTGGTGCCATACGATATGGCGGAATAGAAATGGGCTGAGTGCCCGACACTAGGTCAATATATAAATCAATATCCCTATCCGGTGGCATGCCCGACATGTCTACAGGAAACACATCGGGAAAATCCCTTACAACGGGAACCAAAATCAATACTAGGAGTCTCAACTCCAACATCCCTCACAAATGCTAGATATGAAAGACAACCCTTCCCAACCATACGCTGGGCCTTCAAGAAAGAGATCACTCTACTAGAAGCATAATCAGTCATGCCACGCCACTCGATCTACGGTACACCCGGCATAGCCAAAGTGACTGTCTTAGCATGACAGTCTAGAATAGCATGACACAGAGATAACCAATCCATGCCCAAAATAACATCAAAGTCCACCATGCTCAATAGCAATCGATCAACTCGGGTCTCCAGACCCTCAATAGTCACAACATATTACCGGTACACACAGTCCACAACAACAGTATCGCCCACCGGGGTAGACACATGAACAGGTAAAGCAAGAAACTCCCGGGGCGTACCCAAACAATGAGCAAAATATGAGAACACATAAGAATAGGTGGAACCGGGATCAAATAATACAGAGGCATCTCTGTGGTAGACTGAAACAATACCTGTAATGACAGCGTCTGAAGCAATAGCATCTGTCTTGCCTGGAATAGCATAGAAATAAACCTGGCCACCGCCTGATCGACCTCCCCCTCTGGGGCGACCCCTGGCTGCCTGACCTCCACCCCTAGCTGGGTGGGTGGGTGGTGAAGTAACTAGAGTAGAAGAAGAGGGCTGACCCCTCAGCTGAGACTGACCATCACAAAGTCGAGGGAACTGCCTCCTCATATGTCCAAACTCTCCGCACTCATAACAACTACCCGATGCTGGAGATGGGGACTGAAGGGAACCCCTCGCACCAGAGTGACTAGCAGATGCACTCGGCACAGAATAACATTGAGCTGATGGGGCACGAGATGAACTCTGAGCTGGGAGGGCACTGAATGAAGGCTGGACCTGCTGAGACCCATGATGACCACGACCTGAAGATGCCCCACAATACTCTAGACAGGCTGACTGAGCAGTCCTGAAAGAACGACCTCTACCATGCTGGAACTGGCCCCTCGAAGGAACACCACTGTAACTGCCCGATCCTCTAGGCCTCTTGGCCTCCCTCTCCTCTCGCTCCTGACGACAAACCGTCTCAATCTCATGAGCGATATCAACCACCTCCTCGAACGTAGCACCCAATACCCTCGCTCTAGTCATCAGAATACGGATATGGTAGTTAAGGCCATCCACAAATCTCTTGATCCTCTCACGATCTGTCGGAATCATCCAAATGGCATGACGAGCCAACTCAGAAAACTTCATCTCATACTGGGTCACGGTCATATCCCCCTACGTCAACCACTCAAACTGCCTACGCAGCTCCTCTCTTTGGGACTACAGTACATACTTCTCCAAGAAGAGAGCGGAGAACTGCTACCAAGAAAGGGGTGCTGCACCGATAGGCCTACGCCTCTCAAAATCCTTCCACCAAGAAAAGGCAGCCCCTGAGAACTGAAAGGTGGTAAATGCCACACCACTAGACTCAAGAATCCCTGTTGTACGGGGCATCCGCTGACACTTGTCAAGAAAACCCTGGGCATCCTCGCCCTCAGCACCACTGAACAGCGGAGGCTGGAGCCTACCAAACCTCTCAAGACAATGCTGCTCATCATCCGGCATAATTGGTACAACGAACTCCTGAACTGGTGCAACCGGCTGGGCTGGAGGTTCCTCCGGCATCTGTAGTCCCTGCACTACCTGCTCAGGTGTGCGAGCAGTGGGGGTCTAATTACCTCCCCCCACCTGTGAAGTAGTGGCTGAAACTGCCTGAGCCAGGCCAGTGCAAACTGATAAGATCTGAGCCAAGGCCTCTTGAAGACCCGGAATCACAATGGGCACAGCTGGTGCCTGCACAGGTGCTGTTGGAGTATCTACAGCTGGAGCCTGGTCCTGAGCTGGGGCAGCTGGTGGATCAACAGGTGCTGCCCTCGCTGCTCTGCCTCTGCCATGTCCATGACCGCGTCCACGGCCTCTGCTGGCCCCAGTGGGTGGCACTGGTGGTCGTCCACCTCGAAACTCAGAAATTTTCATATCATTAGATTCCTTATCACCCCACGAGTTCATACATATCAGAATCACAAGAATCGGAGTTCAATTGGCCCTTCAAATCCTTAATTTATGCTCTCTTAAGTTCAAGCCCTAACCTCCATTTTTAGTCCTTGTTTTTCTTAATATTTCAGTCTTAATTCAAGTAATAACACCATAGGATTGTGTTTTAGGTTCAACAATCCTTACCTTATCGAAGCTCCTTGAAACCCCTCTTCAAAATCGCCCACAATTCTCCAAGCCCGAAGTGAAAAATGACAAACTCTACAAAATTCGCGAAGGAGAACTTAAATACCTTCTGCCCAGTCATAACCACTTCTGTGGTCAAGAACCGCTTCTGCGGTACCGCTTCTGTGCTACTGCTTTTGCGGTCTTACCTCCGCTTCTGCGGAATTCCTTAAGTCCAGCCTGACCGCATCTGCGGTCCTATAGCCACATCTGCAATCCCAGCCTTTGCCTTGCCTTTCCGCTTCTGCGACCTCCAACCCGCATATGCGTCATCGCATCTGCGGCTTCCAAATTGCAGGTGCGACAATACCAGAACAGCAGCAATCTACAACATCACAAGTCCAAATTCTTCCCGCTTAGCCATCCGAAATCACCCCGAGGCCCCCGGGACCTCAACCAAAAGCACCAACACCTCCTAAAACATCATCCAAACTCGTTCCAATCACCACAACACCTCAAACAACACCAAAACCATCAAATTCCATCGAATTCAAGCCTAAGTTCTTCTAAAACTTCCGAAACACGCATTTGATCAAAAACCCAAACAAAACACGTCCGAATGACCTGAAATTTTGCACACACATCCCAAATGACATAACGAAGCTACTACAACTCCTGGAATTCCATTCCGACCCTCGGATCAAAATCTCACCTACCAACCGGAAATCGCCAAAATAGTAACTTCGCCAATTCAAGCCTAATTCTACACCGGTCCTCCAAAACCAATTCCGATCACACTTATAAGTCATAAATTAGCTCCCGAAGCTAACCAAACTATCGGAACTCACATCCGAGCCCTCTAACTCATAAGTCAACATCCGGTTGACTTTTCCAACTTAAGCCTTCTTAAAAGAGACTAAGTGTCTCATTTCTTACCAAAATCACACCAAACGCAAACCAATCAACTCGACCACATTAAACACGGATAACGAAACATAAAGAAGTATAAATAGGGAAAACGGAGCGGTAACTCATGAGACAACTGGCCGGGTCGTCACAGTAAAATTGTCTCAACAATAAACAATTAATTATGTATTTGTCACGACCCGGAATACCCACCCTCGGAACCGTGATATTGCCTAACATCACACTTGCTAGGCAAGACATTGTTAGAGTTTTATTAACCTTTTTCCTTTACATTTCATAGATTAAAATTTCCAAACTAAGTCAAGTAGAAGCAAATGCGGAAGTACATGAATAAGATTTTGTCTATATACCATTAACAATACCATAGCTATTACTACTACCCGAAATCTGGTGTCACAATCCAAAAACATACTATGAAGATCTACAAACATCGGTCTGAAAGAAATTACATCTGTTTTTGAAAGAAAAGAAAACAGGAATGTAGAAACATAGGAGGGGACGCCAGGGCCTGTGGACGCCAGCAGAACTACCTTGGGTCTCCTAGATGAAATGTCTGCAACCGACCTCTCGATCAATTACTACCAGCTCCAAAAATTATACTGAAAGTACAAAGTGCAGTATAAGTACAACCGACCCCATGTACTTGTAAGTGCCGAGCCTAACCTCGATGAGGTAGTGACGAGGCTACGAAAGGGCAATCACAACATAACCTATATACAATGTGTAATAAAGTAGAAAGAAATACGAAACAAAATGAAATAGTAACTTGCAAGGAAAGAATACAAAACTCCGCTATCTCATGAGTACTCACTATAACAAATCCTTAAGTGTAAAGCTAAATTACTGAATAACTTGCACAGTAAAAGAGAGATATATAAACACATAAACTGATGCGACGCGCATCGTGATCCTACCATATAATCAATATCAATATGAATATTCACCATTATTACTCCATTTCAATCCACCCTTATTCCTCCTGTTGCGACGTGCAACCCGATCCCATCGTACAATAGTAATTCACCCATATTTCTCCTCAACATACCATTCTATTACTCCTGCTGTGGCGTGCAACCCAATCCTACCAAATAATAGCATTTCACCTTATTACTCCTCAATATATCACCCTTATTCCTCCTGTTGCGGTGCACAACCAGATCCCACCATATCAATACCAATCACACAATAAGATCAGGAATTTCACAATTTAGCTAAAAACTTCTCCACAATATGTAAGCCTCAAACCAAAGCAAACAGAAGGCCATACAATTATGAAACTTCACTCAATTAATACGACACATCGAGACCAACCCAAAATGTACCATAAAACACCAATAAACCAACTTCAATTAATAATGTGATATAATGAAACTACGGGATAACTAATACCTTCAATAAAGAAAACAACATCTAATAGGTAGCAATTAAACATGAAAACATCAATAAGCATGGAACAATTAAGGCAGGAAGACAATATATCAAGAACAGGGAAAGAAAATAGGCAAAACAGATAATTTGGTGGCGCATAGGTACTCGTCACCTCACCTATATGACACACACACGAATTTTCACATACCAATTAAGTCGAGGATCCATAATCCCTCAAGTCAAAGTTAGACACAACACTTACCTCAATCCAACGGCCAACTCAACGCTCAATTACCGCTTTTCCTCTAGTTTTCACCTCCGAACCAATAGAATCTAGCAAATTACCAACCAATCAATTCAATTTAAGCCTTAGGAACTACCCATGATAGCAAGGAGTTCAATTAGGCCATTTTTGAAAAAGCCAACACCCGGGCCTGCTTGGTCCAAACCTGAAATTCAGACCAAAACCCGATAACCCATTCACCCCCAAGCTCGGATATACAATTGGTTTTGGAATCCGACATTAATTTGAGGTCTAAATACTCAAATTTCAAAGTCCCGAGCTTCAACTCAAAAATCCCCAGTTCCACCATGAAAATCTTAGATTCTAGGTTGAAATCTTGTTAAAAGAAGTGAAAGATTAAAAGAAATGAGTTAAGAATCACTTGTCTATGATTTGGGGAATAAATGGTCTTTGGAAAATCGCCTCTTGAGGTTTAGATTTTGAAAATTTGGGAAATGAATCAAAAATCTCGTCTAAGGCCCTTTTACACAGCTGCATATGTCGCATTTGCGACCTGAGCTTTGCAAATGTAAAGCTCGCAAATGCGAAGGAGCTACCGCAATTGCGAAGCCCTTCATAGTCATGCTGCCTTCGCAAATGCGAGGAAAATGTCACAATTACGATCACTGAACCTCGCAAATGCGATTAAAAGATCACATTTGCGATCCTTGCCCCTCCCACACTCCCTTCGCAATTGCGAAAGTAATCTCGCAAATGCGAGAACTACTGGCCCAGCTTTTCTTTGCATTTGCGATGAAAGCCTCACAAATGCGAAACCTATAGGGTTCGCAATTGCGAGATTAAAGGCTTGCAACAAGTTAAGCTATACCTGAAAAATTTCTAAGTTCCAAAACACCTCGTAGCCTATCCGAAACTCACCCTAGCCCTCGAGGCTCCAAACCAAACATGCACACAAGTCTTAAAACATCGTACGAACTTGCTCATACGATCAAATCGCTAAAATAACATCTAAAACTACGGATTTAACACCAAAACACATAAAATTCTTAAGAACACTTGAAATTCCTCTTTTCTCAACCGGATGCTCGAATCACGTCAAATCAACTCCGATTTTACTAAATTTCACAGACATGACTTACAAATTATTTTCAAACTGTACCGGGCTCCGAAACCAAAATACGAGCCCGATACCAATGAGATCAGTCATTGATCAAATTCTTTAAATCATTAGATTTTACGACTTACAAATTTTAACAAAAAATTATTACTCGGGCTAGGGACCTCCGAATCCGATTTGGACATATGCCCAGGTCCCATATTTTATTACGGACCCACCATGATCATTAAAATACGGTTCTGTGTCCGTTTACTCAGAACGTTGACCGAAGTCAACTAAAATTAACTTTTTAGTTCAAAAATTATTATTTCATCAATTTTCCACATAAAATCTTTTCGAAAACACGCTCGGACTGTGCACGCAAACGAGAAGGTATAAAAAGAGGTTGTGAAGTCAGAATACGAAATCGAGTTCTAAAACATAAGATGACCCTTTTAGTCATCACAATACTTTAAAGGCTTTTATTTTTATCATACAAAATAAATAGTGCATGTAAAATTAAATTTATATCTAATTACATAAAACTGCACAAGCCTAAATGTGTGAGTGTATATATACACACACACACACACATACATACATACATACATATATATATATATACATACGCAAATGAGAAGGTATAAAAAGAGGTTTTGAAGGCCTCGGAACACGAAATCGAGTTCTAAAACATAAGATGACCCTTTGGGTCATCACAATATTTTAAAGACTTTTATTTTTATCATACAAAATAAATAGTTCATGTACAATTAAATTTATATCTAATCACATAAAATTGCACAAGCCTAAGTGTGTATGTATGTATGTATGTATGTATGTATGTATGTATGTATGTATGTATGTATATATATATATATATATATATATATATAAGCACGAATACTCTTAGAGAAATATCGCTCGCCCTTTTTACCTTTTTAATATAGAGTTCACACTGGACAATCGTTTAATTATTTTTCTAATATTTACGCTTATTAAATTAATTTAAATTTTGACAATTAAATCTTTTCTTATTTGAGTTATGTAAAAACTCCTAATACTTAGGAATCTAATATCGAGTAAGCTTTTACTTATATATAAATATAAATTCTTTCCAAAAAAAAAAAAAAAGAAGAAAAGAAAAGTCAAACAAAACAAAACAAAAAAATAGAGAGATAATGGGCCAAAACCCATGTGAAAGACCTGGCAAAGTTCAAAAAAAAAAATAAGAAAAGGGATTCATGGGAAGGGTTTAGAAACACAAGAGTTTCTGCTGCAATCAAGGTTGCAGTGAAATTATAATAGGGATCTAAGGGAGTAACTTATGGTTCTGCAAATTTTGGGGTAAAAACAGGTGTGATGACCCAAAGGGTCGTCTTTTGTTTTAAAACTCGAATCCGTATTCTGAGGTTTTAAAAATCTCATTTTTATCTTTCCTTGATTTGCCTGTGCAATCAGGGCGTGTATCCGGAAAGCCCTTATGTGAAAATTTAAGAAATAATAATATTTGGCCTAAAAAGTTAAATTTTGTTGACTTCGGTCAATGTTTTGGGTTAACGGACCCGGACCCGTATCCCGAAGGGTCCGTAATAAAATATGGGACCTGGATGTATGCCTGGAACCGATTCTGAGGTCCCTAGCCCGAGAAATAAATTTTTGAAGGAAATTGATAAGACTGAAAATGTAATAATTTAAAGGATTTGATCTTGTTGGTATTGGGTCCATATTTTGGTTTTAGAGCCCGGTATAGGTCTTTATGATATTTAAGCCTTATCTGTGAAATTTGGTTAAAAAAGGAATTGATTTGACGTGATTCAGACCTTTGCTTGAGAAAATAGAAGTTTTGAAACTATCTTGAAAATTTCATGCAATTTGGTGCTAAATTCATAGTTCTAGGTGTTATTTTGGCGATTTGATCACATGAGCAAGTTCGTATGATATTTTAAGACTTGTGTGCATGTTTGGTTTGAAGTCCCGAGGGGCTCGGGTGAGTTTTGGATAGGCTACAGAGTGATTTTGGAACTTAGAAATTTGCTGGTGTAACTAGTGTCTGTAGCAGGTCCTGATCTCGCAATTGCGAGATCAGACTTTGCAAATGCGAACCAAGCATGCATGGCAATTGCGAGGTATATATTACAATTGCGAAGGAAGCCTGGGCCAGCAGAGTTCGCAAATGCGAACAAATCTTCGCAATTGCGAAGGTAGTCTGGGAAAGGGTATGATCGCAAATGCGATCTTTTACTCGCATTTGCGAGGAACAGTGTTCGCAAATACGACACTTTCATCGCATTTGCGAAGGCAACATAATAGTTAAGGCTTCGAAATTGCGATAGTCCCTTCGCAATTGCGAGCTTCGCATTTGCGAAGCTCAGGTCGCAAATGCGACATCTGCAGCTGATAACTTTGGACTTGGACGGGATTTTTCATTCATTATCCCATTTTTCAATACCTAAACTTCAAGAGGCGATTTTTCTAGGGCAAGTTCATCCCTAAATCATAGATAAATGATTCTTAATTCATTTCTTTCAATCTATTTTATCTTTTTACAAGATTTCATCCTATAATCTAAGGTTTCATGGTGGAATTGAGTGTTTTTGGATAGAACTTAGGAATTTCGAAATTTGGGGATTTAGACCTTAAATTGAGGTCATATACTAAAAACAATTGTATATCCAGGCTTGGGGGTTTATGGGTAATCAAGTTTTGGTCCGAATTTTGTATTTTGACCAAGCGGTCCTGGGGTCGATTTTTGACTTTTTGGGGAAAAATATTGGGGAATCTATAATTATGCATTGGAATTGATTTCTTTAGTGTTAATTGATGATAATAAGTTAATTATGACTGATACGAGTGGATTGGAGGTGGAATCGAGAGGTAAAGCGGTAATTGAGCTTTGAAATACCCGTTGGCTTGAGGTAAGTATTTGGTCTAACCTTGACTCGAGGTATTAAGATTTCCCGAATTAATTGCTATGTGAAATTCCTTGTGCATGGCGTATAGGTGTGGTGATGAGTACCTATGCCCACCAAATCATCTATTTTAGCCTGTTCCCTTCCCCGTTTCCTAATATATTATTTCCTGTCTTAACTGCTACTTGCTTATCGATGCTTCCATGTCTAATTTCTTCTTGTTAAATGTGGTTTTCTCTATTGGAGGTATGGATTGTTTTATAGTTTCCTTATATTACATTGTTGGTTTATTGGTGTTTCATGGTACACTTTGGTTGGTCTCGCTGTATAGTATTAACTGTTGAAGTTATATAATTGTATAGATCTCCAGTTGTTATGATTTGAGGTATAACTGTTGTGGAGGGTTCGAGCTAAACTGTAAAATATATGTTCTTATTTAGTGATTGGTACTGATATGGTGGGATCGGGTTGCATGCCGCAATAGGATCAATATGGGTGAAAGGTGATTGTCTGGTGCGACCAGATTACACACCGCAACAAGGAGTAATAAGGGTGAACCGGTGGGATCGGGTTGCAGGCCGCAACAGGAGGAATAAGTGTAACGACCTAGTCGGTCGTTTCATGAGTTACCGCTCCGTTTTCCCCATTTTTGCTTCTTTATGTGTTGTTTAGTTGTATTTTGTGGCATCGTATTGGTTGGTTCGGGTTCAGAGTGGTTTTGGAGAGGAATGAGACACTTGGTGTCTTTTGAGTAAGCTTTAGTTGGAAAAGTCAACCGGAAGTTGAATTGTGAGTAAATGGTCTCAGAATTGGGTTTTATAGTTCGAATATCTTCGTTAGGTGATTGGGGATTTAGGAGCGTGATCGGAATATATTTTGGAAGTCCGTGGTAGATTTAAGCTTGAATTGGCAAAATTGAAATTTTGACATTTTCCGGTTGGTAGTGGAAATTTTGATATCGGGGTCGGAATGGAATTTCGAAAATTGGAGTAGGTCCGTTGTGTCATTTGGGATGTGTGTGCAAAATTTCATGTCATTCGGATGAGGTTTTATAGAATATTTGATCGTTTGCGGAATTCGGAAGTTTTGGAATTCTTAGGCTTGAATTCGAGGGTGTTTTGTTGTTTTGAGTATTCCGAAGGTTGGAACAAGTTTGAATAGTCATATGTGACTTGTTGGCATATTTGGTTGAGGTCCCGAGGTCCTCGAGATGGATTTAGATGGTTGATGGAGAGTTTGGATTTTTGGAGTTGTGTTGCAGATTTTCCGCTTCTGTCATTTCCGCACCTACAGATTGGGGACCGTAGGTGCAAGGAGAAGACCGCAAATGCGGAGGTTGGTCATCAGAGGAAAAACCGAAGGTGCGGTACATCGAGCACATCTGCGGGACTGCAGATGCGGTGCCTAGGCACAGATGTGGACCTGGGAACTTTAATGAGAAATCGCAGGTGAGGCTATATCGACCGCAGAAGCGGGAAAGAGAGCCGCAAGTGCGGAATCCCTTGGCAGAAACTATATAAGTTTTCCTTCGCAATTTTCAGCTCTTTTTCACCATTTCTGAGCGACTTTGAAGTTTTTTGAGAGGATTTGAAGAGATATTCAAGTGATAATGCTTGGAGGTAAGATTTGTGTACTCAATACTCGATTCTATGGCATTTTCTTACTGATTAGGCTTGAAATTATTGGAAATTAAGGGTTAAAATTGGAGAATTAGGGCTTGTTATTGGAGAGTTTCCATTCGGGATTTGAGGGGCCATTGAAAGGTTTTAGTGGGAAAGCTAGATTAAAAGGAAGTTTATTTGAAAATAATTTAGTAAAACAACAGAGACAGTTTGAAAATATTGGAGTAGTGAACAAAAGTCCAAACACAACACCTTTAAGACAGGTTCATACACAACCACGAGTCACAGAACCAAAGCAAGTTCAGTAGTCACAAACAGGGGTCAAGGGATTTGGGATACATAGAACACTTGATTGTAAACACATAATCAAGCAAAGGTCTAAGAATTGGTACAGACATGCACAGAAACAACTGACCAGACATAGTCACAGAACCAGATATAAAGAACAAACTTACATACAGGGGTGATAGGGATCTGGGGATACATGGAGCATATGATGGTAAGCACATAACAGGTAGAGATAATTGGTATTGACATGCTCAGAAACAACACAGAGGGGTAGTACACTGATCCTAAAGAATGGAAGTACATAACATGCTAATAATGTAGACATATCAACTACAAGTTTTACATCAAAACCATAAATAGAAGCAAACTAGAAACAGGATGAACTAAAGCAATAAAAGAATCATATTGTTGTTGGAACTTTGAATTGAAACTAGAACATACCAGTAAAGAAGACAGTAAGCAGAGTGAAAGAGCAGGAGAACACAATGGTTAGCCTTGGCTTGTAGTCGGCTAACTTAGAGTAGTAGCAAGTAGCACAAAAGAGAGCAGAAAGTTTTAAGTGTGAGAGAGAGAGTTTTTGAACCAAGAGTGTTCCTGTGTTTGTACTAATAAGAGAGTGTGTATATATACTTTGAAAGCAGGCAGCAAATAAGGTAAAAATCAAAGTTCATAAGCAATTATGGGGACTCAAAATCAATCAGTCATGAAATCAAGGTAAGTACTCCCCGTAAGTTAAAGGAATTGACTCAAACGGTAAAAATAAGTGATAAATAAGGAAAGAAATCAATGTATAACTAATAAAGAGAGATTCAAATTCAGTACGTATAAGGTAGACAATTAAGGCTAAGTTCAGAAAACTCCCATTAAGGAAATAGTTCAGTAAGAATAAAGTACGACAGCAAACAAGATAGGTGAATCAGTTAATTTGAATAGACGAGGTAGAAATTTAGGGTTTAAAGGAAGATCTTTCAATCAAACCATATAATAAGGAATCCAGAATCAATCAAGAGGAAGTCATGATTCAGTACTCGCATATAAATAGAGTAAGAGCAACCAAACATAGCAAACATGCAGGTTAAACAGTATCGATAGAAAGAGGCAAGTTTTGAACAATCAATATGAACATAATCACATAGAGGTGGTATAAGTTAGGCTAAGAACTCAGTAAGAACATATTCGAGGCAAGGTAACCACATAAACTTAGACAAGAATCGAGTAGTCATGCTAACACAAAGAACCAAATAAGGAAAATCTAGAAAAATTAGGGCTTTTAACATAGGCGAGTTGAAAAAGCAGTAAAATCATAGAATCAATAGAAATATGCAAGAGATAGAGGTTTAAACATAAAGAATCAGTTTAAACAAGGTTTTAGAAGAAGTTCCAAAAACCCTAATTTTAGAAGAAGGTGAAAACAACTTGAAATCGATGATTCATGTAAAAGAGATTCAAGAACAGTGTAAAACATCAAAGGAAAAAACTCAAATGGTTTAAAAATCGTACAAATCTAGGAGATGTAAGCAAAAATTAGGGTTTCAGAAGGAACCCAAGTAGAGATGAAAGAACCTATTTAGAAACCCAAAGATCGTAACAAATACAGTATAATTTTGCTCGAAATCATACCGGAGTAGCCAAGAACAGCCAAATAGCAAACCCTAGATGCAAATCGGCGTGGCCCAGGGCCCTTGAAGGCCTCAGAGAAGGTGAGCATGAAAATAGATGAGCCATTGGAAGCTTAGGAGTTGAAGGGAGATCACCGAAGACCGGAGAAGAAGGTGAGGCTAATATGTTACGGGGTAATATCAGTTCATAATTTAGCTAATATGTTAACTTTACAAGTCTATAGAATAAAAGAGAGAGAGTACCGAGTAGGATTTTCACAAATATAAGATTTAACTGCAAAGAATTTTTACTATTAATGTCCAATAACCGCAACAACTACACACATCCAGAAAGTTTTGCTAGAAGCCTTACTCAAAATTTAGAAGAATTTATAATAGACATAGATAGTGGATTCTATTCTATAATAGATCTAGCAGTACGTTTTATCTACCTAGAACAAAATAACAGAATCTGTTTAGATAAATATAGAAAACAATTATACCTAATATCGGAAATATTCAGATATCATCAGTCAATCTACTCCCACCATCAGAGAAGAAGGTTTCAAAGAAGGAGAAGAATATACTACTAGATAATATTTATTTTACCTGAAAAAAACTCCCCCTTTATATTTTATTCCCCTTTATATTTTATTGTTTTTTAAAATCCCCCTTTATTCTGGTATATATATATGTGCATATATAAGCATGCACAAGAGTTTTATAGTTTTTTCCATAATTTTAAGGATTTAAACTGATTTATTTCCTTCTCTTTTATTCATAAAATCCTCAAAAATTATCCCTAAAATTATTATTGTGGTAATTTAGTCATTTAATTTCTATATTTATGCCAAAATATGGTTAAAATATTGTTTGTGTATTTTTATAATTGCATATAATTGCAATATTAACCCATTTAATGTATAACTACCTTTATATGCGTAAAATTGATCTCATATATTTTTAAAATGTTAAATACCTATTTTAAATCATTTTAATACACAAAAATCATTTTCCAGAAATTATTATTATTTATTATAAATGATATAGGGAAAATTGTCTATTTAAAATATAGCCAGATTTACATTTCAATTGTAGCCTAAGCTAAACCCAACCCCAGCCATATTTCTAACCAAACTACCCGACCCAGACCCTAAACCCGCCTACCCAACCCAACCTAAAATCCGTTCCTTCCTTTTTTATCCCAAACGACCCCTAACCGTATCTCATAACTCAGAGACCACCGCCTCTGTATTCTCTCATCTCCTCTCCTCTCTCAACCCCCCAACCTAACCCTACCTCCTCTCAACCACCAACCTTCTTCTCCGGTCTTCTTCAGTGATCTCCATTCAACTCCTAAGCTTCCAATGGCTCATATATTTCCATGCTCACCTTCTCTGAGGCCTTTAAGGGCCCTAGGCCACGCCGATTTGCATCTAGGGTTTCCTATTTGGCTGTTCTTGGCTACTCCGGTATGATTTCGAGTAAAATTATACTGTATTTGTTACGATCTTTGGGTTTCTAAACAGGTTCTTTCATCTCTACTTGGGTTCCTTCTGAAACCCTAATTTTTTCTTACATCTCCTAGATATGTACGATTTTTAAACCATTTGAGTCTTTTCCTTTGATGTTTTACACTATTCTTCAATCTCTTTTACATGAATCATCGATTTCAAGTTGTTTTCACCTTCTTCTAAAATTAAGGTTTTTGGAACTTCTTCTAAAACCTTGTTTAAACTGATTCTTTATATTTAAACCTCTATCTCTTGCATATTTCTATTGATTTTATGATTTTACTGCTTTTTCAACTCGCCTATGTTAAAAGCCCTAATTTTTCCAAATTTTCCTTGTTTGGTTCTTTGTGTTAGCATGACTACTCGATTCTTGTCTAAGTTTCTGTGGTTACCTTGCCTCGAATATGTTCTTACTGAGTTCTTAGCCTAACTTATACCACCTCTATGTGATTATGTTCATATTGATTGTTCAAGACTTGCCTCTTTCTATCGATACTGTTTAACCTGCATGTTTGCTATGTTTGGTTGCTCTTACTCTATTTATATGCGAGTACTGAATCATGACTTCCTCTTGATTGATTCTGGATTCCTTATTATATGGTTTGATTGAAAGATCTTCCTTTAAACCCTAAATTTCTACCTCGTCTATTCAAATTAACTGATTCACCTATCTTGCTTGCTGTGGTACTTTATTCTTACTGAACTATTTCCTTAATGGGAGTTTTCTGAACTTAGCCTTAATTGTCTACCCTATATGTACTGAATTTGAATCTTTCTTTATTAGTTATACACTGATTTCTTTCCTTATTTATCACTTGTTCTTACCGTTTGAGTCAATTCCTTTAACTTAAGGGGAGTACTTACCTTGATTTCATGACTGATTGATTTTGAGTCCCCATAATTGCTTATGAACTTTGATTTTTACCTTATTTGCTGCCTGCTTTCAAAGTATATATACACACTCTCTTATTAGCACAAACACAGGAACACTCTTGGTTCAAAAACTCTCTCTCTCACACTTAAAACTTTCTGCTCTCTTTTGTGCTACTTGCTACTACTCTAAGTTAGCCGGCTACAAGCCAAGGCTAACCATTGTGTTCTCCTGCTCTTTCACTCTGCTTACTGTCTTCTTTACTGGTATGTTCTAGTTTCAATTCAAAGTTCCAACAACAATATGATTCTTTTATTGCTTCAGTTCATCCTGTTTCTAGTTTGCTTCTATTTATGGTTTTGCTGTGAAACTTGTAATTGATATGTCTATATTATTAGCATGTTATGTACTTCCCTTCTTTAGGATAAGTGTATTACCCCTCTGTGATGTTTCTGAGCATGTCTATACCAATTATCTCTACCTGTTATGTGCTTACCATCATATGCTCCATGTATTCCCAGATCCCTATCACCCCTGTATGTAAGTTTGTTCTTTATATCTGGTTCTGTGACTATGTCTGGTCAGCTGTTTCTGTGCATGTCTGTACCAATTCTTAGACCTTTTCTTGATTATGTGTTTACAATCAAGTGTTCTATGTATCCCAAATCCCTTGACCCCTGTTTGTGACTACTGAACTTGCTTTGGTTCTGTGACTCGTGGCTGTGTATGAACCTGTCTTAAAGGTGTTGTGTTTGGACTTTTGTTCACTACTCCAATCTTTTCAAACTGTCTCTGTTGTTTTACTAAATTATTTTCAAACAAACTTCCTTTTAATCTAGCTTTCCCACTAAAACCTTTTAACTTGTGTCAAGCACTTTCGCTCTACTCCTAAGTCAATGCGTTCTGCCCCCTCCAGTATGTGTACTGCCTTGGGATCCTCTTGAGAACCCTCTGAACTCTGGCATACTGAGGCTGGCCCTTCCGCACTACACTTATTCAATTTTGGTTACCAAGTCTAGGTGTAAGCACTGCCTGGGATCCTTGAGATCCTTAGGGAACTTTAATGCACCTAGACTATGATATTGTCTATGGATTTGAGGCATTTGAGGCTTTGGAAACTTGGGCCTAATTAAAGGCTCCCTATAGAGTAGTTTATTATTTTCTTATTTACTTATGTAATTCATTCATATGGCCTGTAATAACTTGTAAACAAATATTGGGGTAATTAGTGAAAGGGATGGGTAGCTACATGTTTATCGGGTAATACGGGTAGAAATCATGTTTATAAGACTTTACATTTTAATCTGATTGCCTTACCAAGTAGAAATCATGCTTATAGGACATTTACATCTTGTTATCTGACCATGTTAGAAATCATGCCTATAGGTTTCAAATAATTCCATAATAAAAATCATGTCTGCAAGTTTTAAAATCATCTATACAAATAGATGCTATGTCTATAGGATTTAATCCATATTATGTCATAACAAGTGTTTAAGTATGTTTCCATGCCTGCAAGTCTTTAAAATCAGTATTAAACTTAGATATCATGCCTATAGGGAATAATATCCAATCCTGCCTATGGATCTCGCCTAAGTTTAGCTTAAATAACTCAATCCGATTAACGCTTAGTTCACTTTTGAATTGGTTTAATTAAGTGGTATATTTTCCTAAAACGAGTTCTTTAAAAACTGCCTTAATTTGTTATTAGACAACATGCCCATAGGCGTTTTCAAAACTTGCACTTCTGAAACTATTTCTATGACTTAATGTTGTTCTGGTCTTAACAGGCTTTAGAAAATCAATATGCAACTGCCAGGGTCATTACTTTTGAGTTTATAAAAATAAATTGCTTATCTTCTGCATATTCACCTAGACATCCTGCCTTAGGATACCATTTAATAAAAGCCCTTAATTGTGCTTGAGTCGTGTTGTTTATGTGCCTTGTTTGAGAAGGAAACTTGGAGCCTCTAATTGCTCCCTTTTATCTTATGTGCTAAAGGTCCTAATTGTTTTGCCTGTCGCCCTAGAATTTTCACCTTTAAAACCTTAGGGGTCTGTCTAGAACCACCTATAGGTAGAGATCCTAAATCCCTCCAGGACCATTAAGAAGGGATGAGTAACAACACACAATAGAGATCGCTGACTAATACTCGCTTTGCATGACCACTAAGGCGATAGGAATGGTAGCTATGTGATATGATGACTATGCGCTAATGTCACGTATAGCCCCTCATTGAGGAGTGTTTATAGGACATTGGGGGGGGGGGGTGTGATCCTATAGGCTAATCAACCTAGGACTCATCCTTTTCCAAAATTCCATCTTCTATTTAAAACCTTTGTTTTATACAACTTGTTCAAAAAATCTTTATCTTATTACTTGAGTTACCCAACGTGCTTTACTTGCAACCTATTTGATTCAACTGTTTATGTGGACTAATTTGTGAATATAAGTTCGACCAGCACCCACAGCTGTGGACCAAGAGGGATGCCTAACACCTTCCCCTCGAGGTTATTTCGAGCCCTTACCCTAATCTCTGGTAATGCAAACCAATCCAAGAGTTAATCACTCTAGGTGCCCTAATGCAGCATAACTCGTTAGGTGGCGAATCTTCAAATACCCAATTCCCAAAAGGAAATGAGTTATCACACCCCATGGAATGTTGAAACCTGGACCTCTCTCCGTGGAGGGAAAAAAGGGGGCGCGACAACATGGCGACTCTGCTGGGGATATCTTTTAGGCTCTTACCATAACAAACTTGTCTTTTACAAATTAGTCCAAGCATGCTTTATCCCGTACCCTTCTCCCTTATTTGAATTTAACTGTCTATTTTTCAAGCATTTATGATTTCTTTATTGTCCTAAAACTGACCTTGTCTCTTTGTTTCCTTTTTCCTGTAACTATCTTCCAATTATTTAAATGCTGTATTAATTGTTCTACGTGAAAATACTTGACTACATGTTATTAATTGCTGCATAAAATCATGCTCTGCATCGTATTCCACTCATGCATATCAAATCCTATAGCAACACTTTAATGTGTGGTTGTGCTTTTCCTATTTACTACCCTTAAATTCGAAAAAGCTTATTTGCGGTAAAACCAGTCGATCAGCAGTACAGTCGGCGGTTCCGTGCCTTCCCCCTCGAGTTGTCCGCTTGAGGGTACTAGTCTAAAACCCCATAAAAACCTTACTCCGATTAAAATTGTGCATGCATCATTGTTAAACTTAGTTGGGTTAGTTATATTGTCCACATAATGATCCTTTAAGATAAGCCTTACCCAAAGTCCATCGGGTTTTCCATAATACCAACGGACACAACCACGTTCTGTGTATTAATTTGGAGAAAATGCTGATATATTGATCATACATGTATAAATAGTCGAGTCCGGTGGGGGTAAGGTCTAACCCTTTTGTTTTGCAGAAAATGAGGCACGAGGTCCCCAAATTCGAAATGGTTAGCAACATCCCACCACTGCTGCTAGATTGGTGGGAAACCTTTCCTCAAGTGACAAGAAACATGTGAAAAAGTACCTGGGTAACCTGCCTTCCTTGCTTGATATTGAGCCAAACAACAAATTGATCGAGGCTGCCACTTTATTCTGGGACAGTGAAAGAGTTGTGTTTCGTTTCGGTGTCATAGAGATGACACCACTTCTAGAGGAAATAGGAGGGCTTGCAGGATTGACTTAAGATATTCCCGGGCTATTGGTACCAGAAAATCATATGGGCAGGGGATTTTTGAAGATGATGGGGCTGAAGAAGAATGTCGACCTAGTGTGCATAAAGGATTCCTACATACCTTTCGAATACCTGTATGAGAGGTATGACCATAGCAAGTCTTTCTGCACGTACCATGATGAGATCTCTCTCACTTCACTGGGTCACATCCACCCCAGAGTGTTTGTATTCATTGTATGATTTCTAGCCCTGATAGTGTTTCCAATGAAAAAGGGAAGAATCCACACTAGGTTGGCCATGGTCGCCAAAACTCTGATGGAAAGGATTAATGGACAGACATAT
This sequence comes from Nicotiana sylvestris, assembly GCF_000393655.2. Taxonomy (NCBI): domain Eukaryota; kingdom Viridiplantae; phylum Streptophyta; class Magnoliopsida; order Solanales; family Solanaceae; genus Nicotiana; species Nicotiana sylvestris. Next base: position 167,899,641 of record NC_091064.1, on the reverse strand, counting down.
ATCATAGTCCCCATGATCATAGCCGACATCGACAGGGCCCTGGAGAGCTGTCAAATAGGGGTCAAGCATTTCGAGGGTTGTAATTTATTGCTGCAGTTATGGTTGCTGGAGCATCTTCAAAGGGGTCACTATCGTGAGGAATTTCCCAGAAGGGCTTGGAACGAACACATTGCCTTCCATCATCCTAAGCAGATGACTTACATTCCAGACATATTTGCTCAGCCGGAAAGTGCCAGAGAATGGGTAGAGTTCTTCAACAATCTGACTGAGGAACAAGTGCAGTGGATGGTTGAATGGTTCCCAACAGACGAATTTATTATCAGGTCTAGGGATGCTCCGCACTTGGTGCTGATCGGGTTGAGAGGGATATACCCATATGTCCCTATGCGAGCTTTGAGGCAAGCAGGCAGAAAATAGATTGTACCAAGGGTTGTCAAGATGAGTCATTTTAGGGCAGACTTCCAAGATCACGACGTCCCTTACAAGTGCCAAGTTCAGCACATGTGGCACTGCAAAATCATTATGGAGAAAAGCACCGTTGAGCGAGATAGGTATCATACAGGGTGAGAGCCTCTCTACTCGGTATGGTTGGAGGACAATCTGAAAGGAATGGTGACACCAGGTACCGGTTAAGGGAATAGAATCATAGATGAGGAAGCTGAAGCTCGAGTCAAATACAACAGGCTGCGCAAGAGGGTCCACAACTCCGAGAATGAGCACTGGGAAATACACGAGAGGAATGTAAGGTTGATCGAGGAGGGAAAGAGATGGCAATGACTTCCAACAGGAAACTGGAATATCTGGAGCGATGAATAGTGGAGCTGGAAGGAAAAGTCATAAAGAGGATTGAAAATTGCCAGAATGCTGAAGGAGCTGAAGGAGGACATCTGGCCAGAGCCTACTTGTGCTGGGGCTGCGCGAGCTGGGAGATCTGTATGACAGAGTCCAGATGATCTAATCTGGGGAAGGTCCTTCTGGGACCAAATAGACTAGATTTACTTGCTTTTCCTAAAATGTAATAAGGCAAGTGCTAGTAGTGACTTATTTTCGTATCTTAGTATCGTTTTGGGATTCATCTATTTTTATATTATGAAATGAAGTATTTATTGGTATTTAAAGTTCTCTAAATATATTTGTTGCTAGGCCTACCTCGGGCACAACGAGGCTCCCAAATTAAGATGCGAGTTTACATTTCCGCAATATGTGTTTAAATACTGCAAACATTTCAGAATCCTCACTGACTTGGTACCTTTTTGTTTTTTGCTTATTATTATTATTATTATTATTATTATTATTATTATTATTATTATTATTATTATTATTATTATTATTATTATTATTATTATTATTATTATTATTATTATTATTCCCATCCCCTTAGGTTGGTTCACTCATACTGGCCTCATCAGCATATCATATCAGATCCAAATGCCCTCCACCTCCTCCTCCTCCAAGCATCATAAAGGGCAAAAGAAAGACAAAGATGGACGACTTAAGTGGAATCCGAAAGGAAAATGTTGAGAACGTAGAGACTTCAGATGGCCATAGTACTCCAGCCCCAAATGATCTGGTTTTGAGACTGGAACAAAAGATACTAGAACTACAAGGAGAACTTGAGCAGGTTCACAACTTGGCAAACTTGTCACTCACCCTCAATGTCCCCGACATCCACCAACAAAACACAAAGAACCCAACACCTCCTCAGAACGCACAAAACTAACAGCCATAAAATCCAGCCGCACCAAATTAATACGCAACTCCACCCCAAAACATCAATCCGCTGCCAATACCAACTCCACCACAACATCATCATCAACCAATTTCGTACCCACCAACCACTACTTACCACACTCCCCAAAACACACAACCCATTCCCGATCCACAAAACTCCACCAATGACCATCACTACACCCAAGTTCCTGGCACCCATCAAAGCAACCCCATATATGTGGAAACTATGCCTCATTCTACCCAACCAATCTCCCGTGCATCGGAATCCTCTGAGAAGGACCTGCTCATTAAGAACATAGCTGAAGAACTCAAGAAGTTGACAAGCCGAGTTCAAGGTGTTGAGGGCGACATAGGAATAGAAGGTTTGAACTACGAAGATCTGTGCATACAACCAGATGTTGAACTGCCAGAAGGGTACAAACCTCCCAAGTTCAAAATGTTCGATGGTACAGGTGATTCCAGGGTTCATCTAAGGATCTATTGTGACAAGCTTGTCGGGGTCAGGAAAGATGAAAAGATCCGGATGAAGCTCTTTATGAGGAGCCTTATTGGGGACGCTTTTCTTGGTATATCAGCAAAATTCCCAAGAAATGGTCCAATTGGGTAAGCATGGCATCAGATTTCATGGACCGATTCAAGTTCAACACAGAGAATGCACCGGATGTCTTCTACATTCAGAATCTTAAGAAGAAACCTACTAAGACTTTCCGTGAGTACGCTACTCGTTGGAGGTCGAAAGCAGCCAAGGTCAGGCCCTCTTTGGACGAAGAATAGATGAATAAATTCTTCATCAGGGCACATGATCCAAAATATTATGAGAGACTGATGTTCATCAAAAATCACAAATTCTCTAATATCATCAAACTCGGGGAAATGATCGAGGAAGGAATCAAGAGTGGGATGGTAACGAATTTTGAGGCATTGCAAGCCACAAACAAGTCACTACAATCAGGTAGCATATCGAAGAAGAGAGATGTTGGGGCAGTAATGGTGGCTCAGGGCCCAAAATCTCCACTTATATATCAAACACCTCCTCCCACATATCAAACACCTCATCCCATATACAAAACACCTCCACCCACATATCAAACACCCCCAGCCACATACCAAGCATCACCGCCTACATATTAACCCTTATTTCCCAGATATTCCTAACCAACCACTGTCCATCACACCTATAATTCCCAACTATCCCACATCTAATCACCACCAGCTCGCCAAAATTATCCAAGACCAAGACCCAACTTCGACCGTAAGCCGCCCAAACAATACACCGCCATTGCTGAACCCATCGACCAACTATATGAAAGGTTGAAAGCCATAGGTTATGTCATTTTTGTTCCCGCTGTGGCACTAGAAAATCCATCCCAATGGGTCAATCGGAACAAAACTTGTACATACCATTCCGGTATGAAAGGATACACCACTGTTGAGTACCGAACATTGAAGGATAAGATCCAGACGCTCATTGACAACAAGGTCATACAAGCAAAGAAAACCACACTTAATGTCCGCAACAATCCCCCCCTGATCTCAGAGGTGATGGCATACATGTGATAGAGACAAATGAAAATGGGACCCTGAGGGGTCGATCTAGCTTATTCAAGAAGGCGATGACTTTAAGGTTGCAGTCACCCTTACTCCTATTGTGGTTCAGACTCAGGCACCTATTGATGTTGAGGTAACTGTGTCAGTTCCATTCGAGGTAGAAGTGGCTCCGCCCGCAACCGCCTCCCTGCATTTGAAGTAGAAGTGGTCACACCTTTTACTGTGACTGTGAGCACGTGATTTTCGCCCTATATGAATTACTCCTACAGAATCCCATAGAAATAGATTTTTCGTTTAATCATTTACCATTTTGGAAATTTTGTGGAATTTTCTTAATTGTTTGAATTTTTCTGTGCACGTTTATTTAATTCATGAAAAAAATATATTGCATTTAGGATTTAATTTTATATTTCTTAGATTAATTGGTAAATTAGGTAGTTTTCTTTAAATTTGGTTTTTAATTGGTCGTGTTAATTATTATTTAAAATCAATTAGTATTTTTGATAGATTAATTTAGTGTTAGGATTTAATTTAGGTTTTAATTTTAATTTTGAAAAAAAAAGAGAAAAGAAAAGAATTTTGAAGAAAAATGAATTGAAAAAGAAAAGGGAAAAAGGAATTGAAGAAGTCAGATAATTAGGCTTCCTTTAATCCTAATTTCCTAAGCCCAAACCAAATACCCCATACCCGCTGACCCAGCCCAATACCCGTCCCTACCCGGTCCTGTCCCACCCTCAATAGCTAAGCGATGCCGTTTTACTCATTAAAATCCCAGCCGTTGATCTCCATTGATCAAACGGCCGGGAATTAATTCCCCCAAGCTATAAGAGTGTCTGAATAACACACCCCCTACCCCCTCTCATCGTCCAAACACACCCTCAGAGAATCCCTCGCCGCCCCCGCCGTGAGCCGTCTGCCGGAAATCGTCTCCGCCGGCGGCGTTGCTCCAATCGACCCCATTTTTACACCATAGATTCCTCTCCTTCTCCTCTTTCCAAATCTCCAAACCCTCTCCCTCGAATCCCAGCCCAACCTCTCGAATCTTGAATCGAAGAGAATGACCAAAACCCTAACTCATCCAATCGGCCCCAAAATAACACCCCATAATCACCATACCCCCCTCACACCTAATCTACCGTTGGTTTCCCTCGAATCTGTCCAATGCTCCTCGAATCACAAATCTAGGGTTCGAGCCCTAGAAGTCCTGGCCGAGTTCGTTCATGCAAGGATATCCTTTAAAGTTTCCTTAGCGTTCAAGGCCGGTTTGGTCCCAGAATAACGTTGCTTTCTTGTTCTTCGCAAGGAACAAGCAGATGACATTATTTGGGGACTAAATCATAATGTTAATCGTGAGTTCGAAGCATAGGTTGGTGAGTTTCTTATTTCTTCTTTCATTCTTATGTGCTTTTAGTCTTCCTTCCTCCTCATTTCTTCTCTTCTCCTCTGGTTAATTGAATTGATACTTGAACAAGGTTTTAGCTAAATTGAATACTGTCTGTTTATTGCTCTTTTAGTGTTGCTTTTCCAAGTTTTATTTATGATTTCTCGGTTTGTTTGGTTTGTGTCAACAACATGTTTAATTTCTAGTTTTACTTTAGTTGTTTAGCCATTTAGTTTAATTAGATGTATGTGATTAATTAGTCATTTAATTACTAAACAACTGTTTTCCAAGCTTTTCTCAGTGAATTCTTTTCTCTGCTAAAATTCAAAGGTCTGGTATATTTGGGAGATTTCTATTAAGTTTAGACTTTGAAAACCCAAATATGGGCTGATAATACAGGCCCATGGTTTGGGCTAGTTTTGAATTAATTCAACCTTTGGTCAAATTTGACCCATTCTAGGTTTTGAAGGGTAATTAACCAGGGGCTTGAGGGGTAATTTGGGTAGTCTAGGTTTGGGAATCTTTTGGTAACTGCCTAGGAAGCTTCCTACAAGCTGAAAAGAGCCTTACTTGGCAGACAAGTCAGTAATTGGGGGACTAAGTAGCAAAAGAGAAAACTAAGAAAGGTCTAAAATGAAAAAAACATAGCTGATATTTGCTGCCCCAGTAACTTGCATATAAAGGCATTGTTACTTGAGGTTGAAAAAAGGAGGAAGGACCCCAAGAAAAATGAAGAGATAAAAAATTCTGAAAAATCAGAAACAACTGAGTTAAGAAATACTTGAAAATTCTGGCCTTTTGGGTAAAAAAATTGGTTTAATCCTGCAGTTTAATCCTTCAATTTTGAAACCTTCAAAGTGGTTGATTTATTCTGGATTTAAATGATGATTTGAGGGTTGCTTGACTACTTTTCCATTGCTGAATTTCTGGGATGATCCTGCTGTTCATTTCTTCTTGTTGAATCTCTGCTGCTGCTTCTTCTTAACTTCTAACTAAGTTTTCTGGTCTATATTGTTGTATTCAGGCACATGTTCTTTAATTCTACCTAATGTAAAGCCTGATTCGAGTTTGATATGGAAATCTGGAGCTTTGAAGCATAGCATCAACCTATTCTTTTGATGTAGTTTAGCTTCATTCTTAATTTAAATCATGAGTTATATGGTGCATGCTTTTTTTGCTGGTTGGTGATAGTGTCCCTTAAGGGTCGAACTCGGATTGGAATTAGCAAGAGACTCAATTTTCTGTTAGATGTCTCATAATTAAATGTTGGTGTTATATAACTGAACCTTTATCATGATGTTTGATTTTGAGCCATCATGAAAGCTTGATTAACAGTCTGCCTAGTCAAGTCAGTAATTGAATTTGTGCATTCAACCATGATTAGTAGCTTTCTTAGTCATATCTTGGACTCTCTTGCTTTGCGTCATAGTAGAAGTTATTGTTAGTATGTTTATAAGGCATACGTAAATCTTTACCACATGGAGATTTCCTAAGTTAACAACGTGTTTGAATCTATGATCCCATAGGGTTTTGCTTGGGATTTTAAGTTATTAAACCCGTTACTTAAGACCTGTTATAATCTTCATGGTTTGGACTTTAAAGTTAAAATTGAATATTGTGCAATTGGTGTCATTAGGGTAGTTGAATTCGAGAATTGATTCTTTTTTGTTGAAATGGTGTCATGGCTTGATGATGTTTCACCCTTTTACCTTGTTGCTTTACTTGGTTAATTATTGACGTGGAGTCAGCTTTTAGTCCCAAATACAAGTGAATGTTATTTTTATATTATTAATGGAACTCGATCCAGAATCCCAACTTTGTGACAATGAGCTTCCTTTAGAAGTTGGGCTCCCTTTAGGCTTAATGTAGGCTGCGAGGAATCAACAACCGGACAGCCTGACAAGTTTGATAAGCTATTGGGCCTCACTTCGGGCCCAGGCTTTGGGATAGTTTGGATCTTGTGTAATGTCCGTCCATCTGTTGAATGAGTCGAGTTTGGGATTTTAGTTTAAAGTAACTTTAAGTTCTTTTAAAACCGTCCTCCATTAATTAGTTAGATTTTCTTTTATTTTTTTTTTTAAAAAAAGGTAGATTGGAGGAGTGCTATATTAGGTAACACAAATAGCTTATGGCCCTCCAAATTTAGTTTGGATTTCCCATGAATATTGGAATTGAAGTGTGCCGTACCAAGTAAAATCTAAAATGCATGGCCCTCATTTAATTAGTTCTTTCAAATCCTTAGAATTCGAGGCGTGCCATTTAGCGAATTTTCCATGGCCCTCGCAAAGTTGCAAACGCGTAGTTGCTTTGGGCGCGTCATTTTATTAATTTACCTTCCTAAACTCGGGTGCGCATTTATGTGACCCAAATCCAAATCTCAACAATGTTAGATATAATATGTCGAGGACTGCGGGTGCATTTATGTGACGTAGCTCAAGACGTGTTTTTGATAACATTGAAATCTTCCTAAAAATGATTTAATGAAAAGCGGTAAAAAGTTAAAATCTACACATAGATTCATAATCAGATAACTAAGCCACATATAACAGTTAAGCGACCGTGCTAGAACCACGAAACTCGGGAATGCCTAACACCTTCTCCCGGGTTAACAGAATTCCTTACCCGGATTTCTGGTTCGTGGACTGTAATACAGAGTCAATCTTTTCCTCGATTCGGGATTTGAACCGGTGACTTGGGACACCATAAAATTATCCCAAGTGGCGACTCTGAATTTAATAAATAAATCCTGTTTCGATTGTCACTTTAAGTTGAAAAAAAAACTCCCTCATCTACCATCTCCGGGGTGTAGGAAAAAGGAGGTGTGACAGCTCTGGTGACTCTGCTGGGGAACGAACCTAGAATCTCTGGTTCATGGTCCAGAATTCAAGCTTAGATGAATTGTTATATTTGGCTTTATTTATTATCTGATTTTATTACATGTTTGGGCCTAATGTGCTAAATGTTGCTTTTACCGCTTTGATATTATCTGAACTGTATATATAAACTGCTACGAAACCCCTCTTTTCTCTCTCCTGAGGAGTGCACGCTGGTCGTGACTTCTTTCTGTTAGTGTCATATCCCAAATAGAACGAGGTTCGGACAAGTTGCAAAGCCGAATGATCTTTTGGTTACCAGTACGCAGCCCCCCCTCGGCTCGAGTTGTCCGCTCGGGTAAGCCAGGTCTAGAACAAATAAACCCAGGTTTTTAAACCTAGTATAACAATACCTCATGCCGGATCCCTAGTAGGAACGTTTGTTTGCATCATGTGCATTTTGACTTTGGAGACTCAACACAAGGGTTGGGTCTGTCTAGGACAGGTGCACGCAAAATAAAAAGGCCATCCTGATGCATCTTACTTGCTACTTGTGCATTTATTTGCTTCGGATTTGCATGCTGACCGGCTTTTGAATAATAGGAGAAAGTTGAAAAAAAAAAACTGAAACTTTGCCGAAATTTTGTTTTTTTTTTAATTTTGAAAAAAAGAGAGCAAGAAAAAAGGAGGGTTTTTGTTTTAAATTGCTCGAACTACGCTAGTTTGATTCTCACAGGGTACGAGATACGTAGGCAATCCCCATCGGGTCCAACTTCCTTTTTGCAAAAATAGCCTAAAAGAACAAAAATTTTATTTTTATTTGAAAATAATTAGGGTGATGCCATTCTTGTCAGAAATAGCCGAATGTCCCTAAAAAGGCGCCGGAAGACTGCTTTTGCAAGAACATACCGCCTGTGGTCATTTTTCAAGGTTTTCATCAATTAGCCAACACAGCCTTAAAATCTTCGTCTTCGAGGTACTGAAAGGCCGTATTTGCAAGATCGGATTTTATTTTTCTTAAAAAAAAAGAAAAAAGTGTAAATTTTGTCTTTGAGGCAAATGAGTCTTGATTTTCGCTTAATCACCCTAATAAATGTGCAGAATGAGCACGAGTCCAAGTTTGCCGATAATAGTCAGGAACAAGATCCCTTTGGAGTTGCATATGTGATGGGAGGATCTGGGAAAATTGGAGCAAGATAAAGTCGATCTACATGTGGGAGGTCTCACCAGGTTGTTAAAAATCAAACCTAGAGGAGATATCATAAAGGTTTTGGTTACGTTTTGGGACCCGACCCATAACGTATTTCACTTCTTGGATTTTGAACTTACCCCAACCTTGGAAGAGATAGCAGGTTATATGGGAAGTACCGAAGGGCTGAGGCATAAGTATCTGATCGCTCCAAGAGCTGTTAACTCTCACAAATTCATGGATTTGCTAAAGATAAGCAAGGGAGTCCCGTACTCCAAGTTGGAGGGTGGTTTTTCCACTTTACGTTTTATACACCAGAGGTATGGGCATGTAGGAGGGTTCAACGATCCGGAAAGTGGAGTTTGTAGCAAAGGGAACCGAATAAAATGGGATGAGCATAGGCGTTTTGCCTTCATGGTAGCTTTCGTAGGCCTTGTGGTGTTTCCCCGAAGAGATGGGAATATTGATTTATGGGTGGATGGAGTCGTCAAGGTCCTGATTACCAATGCCAAGAGCACTCATGCTCCTATGATAGTGTCTGAGATATACCGAGCTCTCACAGCTTGTAAAGCTGGGGCAGATTTCTTCGAAGGATGCAATTTGCTATTACAAATGTGGATGATCGAGCACTTGTGTCATCGCCCTCAGTATATAAGTTACGGATCCACAAAGAAAAGTTGCATTGAAGAGTTTGACACAAGGATTTCAGGGTTCAAGCTGCCAGAGGGGTTCGGAGATTGGGTATCCTGCCTTCGTTCCATTACTGCGGGACAAATAGAATGGACATTGGGTTGGCTTCCTGTTGAAGAAATTGTGTATATGCCCGCCACTGGTCCTTACTTCCTCCTAATGGGTCTGCGAGGTATCTAGCCGTATGCTCCTTACTGGGTGATGAGACAGTTGGGAAGGTGTCAGGTGATGCACCCAGATGAAGATCTTAGCGTTTATGCGGCCGAGGTTAGTTCCGACGGCCAATTTCATGAAGAAAACATTCGTTCTATTTGGAATGAATGCCAGTAGAACACTCGAGTGCGTGACCTATCTAGAGGCGAAGTCTTACCCGCCTATCTTGCCTAGTATAGAAAGAAGAACACTGCAAGGGCCGAACCAGAAAGACCAGCCAAAAAGCCTCACATTCAGGAATTCATTGAGGCGTCACAAGAACAATGGGCTTGGTTGGACAAGGAGAATGAGTACAGGGCCACAATAGGAAAATTGGAAAAGCAAGTCAGAGAACTTCAATTAAAGAATAGCTTGCAAGTCGCGGCGGACGAAGGAGAAAAGAAAAAGCTAGCAAAAGAAAATGAGGTCCTTCGAGCCCAAATTCAGAAAATGAAAATAGCGGCAAAAAACCCCGCCCGAAGTGCCAAAGATGAAAAACTCTTAGATAACCTGAGGTAGAAAGTGAATGACTATAGTTTTGATTTGAACAAAGCAGAAAGTGAACTAGCCATGGCTCGAAAGCAATTGGCTAAAAACGCAGATGAACGAGCACGCTTGGTTAAGCATTTGAAAGAAAGGTACGACAATGAGGTCGCAGGATTAAAGAAAAGGGTCATCGTCATGGAAAACAAAATGATCAAACAGGAGAAAGACTTCAAGGTTGAAAGAGAGCATTGTTATACAACATTGGCACAATTAGAAATAGATTTGCAACAACTTCAGGAGCAGAATCAAGTGGCCGAGCAAACTTTGGAAGCCAGGGCCCAACAGATCGGGCGTTTGTTTCAAGAAAAAAGGTGTCATAAGAGAAAGAATTAGAACCATCGCCGATTACATTGTCGTGAAGTGCCAAGTCTGTGAGGATATAACTCGCACCACCTTCTTCGCGGCGGTGATGACATTTGTTAAACAGATAATGAGTGACTTGGATCAAATTCAAAGGGATCTTGCATATAGTCCTGCGGCGAGACCGAATGATGTCCCGCGGGCACCAGGAGCATTGATGTATTCATGATTTTTCATTTGAGTTTGTACTTCCTTTTCCGTTAGAGTCTGTCAGTTGTGTTGAGTCTATATTTTCTTTCTGCTGGAGTCTGTCATTTGTTTTCGAGTCTGTATTTTCTTTTGTTGGAGTATGATAGTTTATTTTTGGAGTCTGTATTTCGTCTTTTCATCATCGTCTGTTAGTTTCTCTTGAATTCTGTTAGTTTTGAGTCTTTGTAATCAAAGCATTTGCTTTTATGAAAATCAAAAATCCCAAAAATGTTTTATTATTTACTTTCACACTTATCTCCCAGAACTACGCTCGATCTGATTCATGCGAGGTCATGATACGTAGGCAATCTCCATAGGATTCGACCATAACCAAAAAGAAAAAGAGAGGAAAAAAAAGAGAGAAAAGAAAAGAAAAGAGAGAAAAAGATAAGTAAACCAAGAGAAAGAAGCCATAGCAAAACAAGAGGGAAATGAGAGGATAAAAACAAAGAGAAAGCAAGGGCAATAGTGAAAAGATGAAAAGAAAAAAAAGAAGGAAAAGAAAAGCCGGGATGACGCAAGCATCCGATCAAATGCATAATAGAAACGGTTAACTGCTTAGGTGCATTCATTCCCCAAAATGTGCGGTTACCAATCTGTTAAAGCCCTAATCACTAACAAGGTTGTTGTTGATGTATTGAGTCCAGGCAGGTGATTAGTTGATTGGCATTCTGGCAACCCACTCATACAACACCCAATCAAAAGACAAGCTGAACATGGCCAACCAAGAATTGAAGGTAAGTATTGTTGACCCGTCAAAAGAGGTGGAAGAATTGGATGTTAATGCGATGAAGAAAGAGATGTATAAGTTAAAGCAGCAAATAGCTGAAATGTACCAAGCCTGGGCAAAGGGGCATCCACCACCGGTTTATCCCGCCAACCCTGCTTATATCCCACCATTGGCTCAACCTCAGGAACCCCCTACTGTGAACTCATCTCCAGCCTTTCCCCTCTACCAAAAATGCCGCGGCACCACTTCCCATACATCTCAAGCTCCAACACCCAGACAAGTCCCGCACCCTCCTCCACCAATCACTCCTATTTTTGTGGCACCTCCACCTGCTGCATTACACCAATCTTCCAGTGAACCTTTGTTCCAGACTCATGACAACCAGTATTATCCTTTTGAACCCACCTTCAAAGTCCCAGAACCATATTCTTACACCTCTCATCTTGATCTCCCGAAAGAGATCGAGAAGCCACCCAAAAATCTCGAACATGAGGAGATAATCAGAAAGGTCAAAAGCTTAGAACAATCATTCAGAGATATGAGGGGGTTGGGGGGTCAAGTAAGTGTGGCCTATAAAGATTTGTGTCTTTTCCCAGATGTTCAGTTACCAACAGGGTTCAAAATGCCCAAGTTTGATATGTACGACGGGCATTGTGACCCAGTAGCACACTTAAGAGGATTTTGTAGCAAGATGAGAGGAGCAGGCGGAAGAGATGAATTGCTGATGGCATATTTCAGCCAAATTCTGAGTGGATCGGCGTTAGAATGGTATACCAGACAAGATCACAACAGGTGGTACACATGGGACGATTTGGCCCAAGCCTTCGCCTGCCATTTTCAGTACAATCTTGAAATTATCCCAAACCGTCTGTCATTAACAAAGATTGAGAAAAAGCCCGGTGAGAGTTTGAAGGAATATGGACTGCGTTGGATAGAGTAAACAGCGAGGGTTGACCCTCCGATGAAAGAAAGTGAGATGGTTGATTATTTCTTGCAGGCTTTGGAGCCCACTTATTTTGGTCATTTGGTGTCAGCAGTGGGCAAGTCCTTTAATGAGGTTGTAAAAATGGGAGGCATGGTTGAGGAGGGACTCAAGTCCAATAAGATCATGAGTTATTCAGCAATCAAAGCAACCACCCAGGCAATTCAAAACGGTACTGGAGGTGTACTTGGGAAAAAGAAGAAAGAGGATATTGCGACAATTGAGTCGGGAGCTTGGGTCGGATCCAGGGGCCCTTCACATTACTACAACCAGCTTCGACCCTATCACCAAACTTACCACCACACTCCATATAGCCTACCACGACACTACTACCCACCACCAGATTCCCATTTTTCTATCCATCATGCACAAACATACACTCAACCTTCCGCTCACGCGCAATGGCGTTCGCCAGCTCCACAAAGTATCTACCCAGCTCCACAAAATACCTACCCACCCCCAAGAGCCTTCAGAAATCCCCCTGGAACAGGTTTTCGGCCAAATCAAGCCTTTAAGAATGAGAGGTTGCAGAAGCAGAAGACTTTCACTCCATTGGGAGAATCATATACTAGTCTATTCCACAGATTGAGACAGTTGGGCATGTTGAATCCAATCGAGGCTAAACTGCCAAATCCCCCTCCCAGAAATCTTGACCGCTCGGTGAGTTGTGAGTATTGTTCAGGGGCCCCGGGGCATGACACAGAGAAATGCTGGAAATTGAAAATAGCTATTCAAGAGCTCATTGATACTAATCGGATTGAGGTCCAAGCTCCGAAAGTACCCAATATCAACCAAAACCCGTTGCCGGCCCATCATGAGACAAATATGGTTGAGATAGTGCATAGGGGAGGGGAGCCTAAGAAGCCTTCGCAAACTGTCATGATGATTCGGTCCAGAGAAGTCAGGTCGTTTGAAAAATCAACAAGTGATAAGTCTGTGATCAAGTCGAACGGGGCAAATAGTGAACCATCTGCGATGGTCAAGAAGGGGTCCTCAAGTAGCATTGCAGGGAAATATGAAATAGCGAAAGTGGTTGTGCCTGGAGTGGCAAACAAGCCTGTGGTAATTGTGGAGGGTGCCCGCACAGATCCTGTCATTATCAGACCGGTAATTCAATTACCGGTAGTCAACAGCAAGGCGGTCCTGTGGAATTATGAACGAGTGACAGTGACTTACAAGGGGAAAGAGGTTAAAGAAGAAGTTTGTGAGACCCATGGTTTGACTCTATCGGGGAGATGCTTTGCCCCCGAAGAGTTGAGAAAAGCTAAGATCTCTAAAGATAACCCAGTATTGGTGAAGAAAGCTATGACCGAAGAAGAAGCAGAGGAATTTTTGAGAAAGATGAAAGTGCAGGACTATTCCATTCTGGAGCAGTTAAGGAAAACACCGGCTCAGATTTTATTATTGTCATTATTGATTCATTCAGACGAGCACCGTTGGGCTTTGATGAAGATCTTGAATGAGGCCCACGTTCCTGACAAAATCTCAGTAAACCACTTGTAAAAGATAGTTAACAAGATATTTAAGGTAAACAGAGTCACTTTTTCTGATGATGAGTTGGCCATGGAGGGTAATGAGCACAATAGAGCCCTCTATCTGAAGGTGAAATGCGAGGATTCCGTGGTTACTCGAGTACTAGTTGACAATGGGTCTAGTGCGAACATTTTCCCCCTCTTCACTCTGAACAAGTTGAAGGTGGATGATGAAAGAATTTACAAGAATTGTATTTGCGTTCAGGGATTCGATGGTGGAGGGAAAGATTCAGTCGGGGACATAGTGCTTGAGCTTACAATAGGGCCAGTTGAATTTACTATGGAATTCCAGGTGCTCGATGTGGCTGTTTCCTACAATATGCTGTTAGGTCGACCCTGGATTTATGCTTCCAAAGCGATCCCGTCTACTCTGCATCAAATGGTCAAGTTTGAATGGGATAGACAGGAAATTGTTGTGCATGGCGAAGATAATTTGTGTATTCCCAGTGATTCCATTGTTCCGTTCATAGAGTTTGAAGACGACAAGAGGCCATGGGTTTATCAGGTTTTTGACACGGTATCGGTAGAGAGAATTCCAGAAGGGAGGTGCGTTCCAATTCTGAGGGTAGCTGCTGCATCAGTCATGGTAGCCGTTGAAATGTTGGAAAATGGTTTTGTACCGGGCAAAGGGTTTGGGTGCATCTCTGCAAGGTATCGTACAATCGGTTTCTCTTCCTAAAAACTTTGATACATTTTGTCTGGGGTTCAATCCCACAGTCGCAGACGTGAGAAGAGCCAGAAAAATGAAACAGAGAGCATGGGCCCTTCCAAAGCCAGTCCCGCATCTTTCCAGATCATTTGTCAGGCCTGGTACCAGAAAGCGCCCAGTGACGACAGTTCCCAGTTTGGTGGTTGATATGGATTAAGATCTGATGGAAAAGTTCGAGAGGATATTCGACAAAGTGAACGTGGTGGAAGCTGGAGAGGGTTCTAGCGAGGCGGATGTACAACTTGTTGGGCCTAGTGCAAAGATTAACAATTGGGAAGCTACTCCTCTCCCCACCAGGAAGGAGTTTTGGTAGTTTGCTTTGATTTTCTTTCAGTTTATCTGGAATATTCCAGGGTTGTATTTAGATTCTATGTTCCGTCCATTTGGATGTATAAACCTTGTTAGCTTTAATTTCAATGAAATGCAATTTCCCTTTTCTTCCTTCCTGATAGTTTTATTTTTGTTTTTCTTTTCTTCCTTGTACAGTTCTTTTTATGCTGGCTTCAATGATATGACATGCATGAGGAATCTCCGACCCAGTCTTAAAAGACAATCTAATTCTGAAATAGTAATTCAAGAAATAGAATGTGATGTTGAATCGGAATATGATGAGGATGAAGCCTTTGAAGAGATTAGTAAAGAACTAAGCCATTTTGAAGAAAAACCCAAGCCTAACCTGAGTGATACAGAAGCAGTCTAGGGGACCAAGATAATATCCGAGAAACTAAGATAAGTGTTCATCTGGAACCACAATTGAGGGAAGAGATAATCAAAGCATTGTTTGAATTCAAAGATATTTTTGCATGGTCCTGTGACAATATGCCAGGTCTAAGCGCTGATTTGGCTGTTCACAAATTGCCCACCAACCCGGCATTCCCCCTGTCAAGCAGAAGCTGAGGAAATTTAAAACTAATATGAGTGTGAAGATTAAGGAAGAAGTCACCAAACAGTTTGAGGCCAAGGTCATTCGGGTCACCCGGTATCCCACCTGGTTAGCCAATGTTGTGCCTGTGCCGAAGAAGGATGGCAAGACCAGGGTGTGTGTTGATTATCGAGATTTCAACAAGGCAAGTCCCAAGGATAACTTCCCATTGCCGAACATCCATATATTAATCGATAATTGTGCCAAACATGATATTGGTTCTTTTGTGGATTGTTATGCGGGCTACCACCAGATCTTAATGGATGAGGAGGATGCAGAAAAGATGGCATTCATCACGCGATGGGGAACGTACTGCTATCGGGTCATGCCATTTGGTTTGAAAAATGCTGGGGCAACTTACATGAGGGCAATGACGACCATATTCCACAACATGATACACAAGGAGATCGAGGTTTATGTGGATGATGTGATTGTCAAGTCTAGAAAGCAGTTTGATCATGTCAGAGATCTGAGAAAGTTCTTCCAAAGGTTTCCCAGGTACAATCTCACGCTCAATCCTGCAAAATGCGCGTTCAGTGTTCTGTCTGGAAAGCTGTTGGGATTCATAGTCAGCCGCCGAGGTATTGAATTAGACCTGTCAAAGATCAAAGCTATCCAGGAGTTGCCACCCCCAAAGAACAAGACTGAGGTGATGAGTCTGTTGGGAAGATTGAATTACATCAGCAGGTTTATTGCACAGCTCACGACAACTTGTGAGCCTATCTTCAAACTGTTAAAGAAAGATGCCGCGGTCAAGTGGACAGATGAATGTCAGGAAACATTTGATAAGATAAAGGGGTACTTGTCAAACCCACCTGTGTTGGTCCCGCCAGAACCAGAGAGACCTTTGATTCTGTATTTGATGGTTTTAGACAATTCGCTCGGTTGTGTATTGGGTCAGCATGACGCCACTAGCAGGAAGGAGCAGGCCATATATTATCTCAGCAAGAAGTTTACATCTTACGAGGTTAAGTACACTCATCTTGAGAGGACGTGTTGCGCCCTAACTTGGGTAGCCCAGAAGTTGAAGCATTATTTATCATCTTATACTACTTACCTCATCTCTCGATTGGATCCATTGAAGTATATCTTCCAGAAGCCTATGCCCACGGGAAGGCTCGCAAAGTGGTAGATCTTGATCACAGAATTTAACATTGTCTACATGACTCGAACTACGATGAAAGCACAAACGTTGGCCGACCATTTGGCTGAGAATCCTGTGGATGAAGAATACGAACCTTTGATGACGTATTTCCCTGATGAAGAGGTAATGCACATTGATGAGTTGGAATAGATTGAAAAGCCAGGATGGAAACTTTTCTTTGATATGGCTGATAACATGAAAGGCGTTGGGATATGAGCGATACTTGTTTCTGAAACAGGGCATCATTACCCTGTTACGGCTCAGCTTCGATTCTACAGTACTAACAACATGGCAGAGTACGAGGCATTCATTTTGGTTTTGAGGATAGCTCTAGATATGGGTGTTCAGGAAGTCTTGGTCTTGGGTGACTCGAACCTTCTGGTGCACCAGATTCAGGGAGAGTGGGAAACACGAGATTTAAAACTCATACTGTATCGACAATGTTTACATGATCTTTGTCAGCGGTTCCAATCAATAGAATTCAGGCATATTCCAAGGATTCATAATGAGGTCGCTGATGCCTTGGCTACGCTGGTATCAATGTTACATCATCCTGATAAGGCTTATGTGGACCCTTTGCATATTCAGGTCCACGATCAACATGCTTATTGTAATGTGGTGGAAGAAGAGCTCGATGGGGAGCCTTGGTTTCACGATATCAAGGAATATATCAGGATGGGGGTGTATCCAGTACAAGCCACATGTGATCAAAAGAGAATAATTCGACGGTTGGCAAATGGATTTTTCTTCAGTGGAGGGGTGTTGTACAAAAGGACTCCAGACCTTGGGCTACTGAGATGCATAGATGCTAGGCAGACTACGGCTATTATGACCGAAGTACATTTTGGAGTCTGTGAACCGCACATGAGTGGGTACGTGTTGGCAAAGAAGATTCTCCGAGCAGGTTATTATTGGCTTACTATGGAGCGAGATTGTATCAGTTTCGTGCGTAAATGTCATAAGTTCCAAGTGCACGGAGATTTGATTCATTCTCCACCATCTGAATTACACACGATGTCTGCAGCGTGTCCTTTTGTCACGTGGGGCATCAATGTCATTGGGCCAATTGAGCTATCAGCATCAAATAGGCACAGGTTCATTCTGGTGGCCATAGACTATTTCACCAAGTAGGTAGAAGCTAAAACATTCAAGTAGGTAACCAAGAAGGCGGTGGTTGATTTTGTGCACTCAAATATCATTTGCCGATTTGGGATACCAAAGGTGATCATTACAGACAATGGGGCTCATCTCAATAGTCATCTGATGAAAGAGGTGTGTCAACAGTTTAAGATTACACATCGCAACTCCACCCTATATCGCCCCAAGGCAAATGGAGCAGTTGAGGCAGCCAACAAGAACATAAAGAAGATACTTCGGAAAATGGTGGAAGGGTCCAGGTAATGGCATGAGAAGCTGCCGTTTGCATTATTGGGTTATCGCACTACTTCCCGTACTTCAGTAGGGGTGACTCCTTATTTGTTGGTGTATGGCACAGAAGTAGTGATACCCGCGGAAGTGGAAATTCCATCCCTTCGAATTGTCGCGTAGGCTGAGATCGATGATGATGAGTGGGTCAAAACTCGCTTGGAACAATTGAGTTTGATCGACGAGAAAAGATTGGCAGTAGTGTGTTATGGCCAATTGTATCAACAAAGAATGGCAAGAGCATACAATAAGAAGGTGCGTCCATGGAAGTTTGAAGTGGGTCAGTTAGTATTGAAACACATTCTTCCTCATCAGGCTGAAGCCAAAGGCAAGTTCGCCCCGAACTGGCAGGGGCCATACATCTTAACTAGAGTGTTGTCACATGGCGCTTTATATTTAACAGATATAGAAGGTAAGTGTGTAGAAATGGCCATCAACTCCGATGCGGTCAAGAGATACTACGTATGATTTTCTTTGGTTAATTTATATTTGTTTGTACTTGGCATATCTTTGAAGATTTAGAATGAAGAAGGCATTTTGTTCTGCTATCTAAACACTTTATTCTTTGTTATCCCTTTGATCCTTATTTATTTTCTTTCATACCCCTCTTTCGGAATCAATAGCGAATATCAGAAATACAAGCGTGAAAGATAAGTAAAAAAGAAGAGAAAAAGAGAAAGAAAAAGGAAAGAGAAAAAAAAGAATGAAAGAGGAAGAAAAGAATAAAAAAAAAGAGAAAAAAAGAAGAAAGAAGAAAGAAGAAAAGCAACAAAAAGAGAAAAAGAAAGAAAAATGAGAAAAGAAAAGAAAGAGAAAAGAGAAAATCACAACAACAAAGTAATTTCTATGACATGAACTACGTTCGACCTGATTCCTGTCAAGGATACGTTGCCAGCCTCACGGTTCGGTCCCATCAAAATAAATATCCAAAAGTCCCCAAACAAGAAACTGGGGCAGAAGTTGTGGTTGTTGTAAGAAATCTGATTCCGAAAGTTGTTATTTTTGAACCCATTCGAATTGTTTTGAGCCTTCTATACCCTTTCTTTCTAATCCCGTCCAAAAGCCCACATTACGGTCCAAAGAAAGACCTTCCGATCAGTCTTCGAGAAATGCCAAGTCAAGCAGGTAGAGGTGATTCATATTAGGGGCAACACTCTGGTCCAAACAGGGAAAAGAAATAAAAAATGAGAGAGTCTTATTGGCGAAAACCCTCATGGTCACCATAAGGCGACGAAAGCTAAGAGAAATAAAAATGAGAGAGTCTTATTGGTGAAAACCCTCATGGGCACCGTAAGGAAACAGGAGAAGAGAGAAATAAAAATGAGAGAGTCTTATTGGTGAAAACCCTCACGGGCACCTTGAGGCGAAAGTGAGTTGACAGATGAACGAATGAGAGAGGTATGCTGGTGAAAATCTTTCAAGGCACCGTAGGATGAACAAGGTCAGGATTTTGGGTGAAGAAATCAGGTTATGAAAATTCTGGGACAACAAAGTATGGCAACGGAAGGTTGGTTGGTTGGACAAACTGGGACGATTAATCTGAAGTGAATGTCATGATTATTGGTGCCAGCTGCTCTACTCAGATAAGTCTCTTTTCTTTTTCCTTTTCAGATAGTCTTCCAGTTTTGGATTTTCTTATCCTTAACTCTGAAAGTCATTGCATTTCATTTATTTTGGGTTTACTTCTCTAAGATGTTCCCAATGTCAGTACTGTTTAAGCAAATAAGAAGGAATTTCAAAGCTCACTACCAGCTTCAAGATTGCAAAGCATGATGCGGCCAGAGCATACCAAAGATAGCATGGTGTAAAGTGGGATAAAGTGCCAGCAAAAGTTCCATCGGCAAAATGATTTAGTAATTTCATGGGAGATGCAGAGGTTCAGTTAAAGGGGGTCAGAGGTGTGAAAAAATGGTTCGGGTATAGAACACTCGGGTCATCCAAAGTCATGGAGGTTTGAAAGTCAGTCGGAAAGTTAAGCGGTTCAGGGCCAGTTTGGGGAAGCCAGTCAAAACAAAATAATGCAGCAGAGAGACCTTCAGCAAGAATGCCATCAACTAACCACCACATTTTAAACTGACAAAATGTTTCTTTGATTAAAACAGGGGCAAGAAATTTTAGTTGTTTGGAGAAACCCTCCGTGGAGAAAGGCAGTCACCAAACAGGTTTGACTTTTGATTTTTAGGGCCCTCCTGGAAAATGGGACCTAGCGTAAAGTTCACAAATAGCGTAATCTAGTATAAATGTATCCCAAAGGAATATAAGCTGGTTTAGAAGTTTGCATGTTCGCGATAAGATTCAATTAGGAGTTTTCAGGACCCTCCTGGATAATGGGACTTAGCTTTAAAATTTCGATTAGATAGCAACATTTAGCGTAAATTTTGCTATAGGGTAGTATAATTCAGCCATAAAAGTTATCACTCTTAAGATAAAATTTGACTTTTGATTTTCGGGACCCTCCTGGATAATGAGGAGTAGTTTAAAGACCCCATTAGATAACAAGATTTAGCATAAGTCACACCTTTAGAAGATATAAATTAGATTTAAAATTGTCGTTTAATTAAGAGTTGTTAGGACCTCCCCTGGATAATGGAACACTCGGGTCATCCAAAGTCATGGAGGTTTGAAAGTCAGTCGGAAAGTTAAGCGGTTCAGGGCCAGTTTGGGGAAGCCAGTCAAAACAAAATAATGCAGCAGAGAGACCTTCAGCAAGAATGCCATCAACTAACCACCACATTTTAAACTGACAAAATGTTTCTTTGATTAAAACAGGGGCAAGAAATTTTAGTTGTTTGGAGAAACCCTCCGTGGAGAAAGGCAGTCACTAAACAGGTTTGACTTTTGATTTTCAGGGCCCTCCTGGAAAATGGGACCTAGCGTAAAGTTCATAAATAGCGTAATCTAGTATAAATGTATCCCAAAGGAATATAAGCTGGTTTAGAATTTTGCATGTTCGCGATAAGATTCAATTAGGAGTTTTCAGGACCCTCCGGGATAATGGGACTTAGCTTTAAAATTTCGATTAGATAGCAACATTTAGCGTAAATTTTGCTATAGGGTAGTATAATTCAGCCATAAAAGTTATCACTCTTAAGATAAAATTTGACTTTTGATTTTCGGGACCCTCCTGGATAATGGGGAGTAGTTTAAAGACCCCCTTAGATAACAAGATTTAGCATAAGTCACACCTTTAGAAGATATAAATTAGATTTAAAATTGTCGTTTAATTAAGAGTTGTTAGGACCTCCCCTGGATAATGGGACCTAGCTTTCAAATTCTTAGTAATACTTGGTAATATGATTTAGTTTTACACTTACATGTGTGCCCAGCCACCAAGCTGGGGCAGAAAATATTCTTTGTTTTTGTCTATTTCGTTGAAGTCAGGAGCCCGCCTGGAGAGCACGGAATGCATTTCAAGTTTAACAGTCAGGAGCCCGCCTAGAGAGCAGGGAATACATTACAAGTTAGCAGTCAGGAGCCCGCCTGGAGAGCAGGGAATACATTTCAAGTCAGCGATCAGGAGGCCGCCTGCAGAGTAGGGAATACATTTCAAAGTTCAGCAGTCAGGAGCCCTCCTGGAGAGCAAGGAATACATTTCAAAGTTCAGCAGCCAGGAACCCGCCTGGAGAGCAGTGAATACATTTCAAGTTAACAGTCAGGAGCCCACCTGGAGAGCAGGGAATACATTTCAGTTTAGCAGTCAGGAACCCGCTTGGAGAGCAGGGAATTCATTTCAAAGTTCAGTAGTCAGGAGCCCGCCTGGAGAGCAGGGAATATATTTCAAAGTTTAGCAGTCAGGAGCCTTCCTGGAGAGCAGGGAATACATTTAAGTTCAGCAGTTAGGAGCCCACCTGGAGAGCAGGGAATATATTTCAAGTTCAGCAATCGTGAACCCGCCTGGAGAGCAGGGAATACATTTCAGTTCAGCAATCAGGGGCCTGCCTGGAGATCAGGGAATACATTTCAAGTTCAGCAATCAGGAGCCCGCCTGGAGAGCAGGGAATACATTCAAGTTAGCAGTCAAGTGTCCATCTGGAGAAAAGAAAAACATCTCAAAGTGCAGTTGGCAGTCAGGCATCCACCCGGAGAAAAGGAAAACATCTCAAATTATAATTCAAGGCGGCAACAAAGGAATTTCACCGGGAGAATACAAGTCAATAAGGCAACAAGAACCACAAGAGCAAGTTTGAAGATATAGATAAGATTTTGTAATGCATGGATCATAGTCTAGTCTAGCTTCTTTTTATTTTATCATGGTGTAATAAGGGGATGCAGTAAGCAGTAGTAGCAGCAACAACAACAGTGAAATCATAGCTTCATGGTAGTCCCAGCTAGCAAAACATCCCGAACTACACTGACCTGATTCCTTTATAGCCAAGGATATGTGGGCAACCTCGGAAGTAGGGTGGGGTCAAATCTTTCAAAATGCTTCCCACGGAGTATTCAAATGGGCAAAAATCGCTCGTATCCGCTCACTTTATCTTTGCACGAAAATTCTTTGTGTTTCCGGGAAATGAGGGGCAGCTGTGAGCACGTGATTTTTGCCTTATATGAATTACTCCTACAGAATCCCAAAGAAATAGATTTTTCGTTTAATCATTTACCATTTTGGAAATTTTTGTGGATTTTTCTTAATTGTTTGCATTTGTCTGTGCACGTTTATTTAATTCATGAAAAAATATATAAAAAATATATTGCATTTGCATTTTGGATTTAATTTTATATTTCTTAGATTAATTGGTAAATTAGGTAGTTTTCTTTAAATTTGGTTTTTAATTAGTAGTGTTAATTATTATTTAAAATCAATTAGTATTTTTGATAGATTAATTTAGTTTTAGGATTTAATTTAGGTTTTAATTTTAATTTTGAAAAAAAAAGAGAGAAAAGAAAAGAATTTTGAAGAAAAATGAATTGAAAAAGAAAAGGGAAAAAGGAATTGAAGAAGTCAGATAATTGGGCTTCCTTTAATCCTAATTTCCTAAGCCCAAACCAAATACCCCATACCTGCCAACCCAGCCCAATACCCGTCCCTACCTGGTCTAGTCCCACCCTCAATAGCTAAATGACACCGTTTTACTCATTAAAATCCCAGCCGTTGATCTCCATTGATCAAAGGCTGGGAACTAATTCCCCCAAGCTATAAGAGTGTCTGAATAACGCACCCCTACCCCCTCTCATCGTCGCCACACACCCTTAGAGAATCCCTCGCCGCCCCCGCCGTGAGCCGTCTGCCGGAAATCGTCTCCGCCGGCGGCGTTGCTCCAATCGACCCCATTTTTACACCATAGATTCCTCTCCTTCTCCTCTTTCCAAATCTCCAAACCCCCTCCCTCGAATCCCAGCCCAACCTCTCGAATCTTGAATCGAAGAGAACGACCAAAACCCTAAATCATCCAATCGGCCCCAAAATAACACCCCATAATCACCATACCCCCTCACACCTAATCCACCGTTGGTTTCCCTCGAATCTGTCCAATGCTCCTCGAATCACAAATCTAGGGTTCGAGCCCTAGAAGTCCTGGACGAGTTCGTTCATGCAAGGATATCCTTTAAAGTTTCCTTAGCGTTCATGGCCGGTTTGGTCCCAGAATAACGTTGCTTTCTTGTTCTTCGCAAGGAACAAGCAGATGACATTATTTGGGGACTAAATCAGAATGTTAATCGCGAGTTCGAAGTGTAGGTTGGTGAGTTTCTTATTTCTTATTTCATTCTTATGTGCTTTCAATCTTCCTTCCTCCTCATTTTTTCTCTTCTCCTCCGGTTAATTGAATTGATACTTGAACAAGGTTTTAGCTAAATTGAATACTGTCTGTTTATTGCTCTTTCAGTGTTGCTTTTCCAAGTTTTATTTATGATTTCTCGGTTTGTTTGGTTTGTGTCAACAACATGTTTAATGTCTAGTTTTACTTTAGTTGTTTAGCCATTTAGTTTAATTAGGTTTATGTGATTAATTAGTCGTTTAATTACTAAACAACTGTTTTCCAAGCTTTTCTCAGTGAATTCTTTTCTCTGTTAAAATTCAAAGGTCTGGTCTATTTGGGAGATATCTATTAAGTTCAGAGTTTGAAAACCCAAATATGGGCTGATAATACAGGCCCATGGTTTGGGCTAGTTTTGAATTAATTCAACCTTGGGTCAAGTTTGACCCATTCTAGGTTTTGAAGGGTAATTAACCAGGGGATTGAGGGATAATTTGGGTAGTCTAGGTTTGGGAATCTTTTGGTAACTGCCTAGGAAGCTTCCTAGAAGCTGAAAAGAGCCTTACTTGGCGGACAAGTCAGTAATTGGGGGACTAAGTAGCAAAAAGGAAAACTAAGAAAGGTCTAAAATGAAAAAACATAGATGATATTTGCTGCCCCAGTAACTTGCCTATAAAGGCGTTGTTACTTGAGGCTGAAAAAAGGAGGAAGGACCCCAAGAGAAATGAAGAGATACAAAATTCTAAAAAATCAGAAACAGCTGAGTTAATAAATACTTGAAAATTCTGGCCTTTTGGGTAAAAAAATTGGTTTAATCCTGCAGTTTAATCCTTCAATTTTGAAACCTTCAAAGTGGTTGATTTATTTTGTATTTAAAAGATGATTTGAGGGTTGCTTGACTACTGTTCCATTGCTGAATTTCTGGGCTGATCCTGCTGTTCATTTCTTCTTGTTGAATCTCTGTTGCTTCTTCTTCTTAACTTCTAACTAAGTTTCTGGTCTATATTGCTGTATTCAGGTACATGTTCTTTAATTCTTCCTAATGTAAAGCCTGATTCGAGTTTGATATGGAAATCTGGAGCTTTGGAGCATAGCGTTAACCTATTCTTTTGATGTAGTTTAGCTTCATTCTTATTTTAAATCATGAGTTATATGGTGCATGTTTTTTTTGCTGCTTGGTGACAGTGTCCCTTAAGGGTCGAACTCGGATTGGAATTAGCAAGAGACTCAATTTTCTGTTAGATGTCTCATAATTAAATGTTGGTGTTGTATAATTGAACCTTTATCATGGTGTTTGATTTTGAGCCATTATGAAAGCTTGATTAACAGTCTGCCTAGTCAAGTCAGTAGTTGAATTTGTCCATTCAACCATGATTAGTAGCTTGCATAGTCATATCTTGGACTCTCTTGCTTTGCGCCATAGTCGAAGTTGTTGTCAGTATGTTTAGAAGGCATACATAACTCTTTACCACATGGAGATTTCCTAAGTTAACAACGTGTTTGAATCTATGATCCCATAGGGTTTTGCTTGGGATTTTATGTTATTAAACCTGTTACTTAAGACCTATTATAATCTTCATGGTTTGGACTTTAAAGTAAAAATGGAATATTGTGCAATTGGTGTCATTAGAGTAGTTGAATTCGAGAATTGATTCTTTTTTTTGAAATGGTGTCATGGCTTGATGATGTTTCACCCTTTTACCTTATTGCTTTACTTGTTTAATTATTGACGTAGAGTCAGCTTTTAGTCCCAAATACAAGTGAACGTTATTTTTTATGTTATTAATGGAACTCGATCCTGAATCCCAACTTTGTGACAATGGGCTGCCTTCAGAAGTTGGGCTCTCTTTAGGCTTAATGTAGGCTGCGAGGAATTAGCAACCGGACAGCCTGACAAGTTTGATAAGTTATTGGGCCTCACTTCTGGCCCAGGCTTTGGGATAGTTTGGACCTTGTGTAATGTCTGTCCATCTGTTGAATGAGTCGAGTTTGGGATTTCCTTTAAAGTAACTTTAAGTTCTTTTAAAACCGTCCTCCATTAATTAGCTAGATTTTTTTTTTAAAAAAAGTAGATTGGTGGCGTGCCATTTAGCAAATTTTCCATGGCCCTCGCAAAGTTGCAAACGCGTAGTTGCTTTAGGTGCGTCATTTTAATAATTTACCTTCCTAAACTTGGGTGCGCATTTATGTGACCCAAATCCAAATCTCAACAATGTTAGATACAATATGTCGAGGACTGTGGGTGCATTTATGTGACGTAGCTCAAGTCGTGTTTTTGATAACGTTGAAATCTTCCTAAAAATGATTTAATGAAAAGAGGTAAAAAGGTAAAATCTGCACATAAGTTCATAATCAGATAACTAAGCCAAATATAACAGTTAAGCGACCGTGCTAGAAACACGGAACTCGGGAATGCCTAACACCTTCTCCCGGGTTAACAGAATTCCTTACCCGGATTTCTGGTTCACGGACTATAATAAAGAGTCAATCTTTTCATCGATTAGGGATTTGAACCGGTGACTTGGGATACCATAAAATTATCCCAAGTGACAACTCTGAATTTAATAAATAAATAAATCCTGTTTCGATTGTCACTTTAAGTTGGAAAAAAAACTCCCTCATCTACCCTCTCCGGGGTGTAGGAAAAAGGAGGTGTGACAATGACGGTATCAACCAAACCCCCATTCAACTCAAAAGCAATACCTTGGGATTATGTTGCCGAGGCTCGGTGAAAAGGGAACACTAAGATATAGGAATCCGACACCGCACAAGGAATGACTAGAACTGGAATAGTCTATACACCGGAACATTTGGGAGGATCAAGTAAGAATGCCACTACTAGGTAGCCTATCATTGAGACTGGGCCATATGACATGTGGAGGAAAGTATAGGCAAAGGAATACTCTGTTGTTGACCATCTGAACAAAGTCCGTGCTTAGATATCTATCATGTCACTATTATAAAATTCCGAGGCACACAACTTAATAAAAATACTGAGCGAGGCTTATGTACCCAATAATATCACTGGTAGAAAAATGGCCAACATGGTCGATCAAGTGCTGGAGAGCCATAAGATTATCTTCCACGAAGATGAGCTACCGCCCGAAGGTTTGAATCACAATTAGGCATTGCATATTATAGTGCAATTCAAAGACAAGTTCATTGCTAGGGTCCTGGTTGATGGAGGATCGAGCCTAAATATTTGTCCATTGGATACTCTGAAGAGGTTGGACAAAGGTTTCCATGAGATATGAGTGGGAAGCATGAATGTGAAGGCTTTCGATGGGTCTTAGAGGGCCACGATCGGGGAAATCAACCTTTGCTTGTAAATGGGTCCAACTTGGTTCGACGTTGAATTCCAAGTGCTTGACATACCAGCCTCATACAATCTTCTATTGGACCGACCATGGATCCATGCTGCTGGAGCCGTGTCTTCCACACTACATCAAGCCGTGAAATTCGAATGGATCCGTCAGGAGGTGATTATCCACAGAGATGGAAGTAACCCCATTTACACTAGTAAAACCATCCCTGCCATTGGACATAAAAAATGCTAAGAGGGGAAATCTATCATCACATAGAATGTGTCAATGCCATCGAGAAGGATAAGTGATGGAGTAGCAAAATAGAAAGCATACTAGCATGGTCCGAATATGAACCCGACAAAGGGTTGGGAAAGAACCTCCATGGTATCACCAAGCCAATACAGTTGAAAAATCATGGTACCACTTTTGGGCTCAGATACCAGTACACATGGAAAGAGTATAGGGAATGGTCTCCTCCATGGCGTGGACCATATTACCCTCTTGAGCAACCAGTGCCACGCTTGGAACAAGCTTTTCACCAAGCTGACACAATATGGGGAACTGCAGAAGAGGAAGCATTAGCTGGGTTGAAGAGTCTGTTCTTGGAAGACGAGGACATGGATTGCAGTGCCATAATTGAGGAGGAAGAGGAAGAAGGCCTCACTATTTAGACTGTGGAGAAGGGAGCTTCTCTCTGGAACTGGACCTCCACACCATCATGAGCCCGCCGAGTCCCCGGGTAGCTCGGCAGGATTTACCTCTATAGCCGTTTTAGGCATTTAAAATTTCCTGTAGTTTCGTTTTAATCTTTACTTGATTCAAAATAAACGCTCGATTCATCGAGCCCTATTTTGTCTGAACAATTTCTCAATTTTTAATCAAATGCATTTGCTCTTTATTATTCACCACTATCTTTACACTTTTTCTTTCCACAATGCTATTATTACTTTTCCTAATAAACCAGTGACTGTGACACGTAATGGGGCAATGCAACATGAGAACAACGACTCAGAGGAAGAAGATGAGATACCTGAGGAAATTGTTAGGGAAGTTGTAAATTTTGAGAATAAGCCTAAGTCCCACCTGGACGAAACAGAAGCAGTAAATTTGGGAGAGGCTGAGATCGTCAAGAAGACCTGCATCAGCATTCACTTGCCGCCAACAGAAAAGAAAGAGTACATTTGTATCCTAAAGGAATATGAGGACATCTTCGCATGGTCGTATGTTGACATGACCGGTTTGAGCACTTCCATAGTAGCTCACAAGTTGCCCACTAATCCCATGTGTCCGCCAGTCAAGCAGAAACTCAGAAAATTCAAACCAGACATGAGTCTGAAAATCAAGGAGGAAGTTACCAAGCAGATCAAAGCCAAAGTTCTCAGGGTGGTTGAATATCTAACCTGGTTAGCTAACATTGCGCCAGTTCTAAAGAAGGACGGGAAGGTCAAAGTATGTGTTGACTATCAGGATTTAAAGATAGCAAGTCCTAAAGACGATTTTCCACTTCCAAATATACACATCCTGATCGATAACTGCGCCAAGCATGAACTCCAATCCTTTGTAGATTGCTTCGCGGGTTATCACCAGATTTGGATGGATGAAGAAGATGCAGAGAAGACAGCTTTTATTACACCGTGGGGTGTGTACTATTACAAGATGATGCCATTCGGTCTGAAGAATACTAGGGCCACTTACATGAGGGCCATGACAGCCATCTTCCATCATATGAAACACAAGGAAATAGAGGTGTATGTGGATGCCATCATTATCAAATCCAAGAGGGCCGCAAGTCACAGAGCGGACTTGAGAAAGTTCTTTGACATGCTAAGGAGGTACAACTTGAAACTAAACCCTGCAAAGTGTGCATTTGGGGTTTCCGCAGGAAAGTTACTAGGATTCATTGTCAGTCGCCGAGGGATCGAGCTTGATCCATCTAAAGTCAAAGCTATTCAGGTGTTACCGCCACCTAGGAGCAAAAAGGACGTGATGAGCTTCCTAGGACGTCTCAATTATATCAGTCGCTTCATAGCACAGTCCACAGTCATATGTAAACCCATCTTCAAGATGCTGAGGAAAGATGTCGAAACAAGCGAGACAGAGGATTGCCAGAAAGCTTTTGATAAGATCAAGGATTACCTACCACACCACTAGTTCTGGTCCCGCCAGAACCACGAAGACCTTTTCTACTCTATCTATCTGTATTGGATGGAGCCTTCTGATGTGTTTTGGGACAACACGATGAGACAGGAAGAAAGGAGCAAGCCATATATTACCTGAGTAAGAAGTTTACACCTTATGAAGCATGGTATTCTCTACTTGAACGCACTTGCTGCGCTTTGACCTGGACAGCCCAGAAATTGAGGCATTGCTTCTGTGCCTACACTACATATCTCATATCCAGGATGGATCCTCTGAAGTACATATTTCAGAAACCCATGCCTACTGGGAAGTTGGCTAAGTGGCAAATACTACTAAGTGAGTTCAATATCATCTATTTAATTCAGAAGGCGTTCAAGGGACAAGCATTAGCAGATCACCTTGCTGAAAATCTGGTGGGAGGAGAATACAAACCCTTGAAAATGTATTTTCCTGATGAAGAAGTGTCATTCGTAGGAGAAGACATTACTAAAGAATATGACGATTGGAGGATGTTCTTGGACAGAGCCGCAAATTTCAAAGGAGTAGGCATTGAAGCAGTTTTGGTATCATAAACGGGCCAGCATTATCCAGTATCTGCTAAACTTAGATTTCCTTGCACCAACAATATGACAGAATATGAAGCCTACATATTAGGGCTCAACATGGCAGTCGACATTAACATTCAGGAGCTGTTGGTAATCGGTGATTTAGATTTTCTTGTGCACCAGGTATAAGGAGAGTGGGCCACCAAGAATTCCAAGATATTGCCATATCTGTACCACATGCAGGAATTGAGAAAGAGGTTTACAAAGGTATAATTCTGACATGTGCCCAGAATTCAGAATGAGTTTGCCGATGTATTGGCCACCTTGTTATCTATGATACAACATCCAGATAAGAATTATATTGATCCCATTCTGGTAAGATCCATAATCCACCGGTATATTGTGCTTATGTTGAAGAAGAAACGGATGGAAAGCCTTGGTTCCACGACATCAAAAAATACTTATCAAAAGGAGAATACCAGGAGCATGCAAATTACACTCAGAAATGCACGCTCCAAAGATTGTCAAATCACTTCTTCCACAGCGGAGGGAACTTGTACATAAGAACTCCTGATTTGGGCATACTAAGATGTGTTGACGCAAATGAAGCTTCTAAGCTACTTGAGGATGTGCATCCTGGGACCTGTGGTCCGCACATAAATGGTTTCATCGTGGCTAAGAAGATACTCAGGGCAGGTTACTTTTGGATGACCATGGAGACAGATTGCATTCAGTATGTCCGCAAATGCTTTCAATGTCAAGTGCATGCCGATATGATAAAAGTGCCGTCAAACGAGCTCAATGCAACAAGATCACCTTGGCCATTCACCACCTGGGGAATGGACGTTATTGGTCTGATTGAGCCCGCTGCTTCAAACAGACACAAATTTATCCTGGTAGCCATTGATTACTTCACAAAGTGGGTAGAAGCTACATCTTACAAAGCTGTAACCAAGAAAGTCATCGCAGATTTTGTCAAGGATCGTATTGTTTGCCGATTTGGAGTTCCCGAGTCTATTGTTACTGATAATGCCGCCAATCTCAACTGTGATATGATGAAAGCTATGTGTGAAATTTTCAAAATCAAACACAAGAATTCCACAGCCTACAGACCTCAGAAGAATGGAGCCGTAGAAACCGCCAACAAAAAACAATAAGAAGATACTAAGAAAAATGGTAGAGAACTACAAACAGTGGCATGGGAAGTTACCCTTTGCTCTATTGGGGTACCGCACCACGGTTCACATATCAACTGGGGAAACTCCCTACATGTTGGTTTATGGTACCGGGGTTGTCATCCCAGCCGGGGTGGAGATTCCTTCTTTAAGAATTATACAGTTAGCTGAACTTAGTAATACAGAATAGATAAAGAGCCGCTATGAACAATTGGACCTTATCGATGGAAAGAGAATGTATGCAGTGTGTCATGACCAACTTTATCAGAACAGAATGTCCAGAGCTTTCAACAAAGGAGTCAAACTAAGACAGTTCGCACCAGGTCAGCTGGCACTGCAGAAAAGCTTCCCATGTCAAGATGAAGCCAAAGGGAAATTCTCTCACAACTGGAAAGGTCCATACATGGTTAATAGAGTACTAACAAGAGGAGCACTCAGAATTGCAGAAATGGATGGAGAAGTCTTGCCAAAACCGATAAATTCAGACGCAGTCAAGAGATACTATGCTTAGATATTTCATATTTCCTCATTTGATGTGATGCAACTATGCTTGACCTGATTCCCATTTAAGAGGGATACATAGACAGTCTTATGGGTTCGGT
The DNA here is from genome assembly GCF_000393655.2 of Nicotiana sylvestris. NCBI lineage: Eukaryota > Viridiplantae > Streptophyta > Magnoliopsida > Solanales > Solanaceae > Nicotiana > Nicotiana sylvestris. The sequence goes on along the minus strand of NC_091064.1, from coordinate 167,868,096 downwards.
CATATTATAATAAAATTTTCATTTCCCCCAAGATCAAAAACCGGGGAAGAATTTTGAGGAGGGTCCTCAAAATTCCAGAGCAAGTTCGGCCAATGCTAAAGCATGCCGGGAAGTCAGTATGGTAATTTGGTCAGCATGCCCATAAGTATTTAAAAGTTTTTATTAAAATTGGCCAGTTCTACTATAAAATGTAGTCATCAGTATTTCGCGTATAGGCAAGCCTGTAGGGCATTTTTCAAAGCTTGCAATTCTGAAACTGTTTCTATGACTTAATGTTGTTCTGGTCTTAACAGGCTTTAAAAAATCAATAGGCAACTGCTAGGGTCATTATTTTTGAGTTTATAAAAATAAATTTCTTAACTTCTGCATATTCACCTAGACATCCTGCCTTATGATACTGTTTAATAAAAAGCCCTTAATTGTGCTTGAGTCATGCTGTTTATGTGCCTTGTTTGAGGAGGAAACTTTGAGCCTCTAATTGCTCCCTTTTATCTTATGTGCTAAAAGTTCTAATTGTTTTGCCTGTCGTCTTAGAATTTTAACCTTTAAAACCTTAGGGGTCTGTCTAGAACCACCTATAGGTAGAGGTCCTAAATCCCTCCAGGACCATTAAGAAGGGACGGGTAACAGCACGCAATAGAGAACGCTGACCAACACTCGCTTTGCATGACCACTAAGGGGATGGGAAGGGTAGATATGAGATATGATGACTACGCGCTAATGTCACGTATAGCCCCTCATTGAGGAGTGTTTACTAGACATTGTGTGGGGTGATCCTATAGGCTAATCAACCTAGGACTCCTCCTTTTCCAAAATTCCTTCTTCTATATAAAACCTTTGTTTTATACAACTTGTTCAAAAAATCTTTATCTTATTACTTGAGTTACCTAACTTGCTTTACTTGTAACCTATTTGATTCAACTGTTTAGATGGACTAATTTGTGAATATAAGTTCAGTCGGGACCCACAATTGTGGACCAAGAGGGGTGCCTAACACCTTCCCCTCGAGGTTATTTCGAGCCCTTACCCTAATCTCTAGTAATGCAAACCAATCCAAGAGTTAATCACTCTAGGTACCCTAACGCACCATAACTCGTTAGGTGGCGACTCTTCAAATACCCAATTCCCAAAAGGAAATAAGTTATCACACCCCATGGAATGTCAAAACCCGGACCTCTCTCCGCGGAGGGAAAAAAGGGGCACGGCATATAGACTCGTGGGAGGATAAGGATTCTAGTAATGTGATTTTTATCGAAATCCAAAACGTGGGCATAGGGGTCGGGTTTGGCTAATTTCGGGATTTTCGATGTAATTTGATTATTTTCGTTTGGGATTTGTTCCTTTAGCCTATTTTGATGTTATGCTTCTTATTTTTGATAGACTCAGGGCGAGTTGAGGCCGATTTGAGAGGAAAAGGCATCGCGGGCTAGAGTTTGGACCAGTTTGAGGTAAGTAATGATTGTAAATATTGTTCTGAGGGTATGAAACCCCGTATTTCACATTGTTGTGCTACTTTGAGGTGACACACACGATAAATGACGAGCGTGGGGTTGTGCACCATTGGGGATCGTGACTTGGTCCATTCTATACAACTATTAAGTCGCATATTTGATTGAAAACTATTTGATATTATTGTGTTTTGGAAAGTATTACTATGTTTGGGGCTAAATGCCGTGTTTGGGCATTGTGTCGACTGTTTGGACCCTTAGGGGTTTTTACTACTATTTCTCACTATTTTTGGTTTAATATTTACACTCAGTCATACTATGTTTTTATTGATTTCATAACTCGGTTCTATTTACTCCATTTTGATTCAATAAATGATATTTTGAACCGAGCACCTATTTTACTGTTAGCCCGAGTGGCTTGAGAAGTTTCTGATTGAGTGAGGTCGAAGGCCTATGTTGCGAGGATATCATGGGATCGGGCTGCGCGCCATAGCGTGCTATACTGATTTGTGATATATGATAGGCCGAGGGCCTAATTTATTCTGCCACGAGATGGCTTGTGATAGCGCTTGGGCTGTAGGAGCCCCTCCGGAGTCTGTAAACCCCAGTAAGAGCGGTCACCTAGTGTGAGTGATGTGATATTGCCCAAAGGGCTGTTATTGTTTCATGTTGTTGCTCGAGTGGCTGATTACAAGTGATTGTGAGGTAGTCCGAGGGGCTGGTTCTATTGATATTATGCCCGAGGGGTGGTTTATGGTACATGTTTTTCCCGAAGGGCTATTTACGTTTCTATCATCTTACTCATTGTTTTATTCACTTGTTGAAACTATTGAAAGATGTTTTAAAAGAAAAGGGTTTTACTGAAACTGAGTTGTTTTTACGAGACAGTTGATTTCTGGACTATTTTGGAAATGTATTGTATTTGTTATTGTGCTATGACGTTAGAATATCTATTTTCTTACTGCTCAACTACTTTTACTTTTATTACTTACTGAGTTAGCATACTCACATTACTCCTTGCACCTTGTCTGCAGATGTAGGAGTCTTGGGACGCGATAGTAAGTGCTGATCAGTCTTCCAACAGGTCTCCGGAGTTGGCTAGGTAGTTGTTTGGCATTCATAGCCTTGTACTTCTCCTTCTTATCTTACTTAGATTGTCTTAGTATTTTATTTTTGGACTATGTTAGCCTTTCTTTTTCTTAGATGGGTTTGTTGTTGCTCATGACTAGTGACACCCCGATGTTGGGCTTGTATCGTATTTTCACACTGGTTATCTAAACTTATATTATGAAATTTTTTGTTAATTAATGGCTTAAAAATGGCTTTTATGGAATAATGGTTCGATTGGAAATTGTGTCAGCTGTCCTAGTTTCATGATAGGCGCCATCACGACCGGGTCGATTTTAGGGTCATGACAAGTTGGTATCAAAGCTAGGTTAGTAGAGTCTCGCGGATCGGCACAGAGACGTCTATACTTATCCTTGGGAAGCTGCAGAACCTTTTAGGAAGAACTTCATATTCTTGAATTCCTGTCGTGCGAATATGTTGATTCTAGTACTAAACTTCTGTTATTCTACTCTCTTACAGATAGTGAGGACACGTGATACCAGTTAGGATGGACGACCACCAGTACCACTAGTTGGGGCCACCAAAGGTTGAGGACGCAGTCGAGGCCGTGGTAGGGGTAGGGGTACAGCCTACATAGTAGCTAGGGAAGCACCTGCAGATCTACTAGCCGCCCCAGTTCAGGATCAGGTCCCAGTTGCGGATGCTCCAGCAGTACCAGCTCAGGCACCGACTATGCCTATTGTTATCCCAGGCCTTCAGGAAGCCTTGGCCCAGATTCTATCAGTGTGCACTGGCCTGGCTCAGGCGGTCTTAGTTACTGCATCCGCAACTACTTCTCAGGCCGGGGGAGGCACTCAGACTCCCGCCGCTCGCACACTTGAGAAGGTCGTGTAGGGACTTAAGATACCGGGGGCACATCCAGCCTAGCCGGTTGCAGCTGCTCAGGACTATGTAGCTCCAGTTATGTCGGAGGACGAGCAATGAAGATTGAAGAGGTTTGTTAGACTTCATCCTCTAACTTTTAGTTGTGCAGAGGGCAAAGATGCCTAGGGTTTCTTGGATAAGTGTCAGAGGATGCTTTAGATCACAGGTATATTGGAGACCAGTGGGGTCTCGTTTACTACTTTCCAGTTCTCCGGGGTTGCACTTAGTTGGTGGGAGGCTTACGAGAGGCGTAGGCCGGTTGGAGCAACGCCCCTTTCTTAACAGCAGTTCTCCCTTCTCTTTCTGGCGAAGTTTATACCTGAGTCTCGCCAGGAGGAGCTGTGCAGGCAGTTCGAACAGCTTTGTCAGGGCGACAGATCTGTTTCACAGTATGAGATACGGTTCTCTGAGTTGGCTCATCTTATGTTCTAGTTGGTTCCCACAAATCGAGAGAGGATCAAGAGGTTCATAGATGGCCTCAATTTCCAACTTCGGTTGCGTATGACCAGAGAGAGAGTATCTGGTGCTACCTGTGATGAGGTTGTTGACATAGATCGACAGATTGAGATGGTTCATAGTCATGAGAGGTTTGAGAGGGAGGCTAAGAGGCCTTGCGGTTATGGAGGTTTCAGTGGTGCTCCTCATGTGTGTCAGTTTTAGCACGTCAGAGGCCGTCCATTTAGGCATGCTTATTCAACTCGCCAGGTTATCGTGGGGCATCATCGGGCCATGGTTCTCACAGTTCTCATCAGGGCCACTCATCACTTAGTGCCTTTCCAGCACAGAGTTCATCCCGTGCTCCATCAGTTTAGGGCTCTTCCATGCCAGGTTCTTCTACTAGTCATCTCGGTGCTAGGGGTTCTTTTCAGTCCCCATCCCCAGCACCAGGGGGTTGTTATGAGTGTAGAGAGTTGGGGAATATGTGGATACAGTGTCCTTGTCGTCTTGGGGGTTGATCTTACCAGAGGAGTCAACCCTCAACTTCAGCACCAGTTACTTCACCACCCACCTAGCCAGCTAGGGGTGGAGGACAGTCAACTAGGGGTCGCCTCATAGGAAGAAGTTGATCAGGTGGTGGTCAGGACCGTTTTTATGCACTTCCAGCTAGACCTAATGCTATTGCCTTAGATGCTGTGATTACAGGTATTGTCTTAGTTTGCCACAGAGATGCCTCTGTGTTATTTGATCCTGGTTCCACTTTTTCATATGTTTCATCGTATTTTGCTCGTTATTTGGATAAGTCCTGTGAGTCTCTTGTTTCATCTGTTCGTGTATCTACTCCAGTGAGCAATACTATTGTTGAAAACTGTGTATATTGGTCGTGTGTGGTGACTATTGGGGTTTGGAGACCCGAGTGGACCTTCTGTTTCTTTGTATGGTCGATTTTCATGTAATATTAGGCATGTATTGGTTATCTCCATGTCGTGCTATTTTGGACTATCATGCTAAGACAGTGACATTAGCTATGTCGGGTATGCCATGGATTGAGTGGCGAGGTTCGACTGATTTTGTCCCCAGTATGGTGATTTCATTTCTGAAGGCCCAGCGAATGGTTGGGAAAGGTTGTCTTTCATACTTAGCTTTCGTGAGGGATGTCAATGCAGAGACCCCTACCATTAATTCAGTCCCAGTAGTGAGGGACTTTCCGAATGTGTTTCTTGCAAACCTGCCGGGCATGCCACCAGACAGGGATATTGACCTTGGTATTGATTTGGTGCCGGGAACTTATCCCATTTCTATTCCACCGTATCATATGACACCGACAGAGTTGAAGGAGCTGAAGGAGCAACTTCAAAAACTCCTTGATAAGGGATTTATTTGGCCTAGTGTGTCACCGTGGGGTGCGCCTGTTATATTTATGAAAAAGAAGGAAGGCATTATGAGGATATGTATTGATTACAGGCAGTTGAACAAGGTCACAATCAAGAACAAGTATCCTTTGCCTCGTATTGATGATTTATTTGACCAGCTTCAGGAAGCAAGAGTGTTCTCCAAGATTTATCTCTGTTCAGGATATCACCAGTTGAAGATCAGGGACTTGGATATTCTTAAGACAACTTTCAGGACATGATATGGTCATTATGAGTTCCTTATGATGTCTTTTGGGCTGACCAATGCCCCAGCAGCGTTCATGCATTTGATGAACAGCGTGTTCGGGCCTTATCTTGAATCATTTGTGATTGTTTCCGTTGATCATATTCTGGAGTACTCACGTTGTTAGGGGGAGCACGCCGAGAATTTGAGAGCTATATTGCAGTGGTTGAGGGAGAAGAAGCTTTATGCAAAGTTTTCCAAGTGTGAGTTTTGGCTCAGTTCAGTGTCTTTCTTGGGGCACGTGGTGTCCAGTGAGGCTATTCAGGTTGATCCAAAGAAGATAGAGGCGATTCAGAGTTGGCCCAGGCTGTCCTCAGCCATAGAGATTCGAAACTTTCTTGGTTTGGCGGGTTATTACCGCCGGTTCATTCTAGGATTTTCATCTATTGCATCACCTTTAACCAAATTGACTCAAAAGGGTGCTCCATTTAGGTGGTCGATTAGTGTGAGGCGACCTTTTAGAAGCTCAAGACTGCATTGACCACAACTCCAGTGTTAGTTTTGCTATCAACTTCAAGTTCATATACAGTGTATTGTGATACTTCGAGAGTTGGTATTGGGTGAGTGTTGATGCATGAGGGTAGAGTGATTTCTTATGCTTCTCATCAGTTGAAGCCCCATGATAAGAACTACCATGTTCATGATCTAGAGTTAGCTGCCATTGTTCACGCGTTGAAGATTTGGAGGCATTATTTGTATGGTGTGTCTTGTGAGGTATTTACTGATCATCGTAGCCTCCAACACTTGTTCAAGCAGAAGGATCTCAATTTGAGGCAACAGAGATGGTTGGAGCTGCTAAAGGACTATGATATCACTATCTTGTATCATTCGTGAAAGGCCAATGTAGTGGCCGATGCTTTGAGTAGGAAGGCGGTGAGTATGGGCAGTTTGGCATATATTCTTGTTGGGGAGAGATCTTGAAGTTGATGTTCAGGCCTTGGCCAATTGGTTTGTGAGGTTGGATATTTCTGAGCCCAGTCGGGTCTTAGCTTGTGCGGTTTCTCGGTATTCCTGGTTTGATCGCATCAGAGAGTGCTAGTATGATGATCCTCATTTTCTTGTTCTTAAGCACAGAGTTCAGCACGACGATACCAGAGATGTGACTATCGGTGATGATGGGGTATTGTGGATACAGGGACGGATACATGTGCCCAACGTAGATGAACTTCGGGAGTTGATTCTAGAGGAGACCCATAGCTCACGGTGTTCCATCCAGCCGGGTGCCACGAATATGTATCAGGATTTGAGATAGCATTATTGGTGGAGGAGAATGAAGAAGGATATTGTGGGATTTGTAGCTCGGTATCTCAATTGCCAGCATGTGAAATATAAGCATCAAAGACCGGGTGGCTTGCTTCAGCAGATAGATATTCCAGAGTGGAAGTGGGAGCGGATAACCATGGACTTTGTAGTTGGACTCCTACGGACTTTAGAGAAGTTCGATGCTATTTGGGTGATTGTGGATTGGCTGACCAAGTCCGCGCACTTTATTCCTTTGTGTACTATATTATTTAGAGCGATTAGCAGAGATTTATATCCGAGAGATTGTTTGCTTGCATGGTGTCCTAGTTTCATCATTTCAGATAGAGGTACTCAGTTCACTTTGCATTTTTAGAAGGCCGTGAAGCGAGAGTTGGATACTCAGGTTGAGTTGAGCACAACTTTTCACCCTCAGACGGATGGACAGTCCGAGAAAACTATTCAGATATTGGAGGCATGTTGCACGCTTGCGTCATTGATTTTGGAGGGTTATGAGATCAGTTTCTACCGCTCGTGGAGTTTGCATAAAACAACAACTATCAGTCGAGTATCTAGATGGATCCATATGAGACTTTGTATGGGAGAAGGTATAGATCTCCAGTTGGTTGGTTTGAGCCGGGCAAGGCTAGGCTTTGGGGACAGACTTAGTACAGGATGCTTTGGACAAGGTGAGAGTGATTCAAGAGCAGCTTTGTACAGCACAATCGAGACAGAAAAGTTATGCTGATAGAAAGGTTCGTGATGTGTCTTACATGGTTGGGGAGAAGGTTCTACTGAAGCTTTCACCCATGAAGGGTGTTTTGAGATTCGGAAAGAAGGGTAAGTTGAGTCCACGGTTCATTGGTCCTTTTGAGGTGCTTCGGAGGATTGGGGAGTTGGCTTATGAGCTTGCTTTGCCACCTAGATTGTCGAGTGTGCATCCGGTATTGGCGATCCGTCTCATGTTTTGGATTTTAGCACAGTTCAGTTAGACGGTGATTTGACTTATGATGTGGAGCCAGTAGCTATTTTGGAACATCTATTTGAAAGTTGAGATCAAAGGATATAACTTCAATGAAAGTGCAGTGGAGAGGTCGGCGCATGGAGGAGGCTACTTGGGAGACCGAGCGGTAGATGTGGAGCATATATCCTCACCTATTTGAGGCTTCAGGTTTGTTTCTTGACTCGTTCGAGGGCGAACGTTTGTTTAAGAGGGGGAGGATGTAACGACTCGGTCGGTCGTTTCATGTGTTACCACTCCGTTTCCCCCATTTCTGCTTTTTTATATGTTGTTCAGTTGTATTATGTGGTATCGGGTTGGTTGGTTTGGGTCCGGAGTGGTTTTGGAGAGGAATGAGACACTTAGTCTCTTTTGAGTAAGCTTTAGTTGGAAAAGTCAACCGAAAGTTGACTTGTGAGTAAATTATCTCGGAATTGAATTTTATGGTTCAGATAGCTTCGTTAGATGATTTGGGACTTAGGAGCGTGATCAGAATGTATTTTGGAAGTCCGTGGTATATTTAGGCTTGAATTGGCGAAATTGAAATTTTGGCATTTTCCGATTAGTAGTGGAAATTTTGATATTGGGGTCAGAATGGAATTTTGGAAATTGGAGTAGGTTCATTGTGTCATTTGGGATGTGAGTGCAAAATTTCAGGTAATTCGGATGAGGTTTGATAGACTTTTTGATCGTTTGGGAAATTCGGAAGTTTTGGAATCCTTAGGCTTGAATCCGAGGGTGTTTTGATGTTTTGATTTTGTTTTGATTGTTCCGAAGATTGGAACAAGTTAGAATAGTGGTATGTGACTTGTTGGCATGTTTGGTTGAGGTCTAGAGGGCCTCGGGATGGTTTTGGATGGTTGACGGAGAGTTTGGGTTTTTGGAGTTGTGCTGCAAATTTTCTGCTTCTGTCATTTCCGCACCTCCGGATTAGGAACCGCAAGTGCGAGGTCGCAAGTGCAAGGAGAAAACCGCAGATGTGGAGGTTGTCGTCAGAGGAAAAACCACAGGTGCGGTACGTCGAGCGCATCTGCGAGACCGCAAATGCGGTGCCTGGGCACAGATGCGGACCTGGGAGCTTTAATAAGAAATCGCATGTGCGGCTATTTCGACCGTAGAAGCGGGAAAGGGAGCCGCAGGTGCGGAATCCCTGTGCAAAAAATATATAAGTTTCCCTTCGCGATTTTTAGCTCTTTTCTCACCATTTTTGAGTGACTTTGAAGCTTTTTGAGAGGATTTGAAGAGGGAATCAAAGGATAATGCTTGGAGGTAAGATTTGTGAACTCAGTACTAGATTCTATGGCATTTTCTTACTGATTAGGCATGAAATTATTAAATTAAGGGTTAAAATTGGAGAATTAGGGCTTGTTATTAGAGAGTTGCCATTGGGGATTTGAGGGGCATTTGGGGTCCGATTTTGATGTTCTTAGTATGTATAGACTCGTGGTAGGATAGGGATTCTAGTGATGTAATTTTTATCGGAATTTGAGATGTGGGTGTAGGTGGCGAGTTTGGCCAATTACGGGATTTTCGATGTAATTTGATTATTTTCGTGTGGGCTTTGTTCCTTTAGCCTATTTTGATGTTATGATTCTGATTTTGGATAGATTCGGGGCAAGTTGAGGCTGATTCGAGAGGCAAAGGCATCACAGGCTAGAGTTTGGACCGGTTTGAGGTAAGTAATGATTGTAAATGTTGTCCTGAGGGTATGAAACCACGGATTTCATATCGTTGTGTTACTTTGTGGTGACGCACACGCTAGATGACGAGCGTGGGGTCATGCACCATTGGGGATCGTGACTTGGTCCATTCTATACAACTATTAAGTCGCATATTTGATTGAAAACTGTTTGATATTATTGTGTTTTGGAAAGTATTACTATGTTTGGGGCTGAATGCAGTGTTTGGGCCTCGTGCCGACCTTTTGGACCTTTAGGGGCCTTTTACTACTGTTTCCTCACTTTTTTGGTTTAATATTTACACTCAGTCATACTATGTTTTTACTGATTTCATAACTCGGTTCTATTTTCTCCATTTTGATTCTATAAATCATAATTTGAACCGAGCACCTGTTTTACTGTTAGCCCGAGTGGCTTGATTGGTTTCTGACTGAGTGAGGATGAGGGCCTGTGTTGTGAGGATATCATGGGATCGGGCTGCGTGCCACATCATGTTGTACTAATTTGTGATATATGAAAGGCCGAGGGCGTGATTTATTCTACCACGAGATGACTTGTGATAACGCTTGGGCTCTATGACCCCTCCGGAGTCTGTACACCCCCAGTGAGCGCGGGTACCCAGTGTGAGTGATGTGATATTTCCCGAGGGCTGTTGTTGTTTCATGTTGTTGCCCGAGGGGCTGATTACGAGCGATTGTGAGGTAGCCATAGGGGTTGGTTCTGTTGATATTATGCCCGAGGAGTGGTTTATGGTACATGTTTTTCCCGAGGGGCTATTTGTGTTTCTTTCATTTAACTCGTTTTTTTATTCACTTGTTGAAACTATTGAAAGACGTTTTAAAAGAAAAGGGTTTTACTGAAATTGAGTTGTTTTTACGAGATAGTTGATTTCTCGACTATTTTGGAAATGTACTGTATTTATTGTAGTGCTATGACGTGAGATTATCTGTTTTCTTACTGCTCAACTGCTTTTACTTTTATTACTTACTGAGTTGGCGTACTAACATTACTCCATGCACCTTGTGTGTAGATCTAGGAGTCTCGGGACGCGATATTGAGTTTGATCAGTCTTCCAGTAGGTCTCCGGAATTGGCTAGGTAGTTATTTGGCATTCACAGACCCTGCACTTCTCCTTCTTACCTTACTTAGATTGTCTTAGAATTTTATTTTCGGACTATGTTAGCTTTTTTGTTCTTAGACGAGTTTGTAGTTGCTCGTGACTGGTGATACCCCGATGTCGGGCTTGTGTCGTATTTTCGCACTACTTATCTAAACTTATATTATGAGATGTTTTGTTAATTAATGGATTAAAAATGACTTTTATGGGATAATGATTCGATTGGGAATTATGTCAGTTGGCCTAGTTTCAAAATAATCGCCATCATGATCGGGTCAGTTTTAGGGTCGTGACAATAAGGGTGATAGATTGAGGAGTAATAAGGGTGGACTGATGGGATCATATTGCACGCTACAACAAAGAGTAATAAGGGTGAATGATCATACTATTATTGATTATATGGTAGGACCGGGATGCGCGCCGCATCATTTGTTGTTTTTGTTTTCTTCTTCTGCTGAGATTCATTATTGTGATGTTGAAACTCTCTTAAGGATTGGTTATAGCTGAGTATTGATAGAACGACTAGGTTCCATATTTACTTAATGCAAGTTACTATCCTATTTCATTTCGTATTCTCTTCTTGCCTTATTATAAATTGTTGCAGGATATATTGTTTATGCCCCGCCGTAGCCTTATCACTACTTCGTCGAGGTTTGGCTCGGCACTTACCAGTACATGAGGTCGGTTGTACTGATATTGCACTTTGCACTTTCTGTCCAGATTTCGGAGCTTGTAGTGGCTGATCGAGAGGCCGGTTGCTGATACTTCATTCAGGAGACCCAAGATAGTCTTGCAGGCGTCCGCAGGCCCTGGCCTCCCCTCCTATGTTTTCGACAGTTTTGTTTTATTTACTTTTGAGATAGATGTATCTTCTTTAAAACCCATACTTGTAGTTATTCATAGAACGTTCGTGAGTTGTGACACTAGTTTTCTGTGTGGTAACTATTTTGGTTTTGCTAACAGTATAAGGATAATCAGTTGATTATGTACTTCCGCTTTTATTTTCGTTGATTTAGTTTTGCAAAATGGATAATTAGAAAAAGTAAAGGAAAAAGGTGAATAAAATTCTAACATTGGCTTGCCTAGAGAGTGCGATGTTAGGCGCCATCACGGTCTCAATGATGGGAAATTCGGATCGTGACAACAACGAAGCCTACGCAGTGCTTTAGATCCATATCAATAGCAGGAAGAAAAAAAACTTAAACACTTTGATTTTTACGGATATGACTTGAACTTCTCTACTGTGTTCTTTTTAAGATTATAATTTCATTGCACATTGTTCATAGGATTCCATTTGGTATTGGAAAATTTATACCAATAAGACATCGTAGGCAGCAAGGTTATTTAAGTTTCAACTTATTCATATGGTTAAGGAAATTTAATAGTACAATGAATAGACTGTACAAATGCTTTCTATTTAGAAGATTATATATTAGTTTAAGTTATTCGTAGCTTGGATTAATATAATTTGACAAAATTAGAATTAAACATGAAATCCCAAGGGTGGAGCATTCTAGATTAGTTATGGATTAGCATGAATAAGGAAATTAAAAGAGATCAATATGATGTGATTATAGATTGAATGAAAGGAGTCTCACAGACTGCTCGAGGTGATGGGCTTGGTATTTCGACACGAGTACTGTGAGTAGTAATCTTGCCGCAATTTGTGTTTTCATAACCTGCATGGTTTATACGTTATTTTTAAAATAGAATGTGTTATCGAATATTTGAAATTACATTTGGGACAAGTCCTTTACTTGATATGGTACTGAATAGTTTACTTGAGATGTTTACAGTTATTTAAAAGATCCTCATTGTTACTAGGCATGTTTTACTGTTACTGTGATGACCCTGAAGGTCATCTCTTATTTTAGAAGTCAAAAATGTGTTCCGAGACCTTAAAAACCTCTTTTTGTCTCACCTCGATTTACGTGCACAGTTCGGGCATGCTTTCGGAAAGCTTTTATGTGAAATATAAGAAAATTTATGTATTTGGCCTTAAAAATTAATTAAAGTTGACTTTGGTCAACATTCTTGGTAAACGGACCCGGACCCGTGATCGGACGGTCCCTTAAGGTCGGTAGTAAAATATGGGACTTGGGCGTATTCCCGGAATCGAATTTTGAGGTCCCAAGATCGAGAAAAGAATTTTTGAAGAAATAATAATAATAATTAAGTTGAATCTGTAAAATTTGGTAGGAATCGGAAATGGTTTGGTATAAAACGGACAAATAGTTGAGAAAATAGAAAATTCAATGTTCTTGGGTAATTTCATAAATTTGAGGTTTAATTCGTAGTTGTTGATGTTATTTTGATGATTAGATCGCACGAGAAAGTCCATATGATATTTTTAGACTTGCGTGCATGATTGGTTTGGAGTCCCGAAGGCTCGGGTAAGTTTTGGATAGGCTACAGAGTGAATTTGGAATTAGGAAAATTGTTGCAGGTTGCAGGTCTGGTATTGGCCTCTGATCTCGCAATTGCGAGATCAGGATTGCAATTGCGAAGTTTGATAGTTTGGAAATTGCGAGGGGCTGATTGCAATTATGAAATAAGCCCTGGCCAGCCTTGCTCACATTTGCGAGAATTTCTTCGCAAATGCGAAGCCCTTAAAAATTCCCAGTTGTGACAAATGCGACAACTCCTTCACAAATGGGAAGGTAGCAGAAATTCTCAAGGTTCGCAATTGCGAACCCTTGGTCACAATTGCGACATCAACACCTGATAAGTGGGATTTTTGACGGGATTTCATCCATTTTTCAAACTCTTTCAAACCCTAAACTCTCTTGGGCGATTTTTCAAAGAACGATTCTTTTACAAATCATTAGTAAGTAATTTCTAACTTATTTTCTTCAATCTATAACATCTTTTTACATGATTTCATTTCAAAATCAAAGGTTTTCCTGGGAAATTGGGTGATTTTGGGGATTTGGACCTCGATTTGAGGTCCTATTTCAAAACTAATTACATATTCGAGTTTGTGAGTGAATGGATTATAGGGGTTTTGCTTCGAACTTCGGGTTTTGACCAAGCGTGCCCGGGGTCGATTTTTGACTTTTTCGAAAAAATAATGGGAAACCTATTTTCATGCTTTATAATTGGTTTATTTAGTATATATTAATGTTATTAAGTAAATTGTGACTAGATACAAGCGAATTGGAAGTGGAACCGAGGGGTAAAGTGGTTGTTGAGGCTTTATTGTCCGTGGAATCGAGGTAAGTGTTTGGACTAACCTTAGCTTGAGGGAATAGAAGTTATGGTCTAATTACTATGTGTTTGTATCGAGTACGACGTACATGTGAGGTGACGAGTACCTAACGTTGGTGTCAAGCATGTCTGTGAGTCTTATATCATGATTATGTGTCTCTATTATGTATCTATCATGCTCAAATTGATGATTATAAATGTTGAATAAAGCTTATGAAAGCTTCTTGGTAATTGACTATTGTGGAGATTTGGCACAAGAGTTTAATTCTTGTAAAGTAATTGTTGAAAATGAGATTGGTTATAGTTGTCTCTCCTATTTAGCTGAGAGTCTCCCGGAAACAGCCTCTCTACTCTTTTCGGGGTAGGGGTAAGGTCTGCATACACTCCACTCTCCCAGACTCCACAAGTGGGATTTTACTAGGTATGTTGTTGTTGTTGTTTGAGATTAGTTATAGCTGAATCCCTTACCGGGACGTTATTATAGATATTGTTGATTCCCTTGCCGAGATATTATTGTTGATATTGTTGTTTCCCTTACCGGAACGTATTGTTTCAATTGTTTGGGTGAGGAAGAGTGTAAAGCACGAAGGGTGATGTCGTGCATGATATTGTGAATGAGGGTAATGCACGAAGGGTGATGTCGTGCCGATATTATGAGTGTTAAAGCACGAAGGATAATATCGTGCCATGAATTGAGAGTTAATGCACGAAGGGTGATGTCGTGTCGATATTGTGAGGAATAATATACGAAGGGTGATGTCGTGCCATGATCATGTGAGGTAATACACGAAGGGTGATGTTGTGCCGTATCATATGGTGGGGATGAGAGTAAAAGTACGAAGGGTGATACCGTGCACGTGTTACCGTTTCCTTATTCTTGTTGATATAGATATGATGTTCGTTATGCTTCTTTATTGGTTTGATGTTAGAATCTAATATTCCCCGCAACATGTCCCATCCCCACTTTATTCTATTGATTCCTGTTATTATAATTCCGCTTGTATATGATTTAACTATACATGTTTATATGGTTTTCGTGTCCTAGCCTCGTCACTACTTTGCCGAGGCTAGGCTCGACCATTACCAGTATATGGGGTCAGTTGTACTGATGCTACACTCTACACTCTTTTGTGTAGATTTTCGTACCGTACCCGGTGAGTAGCTGATGTAGCTGCCTTTAGTCCAGGGAGACCAAGGTAGATCTGCTGGCGTCTGCAGAGCCTGAAGTCCCCCTTCCATGTTTTATGCTTTCTACTATCTCTTTTCTTTCTAAGAACAGTTGTATTTCCTTTTCAAACCAGTATTTGTAGTAACTCGTAGATGTTCGTGAAGTTGTGACACCACGTTATACTTCTTTTGTACTTATAATCTTTTTAACTTTAGATTGGTAGGTAGATTATTTGATCATGTTATACTTCTTTCGTACTTATAATCTTTTTAACTTTAGTGTTTGGCTTATATCTGTTTGGGTTGAATGTTGAATATGGAATCTTAATAGTTGGCTTGCCTAGCTTTCACGAGTAGGCTCCATCACAACTCCCAAGGGTGGAAAATCCGGGTCGTGACAAGTTGGTATCAGAGCTCAAGGTTGCTTAGGTCTAACAATTCACGAACAAGCTAAGTAGAGTCTGAGGGATCGGTACAGAGACGTCTGTTCTTATCCCCAGAGGCTACATAGTTTAGGAATAACTTCACATCTATTCTTCTCTGTCGTACGATTTGACTTCTCAATGCTAATTGAACTTCTACTCTATTCTTTTGCAGATGGCAAGAACACATGTTTCTTCATCCGCCGATCAGTAGCGCGAGCCCCCAGTGGCAACTCCTACGGGGGTAGAGGACGGGGACAAGGACGTGCTAGAGATCGAGGAAGGGCAAGGGCTCAACGCAGAGCAATAGCACCAACGGCGGAGCCTTAGTTAGAGTTCGAGGAAGAGGCTCCAGCCAAGACCATTCCAGCAAAGCCAAATCAGGTCCCAGAGGGGTTCATCGCTACCTCGGTACTCCATGATGCTTTGGTCTGTCTAGTGGGCCTTTTGGAGAGTGTTTCCCAGGCAGGCTTACTTCCTGTAGCACCAGCCGTCTCTCAGGATGGGGGAGGAGCAAAGACTCCCGTTACTTGCACTCCAGAGCAGATGGCTCCCCAGTTTCAGACTCTAGTATCTCAGCTAGTTAAGGTAGTTCAGCCGGGTGTTGTGGCTTATACCGGTGATGGTGAAACTATGTCTGCTGATGCCTTGTGGAGGTTGGACAAGTTCACCAAGCTCTTCACTACTACTTATGGTGGTGCATCTTCAGAGGATCACCTAGACTATTTGGGCAGTTGTCACGAGGTTCTTCAGAACATGGGGATAGTGGAGACCAATGGGGTCGACTTTGCTGCTTTTCGTCTATCAAGTTCCGCCAAGCTTGGCAGAGAGATTATTGTTTGGCTAGCCCAGCTAGGTCACCGGCTTTGACTTGGGATAAGTTCTCTCAACTATTTCTGGAGAAGTTTCTTCCTATCACTTAGAGAGAGGGCTATCGGAGGCTGTTTGAGCGTTTCCAGCAGGGTTCTATGACCGTCACTCAGTACGAGACCAGATTTATTGCCTTGGCCCATCATTCTCTTATTATATTTCCCATCGTGATAGAGAGGTGAGGAGGTTCATTGAGGGACTCGCTCAACCGATTTGATTGCAGATGGCTAAGGAGATAGGGAGCGAGATTTCTTTTCAGGATGCGGCCAATGTGGCCAGGAGAGTTGAGATGGTTCTATCACAGGGGAGTGATCAGGGGTCTGACAAGAGGCCCCGTCATTCGGCCAGGTTCAGTGGTGTCTCATCTGGAGGCAGGGATTCATTTGGTAGGGGCCTTTCTCCTAGGCCATTTAATTCAGCGCTTCGGGCTTCTCACGGTGCTCCAGGTGGTCGTGGTTCTCATATGCAGTATTCTAACCATTTTCTCTATAGTGCACCACCAACTCCTATCAGTGCACTACCACTCTAGAGTTTTCAAGGTGGTTATTCAGGCCATCAAGGTCAGCAGTCCCAGCACCCAAAGGCTTGTTATACTTGTGGTGACACGAGGCATATTTCAAGATTTTGCCCTTGAGCACCGAGCAACTCTCAGCATCAGGGTTCTCATGCCATGGTTCAGGCATTAAGTGTTCCACCGCTCGCCTAGAAAGCTAGAGGTAGGGATCGAGGTGGTATAGGTGGAGGTCAGGCTGCTAGAGGTGGAGGTCGGGCAGCTAGAGGTGGAGGCCAACCAGCAGGAGGCCGTCCTCGGGATGTAGTTTAGAATGGTGGGCCCTAGCCCCAATGTTATGCTATTCTAACTAGACCTGAGGCTGAGGCATTTGATGCAGTGATCACAAGTATGATTTCAGTTAGCAGTAGAGATGCCTCAGTTCTATTTGATCTGGGGTCTACAAATTCCTATGCGTCATCTTATTTTTCCCCTTATCTGGTTGTACCTCGTAATTCTTTGAGTGCACCTATATATGTGTCTACACCGGTGGGTGATTCCATTGTTGTAGATCGAGTCTATCGCTAGTGTGTGGTTATTATTGGGGGTCTTGAGACCTGTGTAAATCTCTTACTTCTCGACATGGTAGACTTCAATGTCATTTTAGGGATGGATTGGTTATCCCCTTTATCATGCTATATTGGACTGTCACGCCAAGACCGTGACCTTAACATTGCCAGGGTTGCCGCATTTAGAGTGGATAGGGACTTCTGGTTATTCTACCAGCAGGGTTATCTCATATATGAAGGCTCGTCGTATGGTTGATAAGGGATGTTTGGCTTATTTGGTGTATGTTCGTGATTCTAGTGCTGAGGTTCCTTCTATGGATTCTGTGCCCCTTGTTCGTGAGTTTCTAGAGGTATTTCCTTCAGACCTATTGGGGATGCCACCCGACAGGGATATTGACTTTTGCATTGATTTGGCTTCGGGTACCCAGCCTCCCACCATATCGTATGGCCCCGCCTGAGTTGAAAGAATTGAAAGAATAGTTGCAAGATCTACTTGATAAAGGCTTTATTAGACCTAGTGTCTCTCCTTGGGGTGCGCCGGTGTTGTTTGTTAAGAAGAAGGACATATCGATGAGGATGTGTATAGATTATCGGTAGTTGAACAAGGTCATAATAAAAAATAAGTATCCATTGCCAAGGATTGATGATTTGTTTGACCATCTTCAGGGTGACCAAGTGTTTTCGAAGATTGATTTGATATATGGCTACCATCAGTTGAGGATTAGGGCATCCGATGTCCCTAAGACAACTTTCCGCACTCGGTACGGGCATTATGAGTTCTTAGTGATGTCATTGGGGTTGACAAATGCCCCAACAGCTTTCATGGATTTGATGAATCGAGTGTTCAAGCCTTACTTGGATTCCTTCGTGATTGTCTTCATTGATGATATTTTGATCTATTCCCGTAGCCGACAGGAACATGAGCAACATTTTCGAGTGGTTCTCCAGACTTTGAGGGACAGTCAGTTATATGCTAAGTTTTGGAAATGTGATTTCTAGTTGAGTTCCGTTGCATTCTTGGGTCGAGTTGTATCAATAGAGGGTATTCAAGTGGACCCTAAGAAGACTGAGGTAGTCAAGGACTAGCCTAGACCCGCATCAGCTATAGAGATCCGAAGTTTCTTGGGCTTGGCAGGCTATTACCATCAATTTGTGGAAGGGTTTTCATCATTGCATCCCCGATGACCAGGTTGACCCAGAAGGGTACCCAATTCAGGTGGTCGGACGAGTGTGAGACGAGCTTTTAGAAGCTCAAGACAACTTTAACTATGGCGCCAGTGTTTGTATTGCCTACAGGTTTAGGGCCATATACAATGTATTGTGATGCATCTCGTATTGGGCTTGGTGCGGTGTTGATGCAGAATGGCAAGGTTATTGCATATGCTTTGTGGCAGTTAAAGATCCATGAGAAGAATTATCTAGTTCATGATCAGGAGCTAGCAGCCATTGTTCACGCCCTGAAGATTTGGAGGCATTATTAATATGGCGTGTTGTGTGAGGTGTTCACGGATCACAAGAGTTTGCAATACTTGTTCAAACAGAAGGAGATAAATTTGAGGCAGAGGAGATGGTTGGAGCTTTTGAAAGACTATGACATCACCATCTTGTATCATCCAGGGAAGGCCAATGTAGTGGCCGATGCTTTGAGTAGAAAGTCATCTAGTATGGGCAGTCTTGCATATATTTCGGTCGGTGAGAGACCGCTTGCTTTGGATGTTCAGGCCTTAGCCAATCAGTTCATGAGGTTGGATGTTTCTGAGCCTAGCCGTGTTTTAGCTTGCATAGTCGCTCGTTCTTTGTTATTTGAGTGCATCCGAGATTGGCAGCATGATGATCCTCATTTGCTTATCCTTAGAGACACAGTGCGGCACGGGGGTTCCAAGCAGGTTACGGTTGGAGATGATGGGGTTTTTAGGATGTAGGGTCGACTTTGTGTGCCTAATGTGGATGGACTTTGTGAGTTGATTCTATAGGAGGCCCATAGTTCCTGGTATTCTATTCATCCGGGGTCCGCTAAGATGTATCAGAACTTGCTGCATCATTATTGGTGGAAGATGATGAAGAAAGATATTGTTGCGTATGTAGCTCGGTGTTTGAATTGTTAGCAAGTAAAGTGCGAGCATTAGAGACCTGGTGGTTTGTTCCAGAAGATTGAGATTCCTGAGTGGAAATGGGAGCATATTACTATGGACTTCGTTTTTGGACTCCTACGGACTCAGAGGATGTTCGATGCAATGTGTTTTATTGTAGATAAGTTGACTAAGTCAGTGCATTTCATTCCTGTGGTAGTTTCCTATTCTTTTGAGCAGTTGGTAGATATTTATATCCGGGAGATTGTTCGTCTTCATGGTGTGCCCGTGTCTATTATTTCTGATCGAGGTACGCAGTTTACCTCGCATTTCTAGAGGGCAGTCCAGCGTGAGTTGGGTACTCGGGTCGAGTTGAGCACAACGTTTCATCCTCAGACGAACGGATAGTCCGAGCGTACCATTCAAATTTTGGAGGATATGCTCCGAGCATATGTTATTGACTTTGGAGGTTCGTGGGATTAGTGCTTACCATTAGCAGAGTTTGCCTATAACAACAGTTACCAGTCGAGCATTCTGATGGCTCCCTATGAGTCATTATATGGCAGGTGGTGTCGGTTGCCGGTTGGATGGTTTTAGCCGGGAGAGGCTCGGTTGTTGGGTATAGATCTAGTATAGGATGCCTTGGATAAAGTTAAGATCATTCAGGATAAACTTTGTATAGCTCAGTCCAGGCAAAAGAGTTACGCCGACCACAAGGTTCGTGATGTGGCATTCATGGTTGGAGAGAGGGCGTTGGTTCAAGTATCGCCCATGAAAGGCATGGTGAGATTTGGAAAGAAGGGCAAGCTAAGCCCTAGGTTCATTGGCCCTTTTGAGATTCTTGATCGAGTGGGAGAGGTGGCTTAAAGACTTGCGTTGCTGCCGAGTTTATCAGTTGTGCACCCAGTGTTTCATATGTCCATGCTTCAGAAGCATCATGGCGATCCATCCCACGTGTTCGACTTCAGTACTATCCAGTTGGACAAGAAGTTGACCTATGAGGAAAAGCAGGTAGCTATTTTAGACCAGCAGGTTCGCCAATTGAGATCGAAGAAATTCCTTTCAGTTCATGTGCAATGGAGGGGTCAGCCTGTTGAGGTAGCGACCTGGTAGTCCGAGTCCAATATGCAAAACCGTTATCCTCATCTTTTCACTGACTCAAGTAATTTTCTATGTCCGTTCGAGGACGAACGGTGGTTTTAAAAGTGGAGAATGTGATGACCCTAAAGGACATCTCTTGTTTTAGAAGTCAAAACTGTGTTTTGAGGCCTTAAAACACTTTTTTATCTCACCTCGATTTGCGTGCGCAGTCCGGGTGTGCTTCCAGAAAGCTTTTATGCGAAATATAAGAAAATTTATGACTTTGGACTTTAAAATTTGTTAAAGTTAACTTTGGTTAACATTTTTGGTAAATGGACCCGGACCCGTGATCGGACGGTCCCGTAAGGTTCGTAGTAAAATATGGGACTTGGGCGTATGCCCGGAATCGAATTCTGAGGTCCCAAGCCCGAGAAAAGAATTTGTAAAGAAAATTATTTGCTGGAAATATAAAGACTTTTAGAAGTGAAATGGTGCATTTTCTTGATGGTATCTGGCCCGTATATTGGTTCCGGAGCATGGTAAAAGTTTAAAATAATAATTAAGTTGAATCTGTGAAATTTGGTAAGAATCAGAATTGGTTTGGTATAAAACAGACTTATAGTTGAGATAGAAATTTCAATGTTCTTGGGTAATTTCATGAATTTGAGGTTTATTTCGTAGTTGTTGATGTTATTTTGATGATTTGATCGCATGAGCAAGTCCATATGATGTTTTTAGACGTGCGTGCATGATTGATTTGGAGTCCTGAGGGCTCGGGTGAGTTTTGGATAGGCTACAGAGTGAATTTGGACTAAGGAAAATTGTTACATATTGCAGGTCTGGTATTGGACTCTTGGATCTCAATTGCGAAGTCTGACAGTTTGGAAATTGCGAGGGGCTGATCGCAATTGCGAAATAAGCCCTAGCCAGCCTTGCTCGAATTTGCGAGCATTTCTTCGCAAATGCGAAGCCCTCAGAAATCTCCATCTGTCACAAATGCGACAACTCCTTCGCAAATGCGAAGGTAGCAGAAATTCTCAGGATTCGCAATTGCGAACCCCTATTCGCAATTGCGACATCTGCACCTGATAAGTAGGATTGTTGACGGGATTTCATCCATTTTTCAAACTATTTCAAACCCTAAACTCTCTTGGGCGATTTTTCAAAGTACAATTCTTCTCCAAATCATTAGTAAGTAATTTCTAACTTATTTTCTTCAATCCATAACATTTTTTACATGATTTCATTTCAAAATCAAGGGTTTTCCTGGGAAATTGGTTGATTTTGGGTAGAAGTTAGGTTTTACAAATTTTGGGTATTTGGACCTCGATTTATGGTCCGATTTCAAAACTAATTACATATTTGAGTTCGTGAGTGAATGGGTTATCGGGTTTTGATTCGTACTTCAGGTTTTGACCAAGCAGGTCCAGGGTCGATTTTTGACTTTTTGGGAAAAACAATGGGAAACCTATTTTCATGCATTATAATTGGTTTATTTAGCATATATTAATGTTATTAAGTAAATTGTGACTAGATACAAGCGAATTGGAAGTGGAACCGAGGGGTAAAGCGGTTGTTGAGGCTTAATTGTCCGTGGAATCGAGGTAAATATTATGCCTAACCTTAGCTTGAGGAAATAGGAGTTATGGTCTAATTGCTATGTGTTTGTATCGAGTACGACGTACAGGTGAGGTGATGAGTACCTATACGTTGGTGTCAAACATGTCTATGAGTCTTATATCATGATTGTGTGACTCTATTATGTATCGATCATGCTCAAATTGCTGATTATAAATGTTGAATAAAGCTTATGAAAGCTTCTTGGTAATAGACTATTGTGGAGAATTGGCACAAGTTGAGTTTCATTATTGTAAAGTAATTGTTGAAAACGAGATTGGTTATAGCTGAATCCTTTGCTGGGACGTTATTATTGATATTGTTGATTCCCTTGCCGGGATATTATTGTTGATATTGTTGTTTCCCTTGCCGAGACGTATTGTTTCAATTGTTTGGGTGAGGAAGAGTGTAAAGCACGAAGGGTGATGTCGTGCATGATATTGTGAATGTGTGTAATGCACGAAGGGTGATGTCGTGCATGATGTGTGTAATGCACAAAGGGTGATGTCGTGCCGATATTATGAGTGTTAATGCACGAAGGATAATGTCGTGCCATGAATTGAGAGTTAATTTACAAAGGCTGATGCCATGCTAATATTGTGAAGAATAATGCACGAAGGGTGATGTCGTGCCATGATTATATGAGGTAATGCACAAAGGGTGATGTTGTGACATATTATATGGTGAGGATGAGAATAAAAGCACGAAGGGTGATATCGTGCATGTATTACCGTTTCCTTATTCCTGTTGATATAGATATGATGTTCATTATGCTTCTTTATTGATGCTTCTTTTTTGGGTTGATGTTAGAATCTAATATTTCCGGCAGCATGTCCCCTCCCCACTTTATTCTGTTGATTCCTATTATTATGATTCCGTTGTATATGATTTAACTACACAGGTTTATATAGTTGTCGTGTCCTAGCCTCGTCACTACTTCGCCGAGGTTAGGCTTGACACTTACCAGTACATGGGGTTGGTTGTACTGATGCTACACTCTTCACTCTTTTGTGCAGATTTCAGTATCGGACTTGGTGAGTAGCTGAGGTAGTTGCCTTCAGCAGGGAGACCAAGGTAGATCTGTTTTCGGCCGCAGAGCCTAAAGTCCCCCTTCCCTATTTTATGCTTTCTTTTGTCTCTTTTCTTTCCGAGAATAGTTGTATTTCCTTTTCAGACCAATATTTGTAGTAACTCGTAGATGTTCGTGAAGTTGTGACACTAGATTTGTGCATAGATTGGTAGTGGATTATTTGATCATGTTATACTTCTTCCGAATTTATAATCTGTTTAACTTTAATATTTGGCTTATATCTGTTTGGGTTGAATGTTCAATGTGTAGAACCTTAATAGTTGGCTTGCCTAGCTTTCACGAGTAGGCGCCATCACGACTCCCGAAGGTGAGAAATCCGAGTTGTGATAGTTACTTGAGATATGATTACCGTTACCGAAATTGGATTATATGATTTGATAAGAACTAAAATGCCATGTACTATTTTAAAAATGTTTCCATGTGAATATTTCCTGTATACCAAAAAAAAAAGAATAAATGGGAGTAGACTTTGAAGGATCCCGTAGCTAAAGGCGGGTTCGCTATACTTGGTCCACCTTGTATTTATAGATTACCGATTACAATTATAGCCATCGCTAGTGGGAAGGTAGAACTAGCATGCAGTTACAGTTTTCCCACGAATAGGGACCTACAGTTATATATGACTCCTTTTATGAAGGGGTCCACCCAGTGATACTGATTACATGATCCTTTCTTGGAAACCTCCCAAACATAAAGGTTTGCTCTGAGATAGTGCATACCGAGTTTATTACCGAATTGTTCAATTGATTTTGTTACACGAAACATATGATGAGACTGTTTATTATGTATTGTTTCTGAAAGGGCATTCTTATAATATTTTTTATATAATATACTAGCATGTTTTCTGACTTTTCCCCAATTAAAAACGATTGTGGTTAAGTGTTATTACTCCCTGAGCAAGCGACTCACTCCTACTATTTTTTTTACAGAGACAACAGTCAAGAAAGGATTTCGTTAATTAGAGTATACGAGTTGATAGTTCCTGGCGAGCCCCGCACTTGTTTGTGTGGGTGAAGAGTTTATTTTTTCTTGTTGTCTTTCCTTTCAAACTCTTAGAGTCACTCCATAGTCATTCTTTTAGTGTCCTGAGTATTCTTTTGTTATTATAGACTTATGTTGAGTATCGCTCATTCTTATCAAAGTTGGAGATAAAGTAGTATTGCTAGTTGTTAGTGGGTGGACTATTAATGGTAGATATTTATTTTGGTTAATTGATAAAGTCATTATCACTTGAATTGATATTAGGATGTTGGGTTGTTGATTTGAGACAGGGAAATTTTTTAGGGATAGTTCAAAAACAGGAGAAACTTTGTCCGATTTTCTGTAAAATACCGATAAGTCTTACTTGGGGGAACTTGCTCCTAAGTACCGGTCATGATCCTAAATTGGGTCGTGACAAAGTTGGTATCAGAGTTTAGGTTATTTTTGTGACTAATGGAGCACATGTCAGTAGTAAAATATCAGTTATGGTTATGTAGTCGTCCATTCCCATAATCATGATTCTGCGAGGGCGTGATAGGATGTGTCTTGTCTTTCTTTCCTGTTCCTCCATACATGAGTGACGATTATGGTTAAATAAATATATAACCTTTCATTTTTTCCCTGTTTGGCTAGGACAAAATCACCAATAATAGAATTTGGCTAGAAGTTCAAAGACAGAAGTGTTGTCACTAGGCACGAAGCTGTAACCTAGAAAAGGGAAGCGGTAGTAGTAGAAATGAGAATAAAAAGTGTTGTTGTACCATAATGAGGGACTGTCATATTGTTACGATGTGTAATAAAGTCCTTTCCTTAAATTACCATTAGTATACCACTATAACAATAGGAGAGTGTTTCACAAAGGTATTTACCTAGATAAAAAAGGAAAAATTGAGATCTTGATGGATATGTTAAATAGACAAGAGAAGAAAAAGAAAGAAAAATAGGGATTTAAAGGCCTAAAGCACCTAAACTGACCAATATTATTGAGAAGAGAAAACTGTTCTTCATATAATTCCTAAAGTTGAAATTGCCAAATTTACCATTTCTAATCGTTCGAAGAATCCTCATATGTCTTAATGGTAAACTTAAAGCATTATGGTCCCTATGATATTCTAGCGAGAGGTAGGCGGTGCTAACAACTTATAGACTGAAGAATATGGTCAATTTAAGGTGTGTTATATATTTTTAGTTACATCTGTAGGAGCACACAACTAACCTGGGAACAAGCTTACTAAAATATTTATGAATCACCTTTTTTTTAAAGTCGATAGTGTGAATCTACTAGGTAGGAAATTAGTTCTGACAACAGATGTACTAATATATGGCATTAGGCTTTCTCAGCTAGCTAAATACACATCTTCTCAAGTTTAGAGGCTTGTCTAAGAGTTGTTTAGTCTTTTTAAACAAAGCAGTAATTTTATATATGAATATTATGACTTATTTATGATAGTTGATCTTGTTAGAAAGATTGAAAACATAACATGATAGGCATGCAATAAAAGTTTTAAAGGCAAAGCACATGACTGGAAAATTCCTTCGAGGAGCATTTTATGCAGGTCGAACAATTAGAAACAAGGATAGTGAGATGCCGAATAAGTGATTTGGATTGTTGCTCGTGTTTTAGAATACGAGGTAACCTAACATGTTTAACAAGCTTGTCAAATTTAAGTTGAGCATAAAGTTATCCTAGGTATTTTTATATTACTTTATATGGTCTACTTTGACATTCCAATAGATAATTAATTAACTTCTTGCTGTGCTCCCTTGATTGCTATACAAAGGTAGTTGAGTTTCAATTATCAAAATAAATCCAATTTTGTCGTAATAGGAAACCAAGTTGCAAAGATAGATAATATTATATTATATATAAATACTCAATGTTACTAAAGAATAATTGTTGGGCTTCTTTAGCTATGATAAGAGCCATAAGGGACAAGACACCTAGCTTGAAAATAGCACCAATAGCAATAGAATTCTTTGATGTATTTTATGAAGATTTAATAGGACTACTTCTAGTATGAAAAACAAAGTTTATTTGACACCTGACATTATATATAAGACCATACTTTATGACATGAACTGAGTTAGAAAGAGCTAAAGGAAGAAAATAGAAATTGCAAGACTACTAGATAAGCGTTTATTTGATCGAGTATATTTTCATGGGGTGCATCAGATGTATTTGTGAAAAAGAAACACGGGTCTTTAAGGATGGAAACAACTAAAAATAGTTTAAATAAGGTAATAATGCACAATAAGTACACATTTCCTCCAATAACTGACTTTCTTAATCAGTTGCTTAGAATCAAAGAGGAAGATATTTTAAGACAATAGTCCGAACTCGACACGGTATCATGAGTTCTTTGCAATTCCTTTCGGACTTACCACTGCTCCAGCTACATTCTTGGACTTAATGAGTATGTTGTTCATGTTATTTTTGATAGATTTATCATAGAGTTTATTGATGGTATTCTACTATATTCTCATAGCCAAGAAGAATATGAAGATCATTTGAGAATTACATTGCAAACATTGCAAGAATATCAGCTTTATTCTAAGTTCTCCAAATACGAATTTTCGCAAGATTCACTAGCATTTCTTGGGCATGTTGTATCTGAAGATGGAATTATGGTGGTCAAAATGACATAAGCAGTTAAAAAAATAGTCAAGATCTACTATTCCTGCAAAGATTCATAACTTCTTGGGCTTGGCAGGCTATTGCAGGCACTTCGTGCATGAATTTTTTTCAAAATAGCAGTGCCACTAACCAAGTTAACACACCAAAATGAAAGATTCTAGAGATTGGAGGAATGTGAGAGGTCTTTCAGAAGCTTAAGAAAAAAATCATGTCTGACAACCACTCCAGAATTAGCCTTACCATCAAGTTCTAAAAGACTCACAATATTCAGTTTGAGCGTGAGATTAGGATGTGTTCTATTGTAATGGTCATTGCTCGGAAGGTTGGATGCTTTACTTATACAGCGAAACGTATGAGATTCATACTGACAACAAGAACTTAGAGTATATTTTTCAGTAGAGAAACTTGAACCTTCGGTAGTGTTGGTGGATGAAAATTCTTCAAGACCATGATTGTGCCATTGGTATAATTATGGAAAGACCAATATTGTGGCTCGTGCATTGAACAGAAAATCTTTGGGCAGCTTGGCACATATAGTTCTACAAAAAGGACCTTTGGCTAAAAATATGTAGAGACTAAAGGGTATATATCAAATTTAGTATGGAGAATGTAGAGATATTGTTGGCTTGTGTTAAAGCCAAGTCTACACTAGTAGAGCATATAAAAGTCACTCAATATGAAGATGACAATTATGTATAATTCGAGATGAAGTTCTAGCTAGTAAAAGCATGGATAAAATTATTGATAGAAATTGTATTCTCGACTAGGTAACTAGATATGTGTACTAGAAATAGATGTGTTAAGATGAGTTAATCTTGAAGAGCTCACAACTCTACATACGCTAATACATTCAGAGCCTAGTAAGATGTACCATGACGAGAAGAAAATTATATTTGTAAAAAAATAAAGGAGGAGGATTAACTTAACATTGTTTCTAACAGTTTAATTTGTTAGCATGTCAATATTTGTGACTCTCAGGCAAACTACGACTCAAGATTCCAAAGTAAAAATAGAATAGAATCAAAGTGAATTTTATTACAAATCTACCTCAAATAATTAGAAGTTATACTTATATGTGGGTAATAAAATAATTGAAAATTGACTTACATGGTAGGCACACTATTACCAGTTTAAACTTCTCACACTAAGGATAAATATACTCAAATATACATTAATGGAAAATTGTCAAACTAGACAGGGTCTATCCATTATTTTTCATAGAAGATCACAATTTACTGCACGATTTTGAAAATATTTCCAAGAAATATTGGTTGCACGAGTAGATCTTTGTACTCTATTTTATCAGCAGACATGTGATTAGTCTAAATGTACCATACAGATCTTGAATGATATGTTGAGAGTTTACATTTTGAGTTTGGAGGTATCTTGTGCGCTTATATATCTATAGATGAATTTGCCTACAACAATAACTATCAGTCTAGTATTTAGGTGGCACTACATGGAGCCTTGTATAAGTGTATGACGTTGTTCTCCCATCGGATAGTTTGAAGCCTATGAGACTAACTTATTAGGATCCGACTTAGTACAAGAAGCTATCGACAAGAACCAGTGATCGGATTGGTCACAACTCATAATAGACAAAAGTCTTACGCGAATAATAGGAAAAGAGAGTTAGTGGTCACAATCAGGGACATAGTGTTCCTTCGAGTCTCCCCTATGAAATGTGGTTTTGGAAAAGAGGCTAGTTGAGCCCTAAGCCTATAGGACCATATGAGATACTAGGCCGAGTAGGAACTGTAGCTTATCGTTTGGCATTTCCTTCTGAGTTCTCTTTTACTCAACTAGTGTTTCATGTCTCTATGATATAAAAATGTATATCGGACTCCTCTCAAGTACTTGAAGCACCGACTGTACTACTTGATAAGAAGTTATCTTACGAGAATGTCATGACCCGAATTTCCCACCGTCGAGATCGTGATGACGCCTAACATTGTTCTCGCTAGGTAAGCCAACGTTACCAATTATTTCATATTTTATTTTTTATCTTTTAACACTTTACAAGTTAACATAGGTAAATCAGCGGACATGGACTGTCAACGAATATTACAAATAATGGTCTAAACAAAGAAATACCCATCTGTCTCGGAATAGATAAAAAAGAAAATAAAAAAGGATAGAAGGGGACACCGATGCCGACAGACACCTGCAGGACTACCTCGGGTTTCCACTAGACTGAAGAAAGCAACCTCGAACATTGTTCTCGCTAGGTAAGCCAACGTTACAAATTATTTCATATTTTCTTTTTTATCTTTTAACACTTTACAAGTTAACATAGGTAAATCAGCGGACATGGACTGTCAACGAATATTACAAATAATGGTCTAAACAAAGAAATACACATCTGTCTCGGAATAGATAAAAAAGAAAATAAAAAAGGATAGAAGGGGACACCGATGCCGACAGACGCCTGCAGGACTACCTCGGGTTTCCACTAGACTGAAGAAAGCAACCTCGAACTACGGTTCGCCACTAGCTCCATAATCTACACAAGAAGTGCAGAGTGTAGTATCAGCACAATCGACCCCATGTATTGGTAATTGCCGAGCCTAACCTCGACGAATTAGTGACGAGGCTACAGCGGGGCATAACAATATAGATATATAACCTGCAACAGTTGATAATAACATAACAGAGGTATAGAATGAAAAATAACCAGAACTTGCATTAAAGAAACACAGGACCCAGCCATTCTATGAGTATCCAGCTATAACCAATCCTTAGGAAGTTTTTCAATATCTCAGTAATAGACTTTTAACAGAAATAAATGGCAAGAAACATAACTGATGTGGCGTAAATACCAATCCCACCATATAAATAATAACAATATTAACAACCCAACAATACTGATATCAATATTCTCCCTTACTCCTCTTTGTTGCGGCGCGCAATCCGATCACATCTGTCCTCCCTTATTACTCCTTAACACATATCACCCTTATTTCTCTTGTTGCGGTACGCAACCCGATCCCACCTATCCACCCTTATTACTCCTTGTTGCGGTGTGCGAACAGTCACTTTCCTCCCTTATTCCTCCTTGTTGCGGCGTGCAACCCGATCCCAATATATAAACTCCAATCACAAAGAGTAAATACAAGGTGTTTCACAAGTTAACTCAATTTCCACATTTACTATACTTCGACCCATACAATGGGATATCACTACGAATACGAAACTTCACCCATGAAAGCTATTCAGCAAGACCAACCAAGGTGCACTAATAACTCAATATAAGCCAATAGTGTAATAAAGCAAAACCATGAAACAATTAGATACGTCAAATAAGAGGCAACAGTTAATATGAAGCAATTAGGCATGGAGATATTTATGGGCAAGTAGCAATTAAAGCATGGAAACAGTTTAAGCAGGTAGCAATTAAGACAAGAAATGGTATAATAGGAAGCGGGGAAGGGAACGAACTAAAAATGGAAATTTGGTTGCGCATAGGTACTTGTCTCCACACCTACACGCCAGACACATGAGATTTCACATAGCACATAAGTGGGGGATCCTATTCCCTCAGGTCAAGATTAAACCAAACTCTTACCTCAAGCCAACAAGTAATTCAACACTCAACCGCCGCTTTACCTCTCGATTCCACTACCAATTCACTCGTATCTAGCCATAATTAATTCAATAACATCAATAAATGCTAAATAAACCAATTCTAATGAATGAATATGAATTTCCCAATGTTTTTCCCAAAATGTCAAAACCCGACCCCGGACCTGCTTGGTCAAAACTCGAAGTTCGAACCAAAACCCGATTATCCATTCACTCACGAACTCAAATATGCAATCCCCAAAATTTAAAAATCCTAATTTCTACCCAAGAACACACAATTTTCTATGAAAAACCCTAGATTTTAAAGTGAAATCATGTAAAAAGATTAATTAGATTGAAGAAGATGGGCTAGAAATCACTTACCTATGATTTGAAGAAGTTTGGCCTTTTAAAAATCACCTAGGGATGATTAACGTTTGAGAGAAGTGAAAAATTATAAAAAATCCCGTCTGAAATCTCACTTAACAGGTGCAGTTATCGCAATTGCGATCAGGGGTTCGCAATTGTGAACCCTTTGAAATACTGCTGACTTCGCATTTGCGATGAGGGCCTGCCCAGGCCTGGTTCACATTTGCAACATATTTGTCGCATTTCCCAGGCCAGTTCACTTTGCAATTGCGAAGCTTGATCTCGCAATTGCGAGATCAGAGGCCTGTGAAAACATAACATATGCACAGCTGAGTTTCCTAAGTCCAAATCACACCGTGGACTATCCAAAACTCACTCGAGCCCTCGAAGCTCCAAACCAAACATGCACGTAAGTCCAAAAACATCATACGAACTTGCTTGTGCTATTAAATCATCAAAATAACTTCACAACTACGAATTTAACCTCAAATGCATGAAATTCATAAGATAGTTCAAATTTTCCATTTCCTCGGCCTAGGGTCCGATTTATATCAAATCAACTCTGATTCTTACCAAATTTCACATATTCAACTTAATTATTATTTTAAACCTATACCGGGCTCCGGAACCAAAATACGGGCCGAATAACATCAAGACCACACACCATTTCATTTCCTAAAGTCTTTATATTTTTGAGCAAATAATTTTCTTTAAAAATTCTATTCTCGGGCTAGGGACCTCGGAATTTGATTTCGGGCATACGCCCAAGTCCCATATTTTATTACAGGCCCTATGGGACCGTCAAATCATGGGTCTAGGTCCGTTTACCAAAAATATTGACCAAAGTCAACTTTAATCAATTTTAAAGGCCAAATTCAATATTTCTCTAAAATTTCACATAAAAGCTTTCCGGAAACGCTCTCGGACTACGCACACAAATCGAGGTGAGACAAAAGGAGGTTTTAAGGCCTTGGAACACAGATTTGACTTCTAAAACAAAATATGACCTTTTGGGTCATCACATTCTCCACCTCTAAAATAACCATTCGTCCTCGAGCGGACATAGAAAAGTACCTGAGTCGGTGAAAAAATGGGGATATCAGCTTCGCATATCGGACTCGGGCACCCAGGTAGCTGCCTTAATAGGTTGGCCTCTCCACTAAACACGAACCAACGGATAACTCTTTGATCTCAACTGACGAACTTGCCAGTCTAAAATGGCTACCGGCTCCAACTAGACAGTGCTAAAATCTAACACGTGGGATGGATCATCGTGATACTTCCGAAGCATGGACACATGAAACACTTTATGCACTGCTGATAAACTCTGTGGCAACGCAAGTCTGTAAGCCAACTCTCCCACTCGATCAAGAATCTCAAAAAGCCTTATGAACCTAGGGCTCAGCTTGCCCCTCTTTCCAAATCTCATCACGCCCTTCATGAGCGACACCCGAAGCAACACTCTCTCTCCGATCATGAATGCCACATCACGAACCTTACGGTCGGCATAACTCTTTTTCCTAGACTGAGGTGTACGAAGCCTATCCTAAATGATCTTAACCTTGTCCAAGGCATCTTGTACAAAATCTGTACCCAACACCGAGCCTCCCTCGGATCATACCACCCGATTGGCGATCAACACTGTCTACCATATAATGCCTCATAGGGAGCCATCTGGATGCTCGACAGATAGCTGTTGTTTTAGGCAAACTCCTCTAACGGCAAGAACTAATCCCACGAACCTCCAAAGTCAATAACACATGCTTGGAGCATATCCTCCAAAATCTGAATAGTATGCTCGGAGTGTCCGTCCATCTAAGGATGAAATGTTGTGCTCAGCTCGACCCGAGTACCCAACTCACGCTGAACTGCCTTCCAGAAATGTGAGGTAAACTATGTACCTCGGTCAGAAATAATAGACATAGACACACCATGAAGGCGAACAATCTCCCGAATATAGATCTCTTCTAACCTCTCTGAAGAATAGGAGACTAACACATGAATGAAATGTGCTGACTTGGTCGGCCTATCAACAATAACCCATACCGCATCGAACCTTCTCTGAGTCCGTGGGAGTCCAACAACAAAGTCCATAGTGATACGCTCCCACTTCCACTCAAGAATCTCAATCTGCTGAAGCAAACTACCATGTCTCTAATGCTCGTACTTTACCTGCTGGCTTCAAACACCGAGCTACATATGCAACAATATCCTTCTTCATCCTCCTCCACCAATAATGCTGCCACAAATCCTGATATATCTTAGCGGCACCCGGATGAATAGAATACCGGGAACTATAGGACTCTTCTAGAATCAACTCACAAAGTCCATTCACATTAGGCACAAAAACGCGACTTTGCATCCTCAAAACTCCATCATCTCCAACTGTAACCTGCTTGTCACCACCGTGTTGCACTGTTTCCCTAAGGACAAGCAATCATACCGACCATCCCTCATACGCTCAAATAATGATGATCGAGCAACTGTGCAAGCTAGAACACGGTTGGGCTCAGAAATATCCAACCTTACAAGCTGATTAGCTAAGGCCTGAACATCCAAAGCAAGCGGTCTCTCACCGACCGGAGTATACGCAAGGCTGCCCATATTGGCTGACTTCCTACTCAAGGCATCGACCACTACATTGGCCTTCCCCAGATGATAAAAGATGATGATATCATAGTCTTTCAATAGCTCCAACCACCTTCTTTTCCTCAAATTTAGCTCCTTCTGCTTGAACAAATACTACAAACTCTTATGATCCGTGAACACCTCACATGACACGCCATATAAATAATGCCTTCAAATCTTCAGCGTGTGAACAATGGATACTAGCTCCAAATCATGAACTAGATGATTCTTCTTGTGAATCTTCAATTGTCACGAAACATATGCAATAACCTTTCCATTCTGCATCAACACCGCACCAAGTCCAATATGATATTTGTCACAATATACTGTCTATGGCCCTGAACCTTTGGGCAAAACCAACACCGATGTCGTAGTCAAAGCTGTCTTAAGCTTCTGAAAGATCGCCTCACACTCATCCGACCACCTGAACTGGGCACCCTTCTAGGTCAACCTGGTCATCGAGGCTGCTATAGATGAAAAGCCCTCCACAAACCGACGGTAATAACCTACCAAACCCAAGAAACTCCGGATCTCTGTAGCTGATGTGGGTCTAGGACAGTCCTTGACTGCCTCTATCTTCTTAGGATCCACCTGAATACCCTCTGCTGATACAACATGACCCAAGAAGGCAACTGAACTTAACCAAAACTCACACTTCAAAAACGTAGCATACAATTGACTGTCTCTCAAACTTTGAAAAACAACTCAAAGATGTTGCTCAAGCTCCTCTCGGCTGCGGGAGTAGATCAAAATATCGTCATTAAAGAAAATCACAAAGGAATCCAGGTAATGCTTGAACACCCAGTTCATAAAATCCATAAAAGTTGCCGAGGCATTTGTCAACCCAAATGACATCACTAAGAACTCATAATTCCTGTACTGAGTGCAAAAATTTGTCTTAGGGACATCGGATGCCCTACTCCTCAACTGATGGTAGCCAGATCTCAATTCAATCTTCGAAAACACTTTGGTACCCTGAAGTTGATCAAACAAATCATCAATCATCGGCAATGGATACTTATTCTTGATTGTGACCTTGTTCAACTATTGATAATCAATACACATCCTCATCGACATATCCTTATTCTTAACAAACAACACCGGCGCACCCCAGGGCGAGACACTAGGTCTGATAAAGCCCTTATGAAGCAAGAGTCTTGCAGCTACTCCTTCAATTCTTTCAACACTAGTGGCACCATACGATATGGAGGAATAGAAATGGACTGAGTGCCCGGATCCAAATCAATGCAAAAGTCAATATCCATGTCAGGAGCATCCTCTTGCAAGTCTGTGGGAAATACCTCTGGGAACTCTCGAACTACTAGCACGAAATCCATAGAAGGAACCTTAGCACTAGAATCACGAACATATGCCAAGTAAGCTAAACACCCCTTCTCGACCATATGATGAGCCTTCATATAAGAAATAACCCTACTGGCTTAGTGACCAGGAGTCCCTCTCCACTCCAATCGAGGCAAACCCGACAAGGCTAAGGTCACAGTCTTGGCATGACAGTCCAAAATAGCGTGGTAAGGTGACAACCAATCTATCCCTAAAATGACATCGAAGTCTACAATATCGAGAAGTAGGAGATCTACACTACTCTCAAGACCCCCCAATAACAACCACACACAAACAATAGACACGATTTACAGTAATAGAATCACCTACCGGCATAGACACATACATGGGAGCACTTAGAGAATCACGAGGCATAACCAGATATGGGGAAAAATAAGATGACACATAGAAGTATGTAGACCTTAGATCAAATAGAACTGAAGCATCTATACTACAAACTGAGATCATACCTATGATAACTGCATCGGAGGACTCAGCCTCAGGCCTAGATAGAATAGCACAACATTGGGGATGGTCTCTGATCGGTTCCAACCCTACACCACTATAGAGTAGAAAGAGAAGTCGATGCAGCTTTTACCTGAAAAGGTCAGGATCGAATCCACAGGGAGCTAAGATAAGGTTTAGAGTTGGGTTCCTATCTAATTTAGCAATGTGCAATGTTATTGTTTTCACTTCCAATCATTCTTGTTTGTTTGTTACTTCTAATTTAATACTAATGATGCACGAAATTAAGCTAAGTAGATACTTTTGTAGGGTTTTCTAAATTGATAAAAAGGCACTAGGGAAGTGACTTACTCCTAGGTGAGTATCTAACAGAATCTACAACTTAGGTCAATAACGTTATAGTTGGGATTATGATATAGCCAATGCACGAAGGTACTCACTCTATACCTCTCGGTAGTTTGAGTGACTTTGCCCTAATTGTCTTTCTCAAGCCCAATTGGGTGTTCAATTTGTGCAAGCAAACTTCGCTCAAGTCGGGTATTATTATCTCTAGGTTTAACCCTTTAATTGAGGCTATCAATCTGTTGAATGCACTCCAATTCCTTGTTGGACTGAAATTCCTAGACTTAGTCTCTCTTTATCAAGAAGAGCCTAAGTCAAAAAGGCACAAACCAGTGTCAGGATCGAATCAACAGGGAGATAAGATAAGGTTTGGAGTTGGGTTCGTATCTAATTTAGCAATGTGCGATGTTATTATTTTCACTTCCAATCATTCTTGTTTGTTTGTTACTTCTAATTTAATACTAATGATGCACAAAATTAAGATAAGTATATATTTTTGTAGGGTTTTCTAAATTGATAAAGAGGCACTAGGAAAGTGACTTACTCCTAGGTGAGTATCTAACGGAATCTAAAACTTAGGTCAATAATGTTATAGTTGGGATTATGATATAGACAATGCACGAAGGTACTCACTCTATACCTCTCGGTAGCTTGAGTGACTTTGCCCTAATTGGCTTTCTCAAGCCCAATTGGGTGTTCAATTTGTGCAAGCAAACTTCGCTCAAGTCGGGTATTACTATCTCTAGGTTTAACCCTTTAATTGAGGCTATCAATCTGTTGAATGCACCCCAATTCCTTGTTGGCCTGAAATTCCTAGACTTAATCTCCCTTTCTCAAGAAGAGCCTATGTCAAAAAGGCACAAATCAGTGTCAGGATCGAATCCACATGGAGCTAAGATAAGGTTTGGAGTTGGGTTCCTATCTAATTTAGCAATGTGCGATGTTATTATTTTCACTTCCAATCATTCTTGTTTGTTTGTTACTTATAATTTAATACTAATGATGCACAAAATTAAGCTAAGTAGATATTTTTGTAGGGTTTTCTAAATTGATAAAGAGGCACTAGGGAAGTGACTTACTCCTAGGTGAGTATCTAACGGAATCTAAAACTTAGGTCAATAATGTTATAGCTGGGATTATGATATAGCCAATGCACGAAGGTACTCACTCTATACCTCTCGGTAGTTTGAGTGACTTTGCCCTAATTGGCTTTCTCAAGCCCAATTGGGTGTTCAATTTGTGCAAGCAAACTTCACTCAAGTCGGGTATTACTATCTCTAGGTTTAACCCTTTAATTGAGGCTATCAATCTGTTGAATGCACCCCAATTCCTTGTTGGCCTGAAATTCCTAGACTTAGTCTCTTTTTCTCAAGAAGAGCCTAAGTCAAAAAGGCACAAATCAGTGTTTGCAACCAATAATTTAACATTTAAAGCATAAATCAGACCAAATATCAATCACCCATAAACATTTAAGCCCTAAAATGGAAGACCCATTTAATACTCACACTAGGGCTGAACCACAACCCTAGCTAATGGGTTTAGCTACTCATAATTAAAGAAGAAATCATAGATTGAGATGAAATAAAAGCCATAAAATGTAATTACAAGTTAAGAATCTAAGACTAACTGCTAAACAAGGTATTAAATTCATGAAAAAGGTAAAGTAGGCGGTTTCACGTGCTCAGCTAAACAAAAGATGACCTAAAATTTTGAAAAAGAAGTATTTATACACAACTAAATTTTTCAGACAAAAATGCCCTTATGGAGGTACCGCTAACAGTGGAAAATGGACCGCTGCAGTGGTGAGGCTACCGCGGCCGCATAAAATCAACTGCGGACTGCAGTCTTCTCGTTTTAGCTTCAATTTTGGCTCTCTGAATCTCTCTTTCGCTGATCGCGATAAAAGGACTGCTTTCGCGGTAGAGGCACCACTGCCGCATAATTCCACCACGGTCAGTGGTGACTTGATAACCCCATACTTGAAATTCTCTGATCTTTGCCACCGCGGATCGCGAGATCAAGACCGCCTCAGCGGTGAATCCTCCGCGTCCGTAATGGATTTTCTGCTGTAGCGCTCAGTTGACTCAGCTTTGACTTGTGCAGGTTTCACTCCCTTTTGAGCTGGTTTTGACTTTCTTGTATCTCTTTGACCAAACACTGCAAGCAAGCACAATAAGTTAGCTTTTAGGAATACTTGTACATACTTTTAATACAAAACTCAAGCAAAACGGGGCATAAAATAGACTAGAATCCCTAGTTATCAACTCCCCCAAACATAAGCTTTTGCTTGTCCTCAAGCAAACAAAGTAATTCCCCCCCCCCTCATGATAAAAGAAAGGAAAATTACTGTCCTAAAGTAACCTCATCAAGAATCAATTGGGACTAACAATTATCCTCAACTCAAATACATATCAACAATACACAACCTTTTAGCACCATGGCTATAGTGCAACACAAAAGCATCAAGAGTTGACTCAACTCATCAAGGAAATACCTTCTGTTACATTGGTCGTTGTGGAACCCAAACTCATACACCTCAACTCTCAATAAGCAAACCTCACTTTTAGATTGTTGCACTCAGAACGAGGATTGTGGAAAATACACTCATCTCTCTGAAAGGAAGGTCACAAGTCTGGCTCTAAGTACCATAAGCTAGCTTTTGAGGGGAGTCACCACTAATGTAAGCTCACCCAACTCAAGATCATATAGAGCTTTTGAGGGGATGTAATGAAGGCTTTTGGTTCAGGGTAGGATATGTTGGTCTAAGAAGGTTTCATCTTCCCTTAAGCACTTCATTTTCTTCATTTTGGCACAAAGGTTTTTGACTCTTTGAGTCATTTACTTCTTCTTTAGGGGCTAGAGAGACCATTGTCACTCTTTCTTGTTCATTTCTATCCTTTTCTCCTTTTCAATCTTTCCATGCCTTTCATCTTTTGCTTTTATTGAATCCCTTCATTTCTTCAACATTGTTCACTTTCTTTTTGAATTTTTGGCTTTTTTTCTTTTTTCTTTTAGACAATAATTTCTTCTATCCTTTTTGATTGTTTAGACAACACAAGAGTCTCAAGGTCACAACTATCACCATCATATACACACCAATTTGTTTTTAACCATAAGGTCAAAGGTAAATGTGTTAGGCCCAATTGATGCTTTGCTTGAGGAACCATTGCTCACTAACTATTATTTACACAAAAACAAAAAGAAAAACAACTCAAACCCTTAAGAAGGTTGTCATGCCATCCATCATGAGGAAGAGCCACCCGGTTCACACAAACTCCACCTTTGGAAAGAACCGTGGCATTAAGAAAACTAAAGGCTTATTGATCACTAAAACTTGTAAAATAAGAAGCTACGAACCAAAAAAAAGGCTATTAAATGAAGTAAGAAGCTATACTATTAAGGAAAATTGCAAAAGAATCTATGAAATAAAATGCGGAAAGTAAACTAAATCGAAATATGTACAATAGAGGGCTTAGATGAATATACATAGGAGGGAATGAATATATACATGAGAGAGTAAATTTATATACAGACCAAGATAGAAAAATAACGAAAAGTGAAATAAATGGTAGAGTCATATACATATCAAAA
Source organism: Nicotiana sylvestris (assembly GCF_000393655.2). Lineage (NCBI taxonomy): Eukaryota > Viridiplantae > Streptophyta > Magnoliopsida > Solanales > Solanaceae > Nicotiana > Nicotiana sylvestris. The sequence continues at coordinate 167,829,033 of NC_091064.1, read as the reverse complement.
GTGAAAAAAGTAAGCATAAAGAAAGAAAATAGTATAATAATTACAAACCAACTACCAAATCATCACAGTAGGGACACCCCCTCAAATGAAAGCTAGCATTATCCTCAATACTAACTAACCAAAAAATAAGCTAAAAAAGAAGGGTAGAAAGGAAAGGAAACTCCCTATGGGTCCTCTGTCTGCATCGAGTCTTGTGGCTGGGTGGGGTCCTATGGCTGGGTGCCTGGATCAGCTGTCCTAGGGTCCTGTGGCTGGCCATAGGCAACTCCCTCAGTCTCCTCTAGCTCAATATCTACATCATCGACCTGGGGCATCACTCTCCTCCTCTTGGGCGCTCTCTCCATCTCCTGCTCCTGAACCTACTCTGTCTGAACCGCTGGAGGTTGATCATGCAATAGTAGCTCCAATAGTAAGTGGTCTGCTACCTTCATCTTCTCCACCTCCCCCCTCAATTCCTTCACAGACTCCTTCAAGGCCCGAGGCTTCTTCAGCTTCTTCGTCTGCTTGCTCAGCTCCTTAAGTGATTGTCCTTGAACTGCTAGAGCATCCATTATAAACTTTTGGTTCTCCAGGAGATTCTTCTGGTTATCTAAAATCTCCTTGAGAGACTCATCTACCGAAGGTCGCACCTGTCGTTGTGGGGGAACTAATTGGACTGCCACTGATTTGGATAGCACAGACAGCTTAGAAGTTGCTTTCTACATTCAGTTGTTAATACTGGAGAGTGTTTGGCTCAACCTATGAGCCATCAGTGAGTATGCTGAGGAGGATGGAATCTCTAAAGGAATGGAAGTAGATGATCCGGAGGCAGGATCTGGTATGGCAGTCGGAGGCTGTGAAGTAGTGACTATCACTACTAGCTCTTCTGACTGGCCAGTAGAAGTAGAAGTTTTTCCCTTAGATTCCTTGGCTTTGGGGTTGTCTGGACCCTTGAGGCTATACCATAAAAAGGGCATCTTGGGTTTTACCTTCACACCAAAGTTTCTTTTCTCCACCACTTGATCTTCCAAGTACATGGTAAGGAAGTTCGGAAAGGGGTACGATCTATCACCCTCATTGACCACCCTGGTGATCACCCTAGACATGATATTCCCGACATTGATCGGGAACCGCGCCATAATAGCTGCCACTCTAATCGCCCGGGATACCGGCAATGTATTTTCATGAGTAGTGGGGTCTAGGAACCTCAAAGTTTAGGGTGTTCCTCAAGATAGGAACCCCTGTTGTAAACCATGCTGGGGTGTTATCTGGGAGAGCTAGGTATGATGCCAACCACGGGCGGGATGCCTCATCCATCGCCACCTTCTCCAAGTATAATGTCTCATCTTCATCATTGAAGCCCAGGTATTCATTGATTGTCTTCCCATCAAACTTAACTTTCAAGTTCCGCATTTTAGTAACTTTTGTATCCTTCTTGATATGGGAGGAATTGGAGTAGAATTACTTGACTAAGTGCGCATTTGCATCCGACACCTTACTAGTGAAGTAATCACATCCCACTCGCTCATTGAAGTGTTGCTTCACGTTGGGGTTTTGAGGCAGAAGATCCCGCTCTATCAACTGGCGCTCATGAATAAGTGACCTTAGAGGCCACCACTCCCAGAACTTGTGATATGCCAGCTCACTGACAAAACTCCTTTTCCATACTTCAGGGTTTTTAGTCCTTTCCACACCCCCAATTTAGGTCACTTCCCCTCCCTCGTCATCTGGTACCTCATCATCTACGGGATCCTGTCCAGGTAACAAAGCTATAGGTGAGGCTGACGCTAAAGACTCACTAACATCTGCTGAGCCATCAGACGACTCAGCAGAAGAGGCCGCAGGAGAAGTAGGAGAGGTTGGGGGTGTAGGTTCATCTCTCAACCTATGTCTCTTCGAGAAGATGCGTACCTATGCTGGCACTGAATCAGACTCTGATGCCTCCCGAGAGGGAACATACTCACTCCCCTCTGAGTGAGAGTTTTCCTTATTTGCCCAATTGATTTCTGAACTGCTGGGGTCAACTTAATTTGCCCTCGTCCTTTACTCTAGGAGGACTCTGCTTTACCCTTTTGTTTCTCACCGCCTCCTCTAGATTTAACCATTGTCTGCAAGTATAATCAGTTGAAAATTGTTAGTACAAAATACTAGAAGAAATAGTGCAGAAAAGTAGTATAGCAGTTGACAGTACTTGAACAAAACAGCAGACCACGGACCGCGAAAAATGGAGCGCGACCGCGAAAACTACACTACAGACCGCGGAAATGCATAGCGGCTGCGGAGGTGTGGGGATCAGACTACCCAACCTCTAATTCTACTACACTGCGGATCACAAAAAAAGGAATGTAGTTGTGGTAGTTGCAACGCTGTCCGCAGAAATCAATTGCCGCCGCGGAAGGCAAACTAGGGCTCAGCAAACCTAGGTTTTCTAATTTTCATGCATTTTCGCAATAACACCAACATTATCAATCCACCTAGTTATTCAGTAACAATTCTAACTATTTTAAACCTAATCTAGTTAATACTATGGAACCCTAAGTCAAAATTAAAAGAAAAAGGAAGAAGAAGAAGAAGAAGTAAGAACTATCAATTTAAAAGTAAATAATTATAAAATTAAAGACTAAGGAATGAGTGGAATTACCAAATGTGAGATTAGTTGTGAAAATGAAGTCTAATTCTTGTGTTTGTGCAAACTAGGGCATGGATAAACAGTGTTAACTTTTGTTTAAGAGTGAAATAAGAGAAAAGTGTAAAAGGACTTATGACCGCCTATTTATAGAAAATACCCAGCGGCCTACATGATCATACCTACCATGGCCGCGGTAAATCACTACTATCTGCGCTTGTAAAGTTTTGAAGAGCTACAATTTTGAGACCACCGCTGACCGTGAAAAATCAACTGCGGCAGCAGTAAGCCACCGCTGACCATAAAAAATGCATCGCGGCAACGGTTGAAACTTTAGAGAACCCCCATTTTGGACTATTTAGCACCACTAACCGCCATCAAATTCTGCCTCTATGACCGCGAATAATGGAGTGCGGCAGCGGTCCAATCTTCAGAGAGTGTCAAACTTTTCCAACTTAGTCGTGCACTACATCAAACATCCCTACACACATCTCACAACCAGTTAGTCCAAAAATAAATCCTACACTAAGAAGAAAATCAATAAAAGTAAGAAGTAAAACATATGGGTTGGCTCCCAAGAAGTGCTTGATTTAACACCGCGGCACGACGCGAGTTACTATCAATCACGTAATATGGATCATTGCTACCACGTGGATGTCATCAAATTTTTCAAGATAGTGCTTCACTCTATGCCCATTAACTCTGAAGATCTCACCATTTTTGTTTTTCAAATCAAGAGCACCAAACGGAGTCACAAGCACCACCTTAAAAGGTCCACTCCATTTTGACTTAAGCTTTCCCGGAAACAGTCATAACCGGGAGTTGAACAAGAGAACCAAATCACCCACTTTGAACTCCTTTCCATGAGCATACTTGTCATGTAAGTACTTCATATTGTCCTTATACAAGGAGGAGCTAGAATAGGCATGAAACCGGAATACATCAATCTCATTCAGTTGCTCCACCCGGAGATTTGCTGCAACATCCCACTCTAGATTCAACTTTCTCAAGGCCCATATGGCCTTGTGCTCTAACTCAACCGGGAGATGGAAAGCTTTCCCAAACACCAACCGGTACGGAGACATACTAATCAGAGTCTTGTAAGCAGTCCTGTAGGCCCACAAAGCATCATCCAGTTTCTTTGACCAGTCCGTCCTATTTGCATTAACCATTTTTGGCAATATGCTCTTGATCTCCCTGTTGGAGACCTCAAATTGCCCACTACCTTGAGGATGGTAAGGGGTAGAAACCTTGTGATTGACACCATACTTTGCAAGCAAACTGTCAAATGCCTTATTGCAGAAATGAGACCCCCCATCACTGATGATTGCTCTAGGAGTGCCAAACCGAGTAAAGATACTCTTCTTGAGAAAAGCCACAACATTCTGGGCCTCGTTATTGGGTAAAGCCACAGCCTCAACCCACTTAGAAATATAGTCAACGGCCACCAGAGTGTATGTGTTGCAACATGAACTAACAAACGGACCCATGAAGTCAATGCCCTATACATCAAATATGTCAACCTCGAGAATAGTGGTGAGAGGCATCTCATCCTTCTTTGAAATTCCACCTGCTATTTGACACTCATTATATCTCTTCACAAGCTCACTTGCATCCTTGTACAATGTAGACCAATAAAAACCATAGCTAAGCACCTTTGAAGCTGTCCTTGCCCCACCATGATGACCACCATAGGGAAAGGAATGACAAGCGTCCAGAAAACTCATTTTCTCCTCCTCCGGAACACATCTCTGGATCACACCATCATTGCAGATTTTGAACAAGTAAGGCCCATCCCAATAGTAATCCAAACTATCCCGTTTAATCTTCTTCCTTTGGTTAGAAGAGAGCTCACACGGAACAATGTCAGTTACAAGAAATATGGCTACATCCGTAAACCAAGGCATGTTATTCACAGATACAGATAGGAGTTGCTCATCAAGGAATGAATCATTAATTTCAAGGCCATCAAGGGGCCTCCCTTCCTTCTCCAAGCGAGCCAAGTGGTCCGCCACTTGGTTTTCACACCCTTTCCAATCCACAATCTTAAGGTCAAACTCTTGAAGCAATAAAACCCATCTCATCAACCGATCTTTCAAATCCTTCTTTATCATCAAGTAGCGGAGTATTGCATGGTCAGTATGAATTATCACCTTATCCCCCATGGGATAGGGCCTAAATTTTTTCACTACAAACATAATTGCTAACAACTCTTTTTTCGTCACCGTGTAATTCACTTGAGCATCATTCATTGTTTTGTTTGCATAATGCACTAGGTGAAACATCTTGTTCACTCTTTGACCCAAAACCGCTCCTACCGCAACATCACTTGCGTTACACATGAGCTCAAAAGGTAAGCTCCAATTGTGTGCGGTAATAATGGGAGTGGTTGTCAATTTGTACTTTAGAAGTTCAAAAGCTTTCATGCATTCCTCATTAAACACAAACTTTGCATCTGTTTCCAATAGTTTGCATAAGGGATTCACTACACTAGAAAAGTTTTTGATGAATCTTCGGTAGAACCCCGCATCCTAAGAAAACTCCTCACCCCTTGACTGAAGTAGGAGGAGGAAGCTTCGAAATCACTTCAATTTTAGCCTTGTCCACCTCTATTCCGTTCTTTGAGATATTATGGCTGAGGACAATGCTTTCCTCGACCATGAAGTAGCATTTTTCCTGGTAAAGCACAAGATTTGTCTCTAAACACCGGGCAAAAACTTTGTCAAGATTCTTCGAACACTCATTGAAGGAGTCACCCACAACACTAAAATCATCCATGAACACTTCCAAGAAATCCTCTACCATGTCGGTAAATATAGCCATTAGTGCACCCCATTTTTTCCCTCCGCGGAGAGAAGTCCGGGTTTCGACATTCATGGGGGTAATAACTCATTTCCTTTTGGGAATTGGGTATTTGAAGAGTCGCCACCTAACGGGTTCTGGTGCGTTAGGAAACCTGGAGCGATTAACTCTTGGATTGGTTTGCATTACCAGAGATTAGGGTAAGGGCTCAAAATGATCTCGAGGGGAAGATGTTAGGCACCCCTCTTGATCCACAACTATGGGTCCCGGCCGAACTTATGTTTATGAATTAGTCCATTAACATATAAATATTTTGCAAGTAAAGCACGTTGGATGTTGTATAATTCAAATAACAAGGTAAAGATTTTGAACAAGTTTTATACATATAAAATGAAGTTTAAACAAAAGGAGTTTCGAAAAGGGGGAGTCCTAGGTTGGTTAGCCTATAGGATCACTCCACACAATGTCTAGTAAACACTCCTCAATAAGGGGCTATACAAGACATTAGCGCGTAGTCATCATATCTCATATCTACCCTTCCCACCCCCTTAGTGGTCATTAAAGCGAGTGTTGGTCAGCGATCTCTATTGTGTGTTGTTACCCATCCCTTCTTAATGGTCTTGAAGGAATTTTAGGACCTCTACCTATAGGTAGTTCTAGACAAACGCCTAAGGTTTTAAAGGTGAAAATACTAAAGTGACAGGCAAGAACAATTAGGACCTTAGCACATATGATAAAAATGAGCAATTAGAGGCTCAAGTTTACCTCCACAAACAATACACATAAGGAGCACGACTCAAACACAAATAAGGGCCTTTTGTTAAGCAGTATCCTAAGGCATGATGTCTAAGTGAATATCAAGACACAGAAGATAGGCAGTTTATTATATAAACTTAGAAGTAATGGTCCTATCAGTTTGCCTACTGATTTTTAAAGCCTGTCAAAATCAGAAAGACATTAAGTAACAGAAACAGTTTCAGAGTTGCAGGATTTGCAAACGCCCTATAGGCTTGCCTACACGTGGAATAATGATGACTACGTTTTATATAGTAAAACAAGGAAGATTTTAAAATAGACTCTTGAATCCCTATAGGCATGCTGTCTAATGATAGATTAAGCCAGTTTTTGTAAGGATTCATTTCAGGGAAAATAAAACACTAATTAAACTAGTTTCGAAGTGAACTAATCGTGTATTGGGTTGATTTATTTAAACTAAACTGGTTTAAATCTATAAGCAGAATTTCTGGTGTTGTTCCCTATAGGCATGATATCTAGTTGTTTAAAACTGATTTTAGAAACTTGCAGGCATGATGACAAATGAAAAACATATGTAAACACTTGTTATAATAGAAGTTGAGCTGGACCATATCCTATAGGCATGGTATCTACTTGTGAAGTTGATTTTATGACCTATAACATGATTTCTATTATTGGAACCACTTGAGACCTATAGGCATGATTTCTAACATAGAAAAATATCAACTCATATAGGCATGGCTTCTTTTGGTAAGGAAAACATAGCAAAATATAAAGTCCTATAGGCATAGTCTCTACTTGGTAAGACAACCATAGCAAAATATAAAGTCCTATAGGCATAGTTTCTACTCGAATTACCCCACAAACATGTAACTACCCACCCTTTTTTTCTAGTCACCCCAATATTCATTTACAAATTATTATAGACCATATGAATGAATTATATAAGTAGATAAGAAAAATAAGAAGTTATTCTATAAGGGGCCTTCATATAGGCCCAGATTTCCAAAGCCTCCAACAACCTTAAATGCTCAAATTCCATAGACAGTGTCATTGTCTAGGTGCGTCAGAGTTCCCTAAGGATCTCAAGGATCTCGGGCAGTGCTTACACCTAGACTTGGTAACCAAAATTGAATAAGTGCAGTGTGGAAGGGCCATTCTCAGTGTACCAGAGTTCAGAGGGTTCTCAAGAGGATCCCAAGGCAGTACACACACTAGAGGGGGCAGAACCTAATGACTTAGGAGTAGAGTGAGAGTGCTTAACACAGTTTGAAAGGTTTTAGTGGGAAAACAATATTAAAAAGAGGTTTGCTTGAAATAGTTTAGGAAAAAATAGAGGAGTTATTCCATGAGAAAGTTTTGAAACGAGTAGGTCAATCAACAAACAACAGACCAACCTCAAGACCAAAACAGGTTCCGCATCTTACACAGAACAAAGAACCAAAACGGGTTTAGCACTACAAGCCTTCACACAGGGGTAAATGGGTATTGGGGACAAGTGAAGCACATAATGGTAACACATAGTAGGCAGAAGTCTTTTGAATTGGTACAGACATGCTTAGAAACACTGGTTAGACATATTCACAGAATAACCAATACTTAAGGGGTTCATCATAGGATCAACATGATTTAAATCAATCCCTAGACTCATATAAGTTTAGGAGTGCAGACTACTTTACAAGGAGATTCATACTAGAAACCAGATAGAGCAAGAACACATGGAGACAGACTACATAGATGGGGTAACATGTTCATACTGATCCTAAGGAATGGGAGTACATAATATGCTAATAATGTAAACATATCAACTACAGGTTTCACAGCAAAACCATAAGTAAAAGCAGACTAGAAACAAGATGAATTGAAGTATTAAAAGGACCATATTGTTTTTGGAACTTGAATTGAAGTCAGAACATACCAGTAAAGAAGGTAGTAAACACAAAGTGAGGAACAAGAGAGTAGAGTAATCAGCCTTGGCTTGCAGTCGACTGACTTAGAACAATAGCAAGTAATTAGAGAAAAGAGAGAAGAAGAGAGTTTTTGTGTGAGAGAGAGTTTTGAACCAATGTGTTCATGTGTTTGTGTTAATGAGAGAGTGTGTATATATAGTAGTTCGAAACTAGGTAAAAATAAGGCAAGAATCACAATAGTATAGTAATTATGGAACCAAGTACTAATTAGAATCAAATCAATGCAAGTACTCCTTTAATTAAGGGGTAATCAACCAACGGTAATGGGCAGAAAATGTTTAAGGAAAGAAATCAAGTAGGGTATCAGGTACAAAATAGACAATTAGGAGTAATTACATAAGAGTTCAATTAAGGAAATAGCTAGTGCAGAATCAGTAAAATACTTGGTTAACCTAATAAGGGAAGAAAGCAAAAAAAAGTTGCAGAATATGGAAATAATCGAAAATCAGCATATAGTAAATCAGTGAATCAAGGACTCGAAATTACTGATTAAGGAGAGTATCATAGGTTCCCATAAATAAGCAAATAAACCAAGTTTAAACAAGAGAATCGAAAGTCTAAAGGGATGTTTTCAAATCAAGCCAAGAAACAGAGAGCTCAGAGTCAAACAAAGAGAGAGTCATGATTCAGTATTCAGCATATAAATAGAGTAAGATAAGAATAACCAGACATAGCAAACATACAGGTTAAACAATACTGAAAGAAAGAAGCGAGCCTTGGACAGTCAAGACGAACACAAGCACATAGAGGTGATATAAGTTAGGCTAAAAACTTAGTAAGAACATATTCGAGGCAAGATAGTCACAGAAACTCAAACAAGAAATGAGCAGTCATGCTAATACACAAAACCAAACGAAGAAGTCTAAAAAATTAGGGCTTTCAACATAGGCGAGTTGAAAAGGTAGTAAAATCATAGATCAGTCGAAATATGCAAGAAATAGAAGTTTAAACATAAAGAATCAGTTTAAACAAAGTTTTAAAAGAAGTTCTGAAACCCTAATTTTTTAGAAGAAGATGAAAACACTTGAAATCACTTGATTCTCGCAAAGAGTTCCAAGGACAGTGTAAACCATCAAAGAAACAGACTAGAATCATTTTAAATTTGTATAGATATAGGAGATGTAGGCAGAAATTAGGGTTTCAGAAGAAACACAAATAGGGATGAAAGAACTTGTCTAGAATCCCAAGGATCGTAACAAATATGGCGTGATTTTGCTCAAAATCACACTGGAGTAGCCAAGAACAGACGAGTGACGAACCCTAGGTGCAAGTTGGCGTGGCCTTGGGCCCTTGAAGACCTTAGAGAAGGCAAGCACGATATTAGAGAATCCATTGGAGGCTTAGGAGTCAACGAGAGATCACCGGAGAACATCGGAGAAGAGAGGTCGGCGGTTGAAGGTCTAGGATTTGATTGAGAGAAGAGGATACAAAAGCGGCGGACTTGGGAGAATGAGTTAGGGTTAGGGGTCGTTTAGAGTTAAAAAAGGCAAGGGTTAATACGGGTCGCTGATCTCTCAGATCAACGGCCATGGTTTAATTGATTCTGGGTCAGGTAGGTGGGTTTAGGATTTGGGTCAGGTATTTTAGTCTGAAATTGGCTGGGTATTGGGTTTAATTGAGGCTATGATTGAAATGCAATCTGACTATATTTTAAATAGCCAATTTATCCCTATATAATTAATAATAAATAACAAATAATTGATAGAAAATAATTTTTTGTACTAAAATAATTTAAAATAGATATTTAACATTTTAAAAATATAGAAGATCATTTTTATGCATATAAATGTAATTATACATTAACATGGCTAATAATATAATTATATGCAATTTAGCATTAAAAATGCAAAATGCAATTATAAATATGCACTAAAAATATTTCAACAATATTTTAGCATAAATATAGAATTTACATGACTAAATCACCAAAAAAATAATTTGAGGAATAATTATTGGGGATTTTATGAGTAAAAGGGAAGGAAATAAATCAATTTAAAATCTTTAAAATTATAGGAAAATTATAAAATCCTTGTGAATGGTTATATATGCATATATATATATATATATATATATATATATATATATATATATATATATATATGCTATTTTGAAAGTATTTATGCATATTAAAAATATATAGGGAAAAATTGAGTATCAACAGCCATCACACACCACTGGAAGGTAGCCGGTGCATTACACAAACCGAAAGGCATCCTGAAAAATGCAAAGGTCCCATACGGGCATGTGAAGGTGGGTTTCTCCTGATCTTCTGGAGAAATCAATATCTGGTTGTAACCTGAGTATCCTTCCAGAAAACAGTAGAAGGCACGCCCAGCAAGTCTATCTAGCAGTTGGTCCAGAAAAGGTAATGGAAAATGATTCTTGCGGGTCACTTTATTCAACTTGCAGTATTCCATGCACACCCTCCATCCAATGACATCCTCGTGGGAATCAACTCATTTTGCTCATTGGTAACCACAGTCATACCACCCTTCTTCGGCACACATTGCACCGGTGAAGTCCAAGAACTATCTGAGATGGGGTATACAACCCCTGCATCTAACCACTTGATCACCTCCTTTTTTACAACCTCTTGCATAGCTTCATTCAACCACCTTTGATGTTCTACGGAGGGCTTGGCATCATCTTCAAGTATAATCTTGTGCATGAAAAAGGCGGGGCTTATTCCCCAAATATCTGTTAGAGTCCATCCAATTGCCTTCTTGCATTTTTGGAGCATCGCCAATGTGGCATCTACCTGCATATTAGTAAGACAAGAGGAAAGAATAACAGGCAAAGTTGAACTAGGGCCCAAGAATTCATACCTGCGGTGTGAGGGTAAAGGCTTCAACTCCAAAACGGGAGGTTCCTCGATTGAGGGCTTTGTTGGGGGAGTTTTTTTATTCTCAAGATCCAAAGAGAGTTTTCGAGGCTCATAAGAGTAATAGCCCTTTCCATTCAAAGCATTGACACACTCCATCTGACCTTCATTCTCATTCACATCAAGGTTCAACAGTACTGCTTCTAAAGGATCCTCGCATTGATCACTGCACTATATCATAAACTATCACCTCTGTGACAAGATCCACAAAAGAACACACTTCAGTACTATTTGGCTACCTCATTGATTTGCACACATGAAAAATTACTTTTTCATCAACCACCCGGAAGGTGAGCTCCCCTGCTTCCAAATCAACCAATGCCTTCCCAGTTGCAAGGAAAGGTCTCCCCAAAATTATAGGCACCTCATAGTCGACCTCGCAGTCAAGATTCACAAAATCCGCAGGCAAGATAAATTTGTCAACCCAGACAAGAACATCATCAATAATACCGAGCGGCCTCTTCATTGTTCTATCCGCCATTTGCAATCATTAAAGTAACCCTCGGTTGACCAATAACCAATGTTTTAAAAATGGAGTAAGGCATCAAATTGATACTAGTTCCCAAATCACATAGTGCCTTTGCAAAATTTGCACACCCAATGGTACATAGGATGGTGAAAACGCTGGGATCTTCAATCTTTGGAGCCATTTAGTGCACAATTGCACTTACTTGGTGATCATTTTCATGGTCTCACAATCCATGGATCTCTTTTTTTGTCACCAAGTCTTTCATGTACATGGCATAACCCGGCATTTGCTCAAGAGCTTTCACCAAAGGGACATTGATTGATAATATGTTCATCATGTCAATAAATATTTTAAATTGGTTCTCATTTTTCTGCTTCGTAAGCCTTTGAGGGTAAGGTGGAGGAGGCCTTAGCAAGGGAGCCTTAGCCTTGGGAACTACCATTTTCGGTATGTCTGTTACGTTTTCCCTAGATGGTTTCACGTCATCTTGAGTCTCCACCTCATTATCATGAACATCAATCCTCACTTCCGCATTCAAGTTCTCTTCACTCACATTTTCATCAACTAAATGGATATCATCATCTTGCACCTCAACCTCATCACTCACAATTTCCTTTTGCTTGGAGGCATTCACATCACCACCTCGACCGCTTCTAGTAATCACCACCATTGCATGCCCGGTATGGTTCCCACCCTTCGGGTTTACTACCATATCACTAGGTAGAGTCCCCTTATGGAAATTATTCAAAGATTGTGAAATTTGGCCAAGTTGAACCTCCAAGTTTCGGATTGATGTATTGTGGGATGCCAACTGGGCATCAGAGTCGGCGTTCTTTATCATCATTTGTTCAAACATCATCTCGATCCTCCCCATCTCATTGTTCGATGAGCTAGGACCCTGGAATGGAAATGGGGGTAGGTTGTTTGGTTGTTGATACATCGAAGGCCTTTGAAAGCCTTGCCCCTAATTTCCTTCATTGCCATTATTCCAACCACCCTGATTGTTGTTTCCTCCCCAATTGTTGTCGTTGCCACTCCAGTTGCCTTGGTTGTTCTGGTTGCACCAATTCTTTTTGTTGTTCCCCTAGTTGCCATTTCCTTGTTGGTTTTGATTCCCCCAATCGCCTTGAGATCTCCATTGTTGTTGTTGGTTAGGGGGATTTTCCCCCTTGTCCTTGATAATTGTTCACGTACTACACTTCTTCACTTTGCTCATCATACCCATCATCTTGGTTGAAACCACCACTACCTTGCTTATATTGATCTGGGCTACTTTTACCTTGTTGACCTCTTTGTTGCCTCTTGTTGACCAACATGTTGACACCTTCCATGGAATTTACTTGTCTCGGTGATTGAACCTGTTGCAATTGAGATTTTGCAAACTGGTTCATTATTGTAGTTAACTCTGCTATTGCCTGACCATGGTCATGGAGCTCTTTGTGCAGGTGAATAACTGTTGGATCACCTTGAGACACATTAGCTCGTCTTTGCCAAGCTGAAGAAGTGTCTGCCATCTCATCCAAAATCTCACACGCCTCAGCATAAGGTGTTTTCGTAAAATTTCCCCCTGCTAACGGGTTCACCACACACTGATTTGTCATGTTAATGCCATGGTAGAAAGTCTGCTGGATCATTGCTTCGATCATGTCATTGTTCAGACATTCTTTCACCATTTTCCGATACCTTTCCCAGATTTTATGAAGTGGTTCATTAGGTTCCTGTTTGAAGGCCAAGGTCTCATCTTTCAAAGTCGCCATGTGACCCGCCGAGAAAAACTTTTCTATAAAATTGTCCGTCAACTCATCCCACGTAGTGATGGAATGGTTAGGAAGTCTTTCAAGCCAGTCCAATGCTTTCCCTCTAAGTGAGAAAGGGAATAATCTCAACCTCAATGCATCCTCTGACACATCCGTCTGCTTGCTTCCCCAACCGGTATGCACAAAGGCTTAAGATGTTTATATGCATTCTGATGGGGAGCGCCTGTGAAATACCCTCTCTACTCAAATAAAGTCAACATCACGTTTATAATTTGGAAATTGCCCGCCCGGATCCTGGGTGGGACAATTGACTGGCGTTGACCTAATTTGGAAGCACCCAGGGAATAGCTCTTGGAGGTACCGATAGAGGTTCTGGAATGTTATTATTGGCCTGGCGGTATTTTCTTTGACCTTGAGTTACTAGAGGCACCTCATTTTCACCATTATCATCGACCTCCTCCCCCTGGATAACGTTTCTAAGAGGATCATTTTTCGCCATTTTGTACCTGAATTAGCGACACACACAAGTTAGTATCACAGAAAGAAAAACAAGACACAAAACTATTTAGATAGATAGCCAAAACGGTTTAGCTCCCGGGCAACGGTGCCAAAAAGTTATCGGTTCCAACCCTACACTACTATAGAGTGGCAAGAGCGATCAATACAGCTTTTACCCGAAAAGGTCAGGATTGAATCCACAGGGAGCTAAGATAAGGTTTGGAGTTGGGTTCCTATATAATTTAGCAATGTGTGATGTTATTGTTTGCACTTCCAATCATTCTTGTTTGTTTGTTACTTCTAATTTAATACTAATGATGCACGAAATTAGGCTAAGTAGATACTTTTGCACGGTTTTCTAAATTGGTAAAGAGGCACTAGGGAAGTGACTTACTCCGAGTTGAGTATCTAATGGAATCTAAAACTTAGGGCAATAATATTATAGTTGGGATAATGATATAGCCAATGCATAAAGATACTCACTCTATACCTCTCAGTAGTTTGAGTGACTTTTCCCGAATTGGCTTTCTCAAGCCCAATAGGGTGTTCAATTTGTGCAAGCAAAGTTAGCTTAAGTCGGGTATTACTATCTCTAGGTTTAACCCTTTAATTGGGGCTATCAATCTCTCGAATGCACCCCAATTCCTTGGTTGCCTGAAATTCCTAGTCTTATTCTCTCTTTCTCAAGAAGAGCCTAAGTAAAAAAGGCACAAATCAGTGTTTGCAACAACCAATATAATATTTAAAGTATAAAGCAGACCAAATATCAATCACCCATAAGCATTTAAGCTCTAAAATGTAAGACCCATTAAATACCCACACTAGGGTTGAGCCACAACCCTAGCTAATGGGTTTAACTATTCATAATTAAAGAAGAAATCATAGATTGAGATGAAATAGAAGCCATAAAATGTAATTACAAGTTAAGAATCTAAGACTAACTGCTAAACAAGCTATAAAATTACTCAAAAAGTAAATTAGGCGGTTTCATGTGCTCATCTAAACAAAAGATGACCGAAAAATCTGAAAAAGAAGTATTTATACACAGCTAAATTTTAAGGATAGAAATGCCCTTACGTAGGTACCTCTAACAGCTGAAAATGGACCGATGTAGCGGTCAGGCTACCGTTAAATACCCACACTAGGGTTGAGCCACAACCCTACCATGGTCTTCACGTTTTAGCTTCAATTTTGGCTCCCTAAATCTCTCCTCCGTGGATCGCGATAAAAGGATTGTTGTCGCGGTGGAGGCACCGCTGCCGCATAATTTCACTATAGTCAACGGTGACTTGATAACCGCATACTTAAAACTCTCTGATCTTTGCCACTGTGGACTGCAAGATCAAGACCGCCTCAGCGGTGGATCCTCCACGTCCGCGTTGGATTTTCCGCTGTAGCGCTTAGTTGACTCAGCTTTGACTTGTGCAGGTTTCACTCCCTTTTGAACTGCTGTTAACTTTATTGTCTCTTTTTAACCAAACACTACAAGCAAGCACAATAATTAGCTTTGGGGAATACTTGTACACACTTTTAATACAAAACTCACACAAAAAGGAGCATAAAATAGACTAGAATCCCTAGTTATCAGGCCCCACCACCCTGAACTATATCTCTAGGATGGCCTCCTACTGGCTGGCCTCCACCTCTAGTGGCCTGGACTCCACCTCTAATGGCCTGACCTCCACCTCTAGTGGGCTGACCCCTACCTCTTGTTGGCTGGGCAGGCGGTGCCTGAATCATGGCACGAGAACTCTGCTGCTGTGCCTGAGCACCCACTAATCTAGGACAAGCCCTCAGATATGACCATACTCACCAAACTCAAAACACCCATCTAATACTGCAGCTGAGGAAACTGAGACTGACCCTGATGGATCGGCTGACCACGATAATAACTCTGAATAATAGGTGCTCTGATAGGAGATGGCGGTGCACTATGAGCTGGTTGTCCTGAAGGAGGTACATAGGAACCACGATCCCTTAATGCTCCATGAGATGCCTGAAGTGCTGAGTGAAACGACCTGGAATGATGGCCCCTACCAAAAGAATCCCTGCCTCTAGATGAGGCACCACTGAACCTACCCGAATGATGAGGCCTCTTGTCAGACCCCTGACTAATCCCCTAAGATAGAACTGTCTCAACTTGCTGGGCCACATTGGCCGCATCCTAGAAAGAAATATCGCTTCATGTCTCCTTAGCCATCTGCAATCTGATAGGATGAGCGAGTCCCTTAATAAACCTCCTCACCCTCTCTCTCTCTCTCTCTGGGAAGTATAAGAAGAGCATGACGAGCCAAGTCAATAAATCTAGTCTCATACTGAGTGACAGATATAGAACCCTACTAAAGGCACTCAAATTGTCTCTGATAGTCCTCTCTCCGAGTGATAGGGAGAAAATTATCCAGAAATAGCTGAGAAAACTGATCCCAAGTCAAAGCATGTGACCCACCTGGTCTATCCAAATAGAAATCCCTCCACCATTTCTTGGCCTAACAGACGAAAAGCAGAAAAGTCGTCCTTGTTGGTCTCCACTATTCCCATGTTCCGAAGAACCTCATGACAGGTGTCCAAATAATGTTGGGGATCCTCTGAAGATTTGTCGCCATAGGTAGTAGTGAAGAGCTTGGTGAACCTATCTAATCTCCACAAAGCATTTGAAGACATAGTTGATCCATCACCAGTCTGAGCTACAACACCCGGTGGGACTAATCCAACTCGTTGAGCTGCTGGAATTTGAAACTAGGGAGCCATCTACTCCGGAGTGCGAGTAGCGGGAGTTTGTGCTCCTCCCCTAGCCTGAGAGATAGCTGGTGCTACAGGAAGTATGCCCGGCTAAGTGACACTCTCCATAAGGCCCACTAGATGGACCAGAGCTTCCTGGAGTACCGGGGTAGCGATAAACTACTTTGGGACTTGAGCTGGGCCCGCTGGAATTGTCTGGGCCAGAACCTCATCCTCAAACTCTACCTGAGGATCCACTATTGGTGCTGCTGCTCTGGATTGAGCTATGCCCCTACCTTGGCCTCTAGCACGGCCTCGGCCTCGGCCTCGTCCTCTGGCCCTCGTAGTAGCTGCCCCTGGGGGATCGGGTTGCTGGTCAGCTGATGAAGCGGTACGCATTCTCACCATCTGCGGAAGAGCAAAGTAGAGAGTTAAATTAGCATTGAGATATCAAACCACACAACATAGATGAATAGAAGTGAAACTGTTCCTAACTTTATAGCCTCTAGGGGATAAGCACAGACGTCTCCGTACCGACCCCTCAGACTCTACCAAGATTGTCCGTGAATTGCGAGACCTACGCTATCTAGTGATCTGATACCAACTTGTCACCACCCGAATTTTCCACCGTCGGGACCGTGATGGCACCTGACATTGTTCTCGCTAGGCAAGCCAATGTTACCAATTATTTCATCTTTTCCTTTTTATCTTTTAACACTTTACAAGTTAACATAGGTAAATCAGCTGAATAAAAATGGAATAATAGAATTTAATAAGTTATCTTAATACAACTACGAAACCATAATAAAACTCCACCCAAAACTGGTGTCACAATTTCACGGACTATCTACGAATACTACAAATAATAGTCTGAACAATGAAATTCCCATCTGTCTCAGAATAGATAAAACAGAAAAGAAATTAGGATAGTAGGGGACGCAAAGGCCTACGGACACATGCAGGACTACCTCGAGTCTCCACCGGATTGAAGGCAGCAACCTCGAACTACGGTCCGCCACTAGCTCCGTAATCTGCACAAGTAGTACAGAGTGTAGTATCAGTACAACCGATCCCATATACTGGTAAGTGTCGAGCCTAACCTCGATGAAGTAGTGATGAGGCTACGACGAGGAATAACACTATAGATATATAACCTGCAACAGCTGATAATAACATAACAGAGGTATAGAATGAAAAATAACCGGAACTTGCATTAAAGAAACACAGGACCCAGCCTTTCTATGAGTATCCAGCTATAACCAATCCTTAGGAAGTTTTTCAATATCTCAGTAATAGACTTTTAACATAAATAAATGCCAAGAAACATAGCTGATGCGGCGCGCATCACTATCCCACCATATAAACAATAACAGTATCAACAACCCAACAATAACAATATCAATATTCTCCCTTATTCCTCTTTGTTGCGGCGTGCAACCGATCCCACTTGTCCTCCTTTATTACTCCTTAACACATATCACCCTTATTCCTCCTGTTGCGGCGCGCAACCCGATCCCACCAGGCATTCACTTTCCTCCCTTATTCCTCCTTGTTGCGGTATGCAACCCGATCCCAACATAGGTATATATCAACACTAATCACAAAGAGTAAAAACAAGGTATTTCACAAGTTAACTCAATTTCCACATTTTCTATACTCTGACCCACACAATGGGATATCACTACGAATACGGAACTACACCCATAAAAGCTAATCAGCAAGACCAAGTAAGGTGCACCATAAGGCATCAATAACTCAATATAAGTCAACAGTGTAATAAAGTGAAACCATGAAACAATTAGATACTTCAAATAAGAGGCAATAATTAATATAAAGCAATTAGGTATGGAGACACTTATGGGCAAGCAGAAATAAAGGCATGAAAATAGTTTAAGTAGGTAGAAATTAAGACAATAAATGGTATAATAGGAAGCGGCGAAGGGAACGAACTAAAAATGGAAATTCGGTGGCGCATAGGTACTCGTCACCACACCTATATGCCACACACATGAGATTTCACATAGCACATAAGTCGTGAATTCCTATTCCCTCAAGTCAAGGTTAAACCAAACACTTACCTCAAGCCAACGGGTAATTCAACACTCAACCACCACTTTATCTCTCGATTCCACCACCAATTCACTCTTATCTAGCCATAATTAATTCAAAAACGTCAATAAATACTAAATAAACCAATTCTAATGCACGAATATGAATTTCCCAATGTTTTCCCCAAAAAGTCAAAACCCGACCCCGGACCCGCTTGGTCAAAACTCAAAGTTCGAACCAAAACCCGATTACGTATTCACCCACGAACTCAAATATGCAATTGGTTTTAAAGTCCGACCTCAATTTGAGGTCCAAATTCCCAAAATTTGAAAATCCTAATTTCTACCCAAGAACACCCAATTTCCCATGAAAAATTCTAGATTTTGAAGTGAAATCATGTAAAAAGATGAAGTAGATTGAAGAAAATGAGTTAGAAATCACTTACCAATGATTTAAAGAAGTTAAGCCTTTGAAAAATTGCCTAAGGATGTTTAGGATTTGAAAGAATTGAAAAATGATAAAAAAATCCCGTCTGAAATCTCACTTAACAGGTGCAGTTATCGCAATTGCAAACAATGGATCGCAATTGCGAACCCTTTGAAATACAACTTACTTCGGATTTGCGAAGAAAACGTCGCATTTGCAACAGAAGGGCCTTCGCGAATTCCATCCCAGAGTTCTGTGACGACCCGACCCGTCGTCTCATGAGTTACTACCCCGTTCTTCCCATTTTCTGCTTCCTTATGTTTCATTATCGGTATTGGGTGCGTTAGAATTTATTTGAAGTAATTTTGATAAGACACGAGACACTTAGTCTCTTTTAAGAAGGCATAAGTTGGAAAAGTCAACCGAATGTTGACTTATGAGTTAGAGGGCTCGGAATTGAATTCCTATGATTCGGTTAGCTCCGGTGATGATTTAAGGATTAGGAGCGTAATCGGAAGTAATTTTGGAGGTCCGGTGAAGAAGTTAGCCTATTTTGGCGAAGTTAGAATTTCGGCGATTTCCGGTTGATAGGTGAAATTTTGATCCGGGAGTCGGAATGGAGTTCCGAGAATTTATATAGCTTCGTTATATCATTTTGGAATTGTGTGCAAAATTTGAAGTCAATCGGACGTGATTTGATAGGTTTCGGCATCAGAAATAGAAGTTGGAAATTCTAAAGTTCATAAAACTTGGATTGGAGGTTGATTCATGATTTTAGCGTTGTTTGATGTGATTTGAGGCCTCGAGCAAGTCCTTAATGTATTTTGGGACTGTTTGGTATTATTGGTCGGCGTCCCGGGGGCCTCGGGTGTGTTTCGGATGCCCAACGGATCATTTTTGGAAGATTTTTGCCGTTTTGAGCATAAATGTAATGATCTAAAGGTTAATTTTTAGTTCTAGAGATCCAAATTTGATTTTGAGACTTCCAAAATTTAAATCATGAATTATAGGACTGATATGAAAATTTTGGTTTAATTTCATCAAGTCGCGATTGGGTTTTTGACGTGAAATGTGAGTTAATCATTTAACGAGCGAAATGAGTATTGCACTGGGAAAACGAGCTCCGAATTGAGTTTCGATTGAAGGGTTGTGTTTGTATTATTATTTGTGACTCATAGGAACAAGAATTGTCTAATTCCGAGTTCGTATGATGGAGTTAGAGCCATTTTAGTGAAAAATGGCTGTGCTGCAAATTTCTTAAAAGCTGCTGTATTTTCTGCAGCAGTGAACAGTACCCGCGCGTGAACAGTAACCGCGCGGGTGAACAGTGAACAGTGACTTCACGCGGGTGAATAGTGACCAGTGAACAGTACCCGTGAATAGTACCGTGTACAGTACCCGTGAACAGTACCAGACAGAATGTTAAGTTCGGGAGATTTTTCCATTTTTGACGATTTGGAGCTCGGATTTTGGGCAATTTTGAGCGAAAAATCACGGGAAATCTTGAGGTAAGTCACTTGTGATCATTTTTACTCCATAATATTGAATTATCATCGAATAATCCGACTAGATTACATGTTTTTGAGGAGTAAATTGAGGATTTAGGCCTAGGGATTTGAAAATAAGATTTGAAGATTTGAGGGGTCATTTGAACTCCGATTTTGGTAAATTTTATATGTACGGACTCGTGGCGAGACGAGGAATCCGGTGATATGACTTTCGTAATTTTTCGAGAAGTGGGCTCGGGGCTCGGGGCTCGGGTTTTGCCAACTTCGTGATTTTTAGTGTTTTTCGAGTATTTTCGATTGGGTATTGTTCCCTTAGCATATTGTGATGTATTCGCTCTGATTTTGGTTAGATTCGACGCACGTGGAGGCCAATTTGAGGGGCAAAGGCGTCGCAAGCTATAGATTTCACCGGTTCGAGGTGAGTAATGATTTTAAATGATGCACTGAGGGTTTGAAACCCCGAATTGCACAACATACTGCTATGTTGAGATGAGACACGCGTTGTATGACGAGCGCGGGGTCATTTACTATTGGGAATTGTGACTTGGTCCATCCCAGTTGATATTTTTACCGCGTAATTGATAAAGATTTATTGTTTTTCACTATGATTGGGGCTTATTGCCATATTTGGGCTTCGTGCCAATTATCTGAAATCTTTTGTGAATTTACATCACTATTTTCCTCACGAATTGAAATATTATTTGAACTCAGTCCAATTGAATTATATTATTTTGTGAACTCAGCTACATTTATACTCAACTCGAGATTTAATGATATTTATAATGCTGTTGAGCTGAGCACTATTGTTTTACTGATGCCCAAGAGGCTTATGATTATTTTCTGGACTGATTGAGGCCGAGGGCCATACGTGAGGATATGTTGAGTGATGTGAGGAGGCTTTCAGGCCTCGAGTGTTATATGAGGAGGCTTTCAGGCCTCGTGTGTGATGTGTGAAGGCTTTCAGGCCTATTGATATTGCGCTTGGGCTGTAGGAGCCCCTCCGGAGTCTGTACACACCCCCAGTGAGCGCAGGGTACCCAGGTGAGTTGGGAGTGGGCCCGAGAGGCCGTTGCTTGTGTGTGGTGAGTTGGGAGTGAGCCCGAGGGGCTGATGTTGTGTGCTGGTGAGTTGGGAGTGAGCCCGAGGGGCTGATACTATACTGAGATTTACATATTGAGCCCGAGGGGCAAGCTTTTGATTTATCCTTACTGTGGAAATTATTTGTCTTTACTGTTTTAAAAGAAGAATTATCTGATACTCACTGTTTTACTGTATAACTGATTTTACTGCTTGGGATAGCGCTATATTGTGCCGTTATGAGATTTCATGTTTTCAGTCGTTATTTATTTTTATTACTCACTGGGTCGGAGTACTCACATTACTCCCTGCACCATGTGTGCAGATACAGGCAGAGCTGAGTTCGCTCCTGAGCGCTGATTCTTTCCAGACCAGGCGGTGACTAGGAGTAACGAGGTAGCTGTTGACGTCCGCAGCCCCGTTTTCTACCTTATCTTTGTTATTTATGATAATTCCAGACTTTCTAAAATATTAGTAAACTCTGTAGTAACTCATGACTCGTGACACCCCGATTTCGGGATGAGTTAGGATGGTTTTCCTTGTTCTATCACGTTTATTTCGCATTTAAGATTATATTGCCCATGATTTAGACTTATTCCTGCTAAGTAATTATAAAGAGATGTACTATTTTGTTGATTGGCTGGCCTTGTCCTCACGAGAGGCGCAATCACGACCGAGTTGGGATTTTGGGTCATGACAAGTTCGCATTTGCGATGAGGGCCTGCCCAGGTCTGGTTCGCATTTGCAACGTATTTGTCGCATTTCCCAGGCATGTTCACTTTGCAATTGCGAAGCCTGATCTCGCAACTGCGAGAATAGAGGCCTATGCAAAAATACCTGATGCACAGCTGAGTTTCCTAAGTCCAAATCACCTCGTGACCTATCCAAAACTCACCAGAGCCCTCTAGGCTCCAAACTAAACATGCACACAAGTCCAAAAACATCATACGGACTTGCTCGTATGATTAAATTATCAACATAACATCACAACTACGAATTTGACCTCAAATTCATGAAATTCAGAAGACAGTTCAAATTTTTCATTTCCTCAACCTAGGGTCCGATTTATATCAAATCAACTCCGATTCTTACCAAATTTCACATATTCGACTTAATTATTATTTTTAAACTTGTATCGGGCTCCAGAACTAAAATATGGGCCCGATACCATCAAGATCACACACCATTTCATTTCCAAAAGTCTTTATATTTTCCAGCAAACAATTTTCTTTAAAAATTCTTTTCTCGGGTTAGGGACCTCGGAATTCGATTTCGGGCATATGCCCAAGTCCCATATTTTACTACAAACCCTACTGGACCGTCAAATCATGGGTCCGAGTCCGTTTACTAAAAATATTGAGCGAAGTCATCTTTATTCATTTTTAAATACCAAATTCAAAATTTCTCTTAAATTTCACATAAAAACTTTCTGGAAACGCGTCCGGACTGCGCATGCAAATCGAGGTAAGACAAAAGGAGTTTTTTTAATTCCTCAAAATACAGATTTGACTTCTAAAATAAGAGATGACCTTTTGGGTCATCACAGAGAAAGAGTCGATGGCTATTGTTGATAGGCAAGTAAAAAAAGTTACGGACAAAAGAAATTTTTTGTTCGTGAAAGTTATTCGGAGAAATCATACCGTTGAAGAAGCTATTTGAGAAGTGAAAGATGGTATGTGAATCAAGTACCCTCATTTATTTAAATCTATAGGTACGCACTTGATTTAAATTCGGAGACCGAATTTTATAAAGTGAGGAGAATGTAATACTCTATATTAAAATAAGGTTATATAAGTCTTTATCCAAAAAAAAAAGTCAAAAAAAAAAAGAATAAATAGAGAGATAATGGGCAAAAACTCACGAGAAAGACGAGGCAAAGTTAAAAAAAATATAAGAAAAGGGATTTATGGGAAGGGTTTCAAAACACAAGAGTATCTGCCGCAATCAAGGTTGCAGTGAAATTATAATAGGAATTTAAGGGAGTAACTTATGGTTCTGCAAATTTTGGAGTATAAACAAGGAAGCCTAACAGTGCTTTAGAGCCATATCAATTGCAGAAAAAAAAAACTTAAGCTCTTTAATTCTTACGGGTATGACTTGAACTTCTCTTCTATGTTCTTTTTTAGATTATAATTTTATTGCACATTGTTCATAGGATTCCATTTGGTATTGGAAAATTTATACTGGTAAGATATCGTAGGCAGCATGGTTATTTAAGTTTCATCTTATTCATATGGTTAAGGAGGTTTAATAGTACAATGAATAGACTATACGAATGCTTTCTATTTAGAAGATTATATATTAGTTTAAGTTATCCATAGCTTGGATTAATATATTTTGACAAAATTAGAATTAAACATGAAATTTCGAGGGTGGAGCATTCTAGATTAGTTATGGATTAGCATGAATAAGGAAATTAACAAGAAATCAATATGATGTGATTATAGATTGACTAAAAGGAGGCTCACGTACCGCTCGAGGTGATGGGCTTGGTATTTCGACACGAGTACTATGAGTAATAATTTTGCCGCAATTTGTGTTTTCATAACCTGCATGGTTTATACGTTATTTTGAAAATAGAATGTGTTACCGAATGTTTGAAATTGCATGTGGGACAAGTCCTTTACTTGATATGGTACTTAATAGTTTACTTGAGATGTTTACAGTTATTTAAAAGATTCTCATTGTTACTAGGCATGTTTTACTGTTACTTGAGATATAATTACCGTTACCGAAATTGGATTACATGATTTGATAAGAAAAATGCCATGTACTATTTTAAAAATGTTTCCATGTGAATATTTACTGTTTACAAAACAAAAAAGTATAAATGGGAGGAGACTTTGAAGGATCCCGTAGCTAACGGCAGGTTCGTTAGACCTGATGCACCTAGTATTTACAGATTACCGACAGTTATAGACCTCACTAGTGGGAAGGTAGAACTAGCATACAGTTACAGTTTTCCCTCGAATAGGGATCTACAGTTATATATGACTCCTTTTACAAAGGGGTCCACACACGGATACTGATTACATGATCCTTTCCTTGAAACCTCCCAAACATAAAATTTTGCTATGAGATAGTACTTACTGAGTTTATTACCAAATTGTTCAATTGATTTTGATACACGAGACATATGATGAGACTGTTTATTGTATATTGTTTCTGAAAGGGCATTCTTATAATTCTGTATAATATACTAGCATGTTTTCTGACTTGTCCACAATTAAAAACGGTTATGGTTAAGTGTTATTACTCACTGAGCTAGTGACTCACTCCCCACTATTTTTTTTATAGAGATAATAGTCAAGCAAGGATTTTGTTAATTAGAGTATACGAGTTGATAGTTCCTGGTGAGTCTCGCACTTGTTCGCGTGGGTGAAGAGTTTATTTGTTCTTGTTTTCTTTCCTTTCGAACTCTTAGAGTCGCTCCATAGTCATTCTTTTAATGTCTTGAGTATTCTTTTGTTATTATAGACTTATGTTGAGTATCACTTATTCTTATCAAAGTTGGAGATAAAGTAGTATCGCTAGTTGTTAGTGGGTGGACTATTAATGGTAGATATTTATTTTGGTTAATTGGTAAAGTCATTATCATTTGAATTGATATTAGGATATTGGGTTGTTGATTTGATACAGGGAAATATTTTTGGGATAGTCCAAAAATAGGAGAAACTCTGTCCGATTTTCTATAAAATACCATTGAGGCTTACTTGGGGGCACTTGCTCCAAAGTGCCAGTCATGATCCTAAATTGGGTTGTAACAATGTTGGTATCAGAGCTTAGGTTACTTTTATGACTAATGGAGCATGCGTCAGTAGTAAAATCTCAATTATGGTTATGTAGCCGGCTATTTCCATAATCGTGATTTGCGAGGGCGTGATAGGATGTGTCTTGTCTTTCTTTCTTGTTCCTCCGTACATGCGTGACGATTATGGTTAACTAAATATATCACCTTTCATTTTGTTCCTGTTTGGCTAGGATGAATCACCCAATAATAGAATTTGGCTAGAGGTTCAAAAACACAAGTGTTATCACTAGGCACGCAACTGTCTCCTAGAAAAGGGAAGAAGTAGTAGTAGAAATGCAAATAAAAAGTAGTGTTGTACCATAATGAGGGACTGTCATATCGCTACGATGTGTAATAAAGTCCTTTCTTGAAATTACCACTAGTACACCACTATAACAATAGTTTCACAAAGGTATTTACCTTGATAAAAAAGGAAAAATTGGGATCTTGATGGATATGATGAATAGACTAGAGAAGAATAAGAAAGAAAAATAGGGATTTAAAGGAATAAAGAACCTAAACTGACCAACATTATTGAGAAGAGAGAACTATTCTTCATATAATTTCTAAAGTTGAAACTACCAAATTTACCATTTCTAATCGTTCGAAGAATCCTCAAATGTCTTAATGGAAAACTTAAAGCATTATTGACCCTAGGATGTTCTAGCGAGAGGTGGGCGGCGTTAACAACTTATAGACTGAAGAACATGGTCAATTTAAGGCATGTTATATATTTTTAGTTACATCGGTAGGAGCACACAACTAACTTGAGAACAAGTTTACTAAAATATTTATGTATCACCTTTTTTTCGAAAGCCAATAGCGTGAATCTACTAGGTAAGAAGTTAGTTCTGACAACAGATGTATTGATATATGGCATTAGACTTTCTCAGCTAGCTATATACACATCTTCTCAAATTTAGAGGTTTGTCTAAGAGTTTCTTAGTCTTTTTAAACAAGGTAGTAGCTTTATATATGAATATTATGACCTATTTATGATAGTTGACCTATTTAAACAAGGCCGTAACTTTTAATGTCTTGAGTATTCTTTTGTTATTATAGACTTATGTTGCGTATCACTCATTCTTATCAAAGTTGGAGATAACGTAGTATTTTTACTTGTTAGTGGGTGGACTATTAATGGTAGATATTTATTTTGGTTAATTGACAAAGTCATTATCATTTGAATTGATATTAGGATTTTGGGTTGTTGATTTTAGACATGGAAACTTTTTTGGTATAGTCAAAAAAGAGGAAAAACTCTGTTCGATTTTCTGTAATATACCGATGAGGCTTACTTGGGGGAACTTGCTCCTAAGTGCCGATCATGATCCTAAATTGGATCGTGACAAATAAAGTAAGCATTGTATATTAAGATGAAGCAAGAAGAAATACACGATTATATTCTAACAAATAAATAATTATATTAATGATTAAAAAATATTACATCTGAAAGTTGATTTTTAAATTTTTCTGCACATGCCTAAAGGAAAGTGTATATATCCATACGATTTACCATGTCAATGTCCAGGAGGAAAAACTATCAAATAGCCAACTTCGGGGTAACTAAGAATATAATTTGTTTAGTGTTGTGACTAATTTCGTGCAAAGTATAGGGATTTTTTTTAACATAAGTTCCATATTTTTCGCTCATACATTAATATAGACCTTTTAGAATCCTTTAACAGTAAGCAATTCCATTAAAATTTTACTCTTACTTTCATAAAAGAAAATATTCAGATGCATATGGTTATATGAAAGTAAAATATTCAAATGTATATAGTTATGTGTTTGAACGGAGAAAGAAATCTCACTCCGAAGACAAGAAAGAGAAGATTATCCGTAGCGATTGAATAATACCTTTTGTAATAGTAATTTAGTCTTATCTAATATGTTAGAAATAATTCATATGTCATTTCTTATTGATCATAGAAATAGAATAATTGTATTTTTGTCCTAAGATTTTCTTCTTTCTTTGAAAGTTAGCTAATTAGGATCAACAATGTGTAGAAATTTACACTTTTGTTAATTTTAATTTTATAACTCTAACACAAGTTTTAATAGATTATATATATATATATATATATATATATATATATATATATATATATATATATATATATAATCTCTTATAATTTATATTTATTGAAATAGAATACACGCGCAACGCGCGTATCCTAAAACTAGTTAAATAAAAAGACTTGATTCATTTTCAAATGCCTAACAGTTGATTCAATGGAAAGAAATTTTTCAAAATAAAAATACATAAGATCAACGTCTCAAGATTAATTAAATCGATTAGCTATATTATTAATTGAAAAATAATTACTAAAAAATCGATTATAAAATTTTTGGGCCTCTAATTGTAGTTACGCTTTAGGCCCCAATTATGTTAAGCCTCCCCCAAAAATAACAACAAAAGTGATGAAAAATATTATGTTTATATGAATAGTCAAATAAGGATAAGCAATATTGACGATCTTCGCAAAAAGTCACTTTGGTCCATTCATTCCTTCCTTTTTTTTTAAATAAAATTAACTTTTTCATTTCATCAAGAAACTATCATTACAAAATCCAGGCTAATGCTGACCATCAACCTCCTAATCACTATTACAATAGCAAGCTAATTACACTATCAATAAAAAAATAACTATTCTAGGGGTACTTGTTCAATCTTTGCAAAGTTTGTTGCCATTTAATTTTTGATCTCCCTTGTATGTGCATGTGCAGAGCAATCTCTTTACATATTTCATCCACCACATATCTGCCTTTGTTAAATCTAAAGGAATTCTTTTCACGCCAAATACGGTATACTACCATCACAAAAGCTGCAGTGGTAATGTCGGCCATGCCATTTTTCTTTTGCAATATTACTGATTCACTCTATTTCATCTTGCCAGCATCCAATCTTCCTTGTAATTCTAAACAACCTTAGTATTCTGCCCCAAACTAAGCTTGTGTTTGAATAGTCAAAGAAAAGGTAGTTTAATGTTTCCACACTTCTAGCACATAAAATACAATCCTGCGGAACTTGAATTCCAAACTTGAGTAGTCTGTCTACAGTGGCTAACCTTTGATGAATTACCAACCATAAATGGAATTTGAACCTTGGGTGAACCTGTGTATGCATGTGAAGGCTCTTCTGGCTAACCTTGGGGTAATGAGGTAGCATCTGAATGTATGCTTTTTGAATTTGGAACCTACCTTGCTTCACCATGTCTGCCAGTGCTATATTAAGATTTGCCTGCATTGAGTTCACCTGCACCAAGTCTCTCTTTGCTTCTATTATCTTCCTGACCACCCAAGTTGCTGCCTTAGGTGTGTCCATTGTATGAATGTCCTTGTATTTTATGTGGTAACTATGAATCCATTTTATCCATAAGGCATCCTTCTTAATTGTCAATGCCAATAATTTCTTCAGTGCATTGTTCCATAACTTCATATTGACAATGTTTAATTCCCCTACTGCTTTAAGCTGGCCAATTTTATCCCGAGCTATTAGTGCTTCCCTAGAAATGGCATCTGATCCAGTCCATAGGAAAATTCTGCATATGGTCTCAATCATCTTTATGATCTTCTTAAGCAGTAGGAATATTTGAGCCCAGTAAGTTTGTATGCCAAATAGTACAGACTTAATGAGTTGCACCCTTTCAGAATAAGATAGCATCCTAGCTGACCAGCAATTCACCCTTTCAGTAATCTTTTCCACCATTTGCAGGCATTGGTGGATATTCAGCTTCTTTGCAGATAAGGGAACTCCCAGGTACTTAAAAGGAATAGATCCCTTTGAGTATCCTGTGAGATTGAGCAATAGATCTTTGATATGGTGTTGAACACCAGCATTATACATAAAACTCTTATCTGTATTTTCTTGAAGGCTAGATGCAACAGAAAATCTGTTAAAGATTTCCTTCTTTGTAGATAAGGGAACTCCTAGGTACTTAAAAGGAATAGATCCCTCTGAGTATCCTGGGAGATTGAGCAATAGATCTTTGATATGCTGTTGAACACCAGCAATAAACATAAAACTCTTATCTGTATTTGCTTGAAGGCCAGATGCAACAAAAAATCTGTTAAAGGTTAACTGCAATTTGGTAACTGAAGTTATGTCTGCCCTACAAAATATTAGAAGGTCACAAGCAAAACAAATATAAGTCACCACCAGTTTTTTGCATCTTGGGGGGGTATTTGAACTCCTTTGAGATTGATAGTTGGCTCCTCTCCCTTTGTAAATATTCCATTGCAATGACAAAAATATAGGGAGACATAGGATCCCCTTATCTAATCCCTTTCTTAGCCTAAAATGGTTTTGTGAGCCCTCCATTGAGTACCAAAGAGTATGATACTGTTGACTCATATTCCATTACCCAATGGATGAATTTCTGTGGGAATCCAAGGTCAGTAAGCATACACCTGAGAAATTGTCAATCCAATTAGTCATAGGCCTTTTTAATGTCAACCTTAATCACACATCTAGGAGATAAACCTTATCTATTATAGCGTTTGAATAGCTTATGGCTAAATAGAATGTTGCCAATGATACTTCTTCCTCCAAAGAAAGGAGATTGAGACTTCCTAATGATAACCTCTATTACATTCTTTATTCTTCTAGTCAGGATCTTGGCAACAATCTTATACAGTGTAGTGCAACAAGCAATAGGCCTATAATCTTTCACTTTTGTTGTAGCTGGGACTTTAGGAATCAATGTAATGGATGTACAGTTCCATGCTGTCATCATTCTACCCGTGTGAAAGAAATATGATACAGTCTCATAAATGTCCTTCTTTACTATTTCCCATTGCTTGGTAAAAATCTCTATTGGATAGCCATGAAGTCCAGGGGCTTTATCCTTAGGCATATCCTTGACAGCTTCATCAATCTCCTCATAAGTCAATTCCCTTATTAGTTCCTGTTGATTCTGCATTGTAAGAAAATTCCCTGCCTTAATAATGCTGGTATTTGGACAAGGCATTAACCCATTGGCATTCCTCATTTTGTTGAGTGAAAAAGCTGATAAACTCTTTTTCTACAGCTTTTGGATCAGTAATCTTCATTCCCATGTCATTATACACAATTGTAATGGTGTTCTTACTTGCCCTAATTTTCATCTGTGCAAAGAAGTACTTAGAATTAGAATCACCATAATCAATCCATGTTGCTCTTGATTTCTGCCTCAATATCCTTTCTTCTATAGTACTTCATTTCTCCAACTCATTCATAATTTGTTTTCCTATTCTATCAACATCTGATTGAAAGGGTCCAAAACCATATTAGCTTGAGTATATTCCAGCCTTTGCCTGATTTTAGTCATTCTTTGCTCATAACTTGCCATCTCATTGTTCAGTCCTTTAGCCTCATCTTTTAGTCTTTGTAGCTTCAACCAAATAGTAGTCATAAGATCCTGCTCATCTTGCTGTTGCCATACTCTTTCCACCATAGGCCTAAAATCCTTAAGCTCTATTGTTACCATATATAATTTGAAAGGCTTGGGATGGATGATTCTTCTTTTTCATAATTTCACAATGATTAGAGAATGATCAGAAACTCCAGTTTCTAAAAAATCATCCTCCAGATGCCCATAACTTTTAGTTCAACTGAAATTGCTAAAAGCCCAATCATTTTTACTATATACTCTATCTTTTGCATTCTGCTTATTACATAATGTATAGAAACATCCCTTAGCTCTTAATATGGTTAGCTGCATATTAAAATATCATTACTTGAAATTATGTACCTCACTTGTTGTCACTAGTTGTCCTAACCTATCATCCGTGGTTAAGATATTGTTAAAATCTCCACTGATGAGCCAAGGTATTTGAATCTGACCCCTGTCATCTGCAAGTCATGCTATAGACTTACCCTTTCCTGCACCTTGTTCCTAGCATATGCTACTGTCAACATAATCAGGGAATTTGTTTCTGGATCTTCCACTGAGCATTAAATGAATTGCTTATGAATCTGGATTACACTAACCATCAAGTTTGTCTTCCATAACAACCATATCCTTCCATTTGTAGCCTTAGTGTAATTACAACAATATCCCCAATCTTTAGCTACCTTATTTACTATATTTTTGCCTTATTTTCCTTTACTCTAGTTTCTAGACACCCAAGAATGTCTACTTTATTCTTTTGCAGAAAGATTCTTAACTCCTTCTGCTTATAGGGTGTAACGATCCAACTGGCCATTTTGGGCATTTACTCTCCTTTCTACTATTTAAAATCTTGAATAGCTTCATAGAATGTATTATTACTTGTCTGAATTGTCGGTTTTGATTTTCAGTTATTTTGGAGTTGGTTTGGAAGAATGAAATTCAAGGTATAAAGCCTAAGTTTAAAGGTTGGCTAGATGTTGACTTATATGTAAACGAACCTAAAATAGAATTTTGATGATCCCAATAGCTCCGTATAGCGATTTTAGACTTAGGAGTATGTTCTAAAAAATCTTTTGAAAGTCTGTAGTTTAATTATGCTTGAAATGGCTAAAACAGAAATTTAAGTTTGGAGGATTAATCGGAGAGTTGACTTTTTGATATCGAGATTAAAATTCAATTACATAAATTGAAATAGCTTTGTTATGTCATTTATGACTTGTGTGCAAAATTTTAAGTCATTCGGGATTGATTTGATAGGTTTCGACATCGAATGTAGAAGTTCGAATTCGTTAGTTTCCGTGAAGCTTGAATTGGGGTGTGATTTGTCTTTTATTGTTGTTTTATATGATTTGAGACATCAACTAAGTTTTTATGATGTTTTAGGACTTGTTGGTATAATTGGTTTAGGTCTCGAGGGCCTTGGGTGGATTTCGGATGGGTAACGGATTTTAATTTGGGCATTTCAAGAATGTTTCGACCCGCTTCTTCAAGAATAAGCGGTATCACATTAAACAAATGAGTTCCAAATTAATTTTTAATTGAAGCATTAGATCCGTATTGAAATTTCGGAGCTATAGCAAAAAGAACGGTCGAATTTAGACATCGTATGAGAGAGTTATGCTCATTTTTGTGTCGGGAAAAAATAATTTTCCATCGCCAGCGCCCAGGGTAGAGCAGGGCACTATCTCTGGCGCTGGGATGTTATTTTGCTACTGGAATCAGTGCCATAGGAAGCGCCCGGTGCCACATATGGCGCCCGAATGGTAAAACTCTATAAAACGAGGGTTTCGACCATTTTTACACATCTTGAGCTATGAAGCTCGGTTTGAGCGAGTTTCAAAGGCAAAGTTCACCACAAAACTTGGGGTAAGTGTTCTTAACTCTCTTGTGATTATATTCCATGAATTAATCTTCAGTTTTGGCGTTAGATTATTGATATTTCAAGAGCAATGGAGGAATTTTCTAAAATTCCATAAAATGAATTTTCAAGATTCGATCGATCCGGAGCCGAATTTGAGTAAAATTAGTATGGTTGGACTTGTAATCGAATGGGTTGTCGGATTTTATAAGTTTCGTCGGATTTGAGATGTGGGTCCCACTGTCAAATTTTTTAGCGGAATTGAGAATTTTCATAAATTGTTAAATTGTAAGAATTTGAGTGTGTTTTGATTAATTTGCACGTTGTTTGACTAGTTTTGAAACGTTTGGCTTGGAATTGAGGAGATTGGAAGGCGTTCAAAGGTTGGTACGCGTATAATGGAATTTTTGGAGTATTGTTAACTTGTTCGGCATTGGAGTCGGCTTGTTCAAGATAAGTAACTCTTTTAAACTTAGAGCTGAGGGTATAAACCCTGAATTATGTGTTATGTGATTCATGTTGAGGTGACGCACATGCTAGGTGACGGGTGTGTGGGCGTGCACCTTGTGAATTGGGACTCTGCTGTTTTCAGAGCACTGAATAGTGACCCTATCTTGTTGATATTTGTGTTCTAACCATGTGATTAAGTAACTGAGCTGTCAATCATGTTAGATATCATGTCTAGACTTGATGTTGATATTGTTGGAACTCATAGTGGTCGTTTCTTGCTTTTATCTCATTGATTTTATTGATATTTTGTACTCAGTCATATCCATGTATTCATATCATATCTCAGTATTACGCCCCGCAATATTATGTCGATATTACGTCCCGTAGTATTATATTATGATGATGTTACGCTTTACAGTATTAAATTATGACAATGTTGCACCATATAGTATTTTACGTTGGATTTGTCGTAAGGCAATTGACATCCGTCCAAGGAAAAAGATTATTTGGAGATTATAAGGATTACGCTATTTTAAACAAATAATGAGTAAATTCGTGAAGATGAGAGGGGAAGCAAGTCAAAGAAAATAAATTTTTCATCCAAGTTTGGCATATTAGTATAAAAATCAGTTCTCAAGAGCCTCAGGTCTGATTGCAAACTAAGATAAATGTTCCATATATTTTGGAGGTGTGACAGAGGATGTTCAACATCAAATTACTCAATGCTTAGGTTTTTCTACAGGCTCCCTACCTTTCAGGTATTTAGGAGTCCCATTGAGTACTAAAAAGTTATCCATAATTCAATGTCAACCTTTGTTGGATAAGATGCTAGGCAGAATCAAACACTGGACAACCAAATTCCTATCATACGTAGGAAGAATATAAGTGATCAAAAGTGTGTTGTTTGTTATTCAGTCCTTTTGGTCCCAAATCTTCCCTCTACCTAAGAAGATCATTCAAGGAATTAAGATGATTGGCAAAAGGTTCTTGTGGACAGGAAAAACTGAGAGTAGGGCTAAGGCCCTAGTAGCTTGGAAGCAACTGTGTTGTCCTAAATCTGCTGGAGGTCTGAATATAACAAATATCCTAATATGGAATAGATCTACTTTGATCAAACACCTATGGAACATAAACAAGAAGAAGGACCGCTTGTGGATACAATGGATCCACACGTACTATATCAAGCAACAGGTATTATGGAGTGTGAAGGTTAAACATGCTGCTTGGCTCACTCAGAAAATATTAGGTGCTGCTAAATACTTGAATGACGCAAGCATAGGAGTAGAAGAAATGATGAACATGCAGGAATACTCCATCAGGCTCGTATATGATAAGCTTAGAGGTGAACTACCTAAAGTGGAATGGAAGAGACTAATTTGTAACAACATCAGCAGCCCAAAATGGATTTTCAATTTGTACTTGGCAATTCTTGGAAGATTATACACGAGAGATAGATTATTGGGATGGGGTGTAGCAATTTGTTCAGATTGCTCACTATATGGAAGAGTAACAGAAAGCCATGATCATCTTTTCTTCAAATGCAGCTATTCAACAATAATTTGGAGGAAGCTACTACAATGACTGGGAATAACAAGAGATGTGCAGGGGTGGAATGCTGAAATTCAATGGGCTATAAGGCATGCAACAGGGAAGAAGCAAATATATGTCATCTATAGAATGCTCCTAGCATGTGCTGTGTATTACATTTGGCAGGAAAGGAGTTGGAGAACATTCCGAGGAACACAGAGGAGTTGCGAGGAACTGATCAGAGTGATAGTTCAAGAGATGCATTGTCGAGGAAATTCGAATTCTAAAGTAGCTAGGAAACTACAGAAATTCAATTATTATCCATATACTGTAGTTGAGTAGTCAGGTAGATTGAGGACACTGGACTTGGGGCTGCATGTCCAAATCTAAGTGAATTTTGAGAGGGTTTTTTGTTATACTTGTAAATATTTCCCTGGTAATAATAAAATTAATTACCAAAAAAATGAGTAGTATTTTAAGTAATTTGAGACAATTCTTAAATATGCGGGTAATTGGTTAATTATTGGGTAACGAAACATTACCTAATTAACTAATAAGTTGGATAAAGATTATAATTCCCACCCCACCCCCACGTGGCAGCAAGCCACATATTATACAAGTGACTCTTAGTCGTACTAGCTAAGGTGTCCATTTAAAGTGATAAGAATAAGACATTACGTGAAGGACTTGGAAGTTTGGCTGAATTAGACTCAAAATCATAAAGCCTTGAAGTTTCTTCATTTTAAGTCATATAACTTTTTCCTAAATTAAAACCTTTCAAAGGAGCCTGACGCTATACCTAATGCAGCAATTTTCTAAATTCAAACCTTTCAACAATTCAAATCTGACGCTATACTTAATCCCGCAAAAGAACCTTTTTCTAAATTCAAACCTTTCAACAATTTTCTTACGAAAATTTGTAGCTCCTTAGCAATGAAGGTTTTTGAGGTTCTAAAGGAATACGGTGTAATCCTTCTCAAGAATATCACACGACTCTTTCCCTATTCCTGGTATGTTAAGGTTATCCCTTCTTTCTTTTGGCATGATCTATACGACACAAACGAAATGAGAAAATGCACGACTTCCATAAATGACTTCATTCATAAAAGTATTAGAGGTGCATATGTTCTTGAGTTTCCATGTGTCCTATTATTTTATCATCTATTCATGGGTCTCATAAAAAAACGTAATTTGAAAAAAGTTTACTTCATGATATTAATCAGAGGCATGATGGTCTTATGATGTACCAGGAGATTTTATGAACGTATTTCATATGCATTTCATGCATTTATACATGCGCATTAACCCATGACCAGATGGCATTATATATGCGTATATATATATATATATACATATATGTATATGAGATATGGGAAAGGTTATGGCGTTATATACGCACCACCACCTGATCAGCTGATATACGTTGATGATTTTGCCCACATTGGCGGAGATGATATGATGGGATGACCTTAGAGGCTTGATAATGTTATGAAAAATGTACCTATGCATGACATGAAATTCATACGCGTATGCATAACACTATAATTATTCCATGAATTGCAGAGTTATCTAGACTTACATGTTGAGTCATTTACCCTATATTTCTTCCATGTCTATTATGTACTTATTTATATGCCTTAGATACTCGGTACATTATTCGTACTGACGTCCCTTTTGCCTGGGGATGATGTGTTTCATGCCCGCAGGTCCTGATAGACAGGTCGAGAGTCCTCCAAATAGGCTATCAGCTCAGCGGAAAATGTTGGAGCGCTCCATTTGCTCTGGAGTTGCTTGTTTGGTTAGTATGATTTAGACACATATTGTTTGGTATGGCGGGGCCCTGTCCCAACCTTTATAATAAGTATGTACTCTTTGAAGATTGTAGACAGATGTCATATATACGAATGCTTGTATGGCCTAGCCGGCCTATGTTTTGCGTTTACAAATTATCATGTTGGCCTTATAGGCCTGTATGTCGAGTATAACCCCATGTTTTATTCTACTCATCTCACGATACTCTCTGGCTCATTTACCTATGATAGTATGATACGAAAGATACATTATGTAGGTACTCGGTTGAGTAAGGTATCGGGTGCCCATTGCGGCCCATCGGTTTGGGTCGTGACAGAAGTGGTATTATAGTAGTTCTGTCCTAAGGAGTCTACAAGTTGTGTCTAGTAGAGTCTTGTTTATGGGTGTGTCGTGCACCACACTTATAAGCAGGAGGCTATAGGGCATTTAGGACTGTCACTCTTTCTTCTTACTCTAGATCGTGTGGTAGAGCACAGCTGTAAGAACTCAATTTCCTAAACTCTACATTATTCGTAATACGACCATGTCTGCATTCAGAAAGAAGGTCGGTAAGAGATATAGCTGTGGAAGTGTTGAGTCAGAGGAATTCGATTTTGCATCATGCTTATGATGAGTAAATATAAGGTCTTCAGTAGATTATGTGTGTATAAGCTCCTTGGTAAGGATCCCTAAGGCAAGAATACTTATCCACTCTTACGGTAAAAAAAGGGATAACATAATCGGAAGGAAGACACAAGTTTCAGCAAGTAAAAGCAACAAGGTGAAGAAGGGTACGAGGTACCCAGTTAATAAAGATTATCATTATTTACCATTCAGGAAGGGAGATATAAGCATTTTGAATTACCTTCAATAGTAATAAATGTATGTACAATCGGCCACAACGATCTCAGTTATGCCCTATGGGAGCTAACAGATATAGTTTAAGAGAAGGACGGGTTATGAGGATCCGGCTGGGGTTAGAGTAACCCAAAATAGTGGATGAATTGGTAGAGTTAGTTAACATTTCCGAAGGATAGTGCAAACGTTGTAATGGATCTCATTGTGAGACACCTAGATGGTGCACTCTAAAATAGTATAGCTAGAGATGAAGTAATACAAAGATAGACACTGGAAGCCTTAATGGGATAAATATTGCCTTAGTATGCCTCCCATCTCTAGTAGAGAAATAATGTTAGGCAACCGGAAGGGCCAGTAGATGGAGAAAGGGAAGCTAAAAGTAAAAGAATGTTTTGTTCTAGTTTTCAGAATAAAGTGATAGATATAACTGTTAGCAGGAAATAAGAAGGGATTTAATGAAGTATTATGATTAAGATGTAATACATGGATGACAATGGTAGATCATAAAGATGACAATATTACAAAGTCTATAGTCAAGTGAAGGAACCCGAAGAGCCAGTAGATGGAGAAACAAAAGGGTATAGGCCATAAAGTCATATCCTCACTTCGAGAAATACGTTTGTGACTCCAACGCAATTATCGGAAGGAAACGTTAGACCCCAAAATAATAGAAATTTGTACGGGCTAGTGAACAAGATAAACTAAACGTGAATTAGAGACTGAGTGATTTGATAATACTCGACATCACGAGAGTTTCATATTTCGTTCCGGCAACAATAAAATGAACAACAGAAGCAGATACATGATGAATTCAGAGAATGGTCATGTAGGGAGATGTTTCCCTAAAGCAAGCAATATGAGCAAAATTAAGCTTAAGGGATTGTATGTACCGGTTGCGGTAACTGTCACCATCGAGAGTAAGGGAATTTGTTATCCTTGGTACAAAAAGATTGTTGCAAGGCGAGTAAGGATCATTGATGTTGTGAAACGATGCCAAAGATGAAAAGGTAAAACATCTATACGTAGATCCCCTTGGCTTAAGCTTTTAGTACTCCCCTAAAGGGGAAAATATGGAGTGATGTGGCATTAAGTCGGAATTAAGTGGTTCTAGTGACTATGGAATGGTAAAGGAATAATGCGATAAAAATGAAAAAAGAATGAGATGGCACTTATCCAAATCCTATAGATACGCTACGATTCCAGAATATTGTGCAAGCATGACGTTAAAGAGGGGAAGTAAAGGTTCCTGCCCGAGCTGTTATTAATAAATAAAGAGCCAGTACGAGACGTAAGTTAAGGAAAAGGAAATAATCCAAGAAAGATCACACGGAATATTGATACGAGAATGAGACAACGAGTAGTTAGTAGTTGATTCAAGAAGAGCCTACTTATGGCTGGACAAAAGGATACATACAAATCAACAGATCGTGCAAGATAAACATAGTAAACCCCAATATAGTGAATTCAGCCTTGCAGTAATGTCATTGTAATACTTGAGAAATATTCTTATAGGAATTGGGGTAGTTAAAGGTACCATATGATCGTTATGAAGATAAAAGAGAGTGCCACTAGGAAGATCATCAAAATATCAAGTTCAGAAATAACCCTAAGCACAAGGGGTGGAAGTAAGTAACTACGGATAATTATAAACAAGGAAGGACATCAAAAGGTCCGCCGAGTATACAATTTAATAATCTCACAGCTTTACAAGAGTCAGAGTATCCTCCCTAAATACTACAATGAAAGACTAACTGAGAAAGTAAGGAAGAAGGCTTCAACCTAAGCTTAGTGACCTAAGGAGGAAATGGTCTTATAATAACAGTCTCACAACAACATTGTATGCACTCCATAAGAAAATGGCACCTACCGTGGCTAATGAACAGGAAGTAAAATCAGAAGTGATATTCAAAATCATATGAGTTGTATGGAATTCTAATGTGTGTGGGCACTAAGGTAAGATAAGTATATACGCAACAAGGGGCAAAAAGACCAGGAAAAATAATTTCTTACATTTGAAGAAAACTGAGATGGAACGAAAGGAATTATTCGATTAATGATCAGCCATAGAAGAATCTGATATAAGTTAAAGGAAAGAATTGGGCCCAGGGCATAGACAAAGGATTGAATTATTAGAAGATTGTATCATGAGTATTCCATAGTGTCCATGAAAGGCTAAAGTAATAACTAATACCATGAGCCGCAGATCAAAAGATAGTTTAATCCTACATAAAGGCTGATCAGAAGGAAGAGTAAACTAAAGAGTTATATCAACCAAGTGAATCATGAGTCTGATTATTGGCACTAGACAATTATAGAAATCATATTAAGAACATTGCAGAATCACTCTTAATATCATAGGTACAAGAGAGTACAACAACCATATTCTGTAATGACTCCACGATGAAGCCAGTTAGAAGGGTACCAGCCTCATAAGAAGTCGGTATAAAGCTCTCATCGGATTTTATACGGAGGCACGAGTATTATAATAGAGCCTCACATTATGGATGTGAATCATACCTATGTGGAAGGGAGGTCATGAAAGAGATATAAGATGTGATATAAGAGTTTTAAGACAAGTAAGGTAAAGGTGAACAACGTACGAGATACTCAAATGCAAAAGGTTGTGAATTGTCCATAGTTCGGACAAAAGACTAGAAGTATTGGGATTCAGCATCCAAGAAGGATAGTAGCATCATTAGTGGCATATCTTCCAGCCTATGGTTTCTAGGTATCGAGAGGTCTAAATTAAAAGAGTAAAGAAGAGTTTGCGACAATGCGATGTCTCGCTTGATGTCCCAGAAACAACATAAGAAAATCTATGGTGCAAGCAAGTTGAAGGGAGGTTGCGATTAGTATAAATTGATATGTGTAAGTGGCAAACTAAAGTATAAAACAACAAGGTATGAGGAAGACAGGAGTAAGGATAAGAAAGGGCGAGTAAGAAGGTGATGAGAATGGATAAATCCTCAGGATTAAACCCATGAAAACAAGAAAAGTTGACGGTTTCTCTAAGTTATAAAAAGCTCAGTATAGCCTAAATGAACTCAAAAGAGTCTAAAAGTAATAGAATTTAAAAGAGATGGAATGTTGTAGAATGTGGGTGTGATTATGATAGATAAAAGAAGATGTTTGGGCCTTTGATTGAGTAATGGTCTGACGAAGAAAAGAAAGGGATTTCATGAATTGGACATGATTAAAATAGCCACGTAAGGCAAGTTACATTGGGATGCTATGAAATATGGTTATGGATGTATAACCCAGGTGGATCAAAATTTCACTTCAAATGTTCCATGATGCAACATGAGACGTAGTGATTACGTAAGAGGTTCCAAGTTATTAGTGGTATACCGTAGATCAATATTGAGGTAAATCAACAATAGATGAACACAAGCCACAAAGTATGAGGTGAGATTAGACCGTCATTCTTAAGATGAACAAGTAATGAGGAATAAAGGACTTAGATTTATACATATGGGATAATAACGAAAGTAACATGTAGTTCGGTAGCAGACCTTAGTATAAAGTCATCCGAATGGATAAGCGTATCTATGAAATAAGGTATATCAATATTCGTATGTCAAAAAAAGTACCATAGGGACATCTTGTCAAGCTCTATATATGTTTACAAAGTGAGGCCTAGAGATTGGATAAAAGGTGGAGGGAAAAAGAGAGAAGAGTCGTATAAGCACACTTACAAAGCCAGAGTCATACAGGCTGCATGATAGGAGGTAGAAACATTTACGAGATTGGAAAGATTTCGACCACAAATCATGATATGAGAAAGAAGACTAAAAGAGGGAATACCCTAGATTTTGAATTTTTTTCAAAGAACAACTGCCTAAATGGCAAAAAGAGTATTATGGTATTCACTAGAGCTATAAGTTATGAAATAATAAGAGCACCAATTGCCATTCACGAACAAATGTTCCAAAGGGGAAAATGATGTTACTCCCCGCAATATTATG
Source organism: Nicotiana sylvestris (assembly GCF_000393655.2). Lineage (NCBI taxonomy): Eukaryota > Viridiplantae > Streptophyta > Magnoliopsida > Solanales > Solanaceae > Nicotiana > Nicotiana sylvestris. Next base: position 167,787,903 of record NC_091064.1, on the reverse strand, counting down.
TAAATATTACGTCCTGTAATATTATATTACGATGATGTTACGCTTCGTAGTATTAAATTACGATGATGTTGCACCATGTACTATTATACGTTGAATTTATCGTAAGGTAATTGACATCAGTCAAAGAAAAAGATTATTTGGAGATTATAAGGATTATGCTATTTTAAACAAATGATGAATAAATTTGTAAAGATGAGAGGCGAAGCAAATCAAAGAAAATAATTTTTTTGTCCAAGTTTGGCATATTGGGATAAAATTATTGAAAATATTTTACTAAATTCTTATAATTGATTTAGTAGTAATATTTAGGAAATAGGCTTACCTTGTAACACGATATGCACCATCACGACATGGTTAGATTTTGGGTCATGACAGATCGGGTTGCACGGTGCAAAAAGTATTGTACTGTGCTGAGTGATTGAGTGTGCTGGGTATTAAGCATGGTAAGAGATAATGCGAGTCAGTGAGGTTGAGTACTCTGAGAATGTGAGTACATAAGTTCATCACTGTAAGGCATTGCATTTGACATACATACTTGAGATACATGCATAGAGATGCATTTCCTTTAGCTGCCGGTATTGGTGACATTCATGATTTTACTTGTATCTTGACATATAGGCATAGAGATGTACTTTCTTCATGCTACCAATGAAAATAAAATATTTACCTGATGAAAAGTTTTCTTTTTGGGAAAAATTATAATTTTTAAACTTACTCTTATGTTTGACAATTTCAGTAAAGGATCTGGGTTTCACTGATATACTTCATAAGCGGAACTATTTTCAGAAAACTATGAAAAGGTTGAACATTTTATCTCTGAGCTATTTCTTTATTTTCTTGCTTTACATTGTTATTAAATACTATTGGTTATTGGTGTTGGACCCGACCTATGTTCCAGCTCGTCACTACTTTCAACCTAAGGTTAGGTTTGTTACTTTTTGAGTACATGGGGTCAGTTGTACTCATACTGCACTTTCTGTAAATTGCGTGCAGATCTCGAATGTCGATGTTGCCGTGTTTGATGAGAGCTGGATTGGAAGATGTACCTACGTCCCTGTTGTAGCTGCCTCTTGTTCATAGTAGCTGTAGATTTTAAAACCCTGTTTATGTACTTTCCAAAGAGAAGATGTATTTAATTCATATCGGCTTTGTAGATTCTATTCTTAGAAGCTCATGATTTGTACTACCAGTCCTTGGGAGGTGTATAAGAGATCATTTATTTTTCCTTAGTAAGTTATATTTGTATTGAATATGATTAGTTGGCTTACCTAGCGGAATGAGTTAGGTGTCATCACGACTAGTTGGATTTTGGGTCATGACAGATTGGTATCAGAGGTCTAGGTTCATAGGTTCTACAAGTCATGAGCAAGTATCTAGTAGAGTATTGCGGATCGGTATGATGACCTCCATACCTATCTTCGAGAGGCTACCGGGCATTTAGGATAATTTCCCATATTTCTTTTCCTTATCGTGCGGAATTGATGCAGTTTGAAACATAACTCTTTGAATTTCTTCCACGTATTCGTGTGCCCATGTGAGCGCTCGGTATCAGATGTGCATCACTGGCTTGGGATTTCCATGAATGAGGTTCGAGATGTGTATTCTGTGTTCAGTATGGAGGACTTGAGGCCAAGTTTCGACCAAAGCTTAAGCTCACTAGCTTCAGTTGTGTGAATTTGTACAGTTGGACTTATACGTCCGGTAGTATCCCTATGAGTGAAATTTGTGCTTCTATGGACGATGGAATGACTAAATGATGATTATGATATGAATGTGGAATGTGTTCAGATGGTTTGAATGTGTCGAGAAACGTTTCTCGAGATGTAAATAGGGCCATTTGGTGATTGATTTCCGTTTTGATTTGATGTATGAGTGTGTTGAAGAATCTTTCACGTTGTGAATTTATAAATTAAATTCTCATGTCTTGTTAATGAGCTTGGACTCGTAAAGATTAATTGATGGCGTAGTAGTTGTGGCTGTGAAAGGGTTTGGAGAGATTTCAGTTTGAAGCTAAGAAGGTGGGTTATCACGTGCGACGTAAACTACGGATGTTCGACCATTATGATGTTGTGTGGAGAATTTTCTTTACTTCCAGTAGGGTAGAGGTATTGGGACTTGAATTTGAATTAGTCAACAAAGTTGACCTGACTGTCATGGGAAATGAAGGCGAGCTTAGTAGACAATTTGAGGTGCCATATAGACTGTGTTGCATGAGATTGGGGATAATTTAGTTAAATCTCACTACGGTGTTATGACAGTAATTGAATATGGGTATTGTGAATTATTGAATGTTTTGATCTATTGCTTAGAGCCATGTGGGGGAGCCTGCTATTGACAATTTGATTTCATGGTTATAAGTTTAATATAGGTTTTGGTCCGAGACATACTTGTGGAACAGTTATGACTGCATAGATTGAGATAGAGGAAGACTAGATTAATAAAATTCCCGAATATGGGTTATATAATGAACTTATGCAAATATGAAAAATCATGGAATGATTAAGTTATTAATTGCGATGAATGTAGTGTACATGGAATAGAAATTCGACCGGTGGTGTTAAGGTAGTGTTACTTTTTTTAGTGTTGTTGTGTTAATGGAGCATGTGTCATTTGGCTTGTTTGGGCAGTCCAATTTAGAGTTGGGCAGAGTAGATAACTCTTGAGAGAGTTCTAATAGATTCAAAAATGTATATGCAACAATTGAAAAAAATTCGGATTTGTATACCGCTAGAATCAATTATTTACATTGGATGGTACTGAGACTTGCAGTAATTTTGTTTGACTGCGGATTCTACATTCCAATGTAAGGAGGTAAGAGGACAATTTTAAATTCACATAAGGCACTTTCAGAGTGAGCGTTTCACTTGCAATACTTACGAGAGTTCTTAAGAAGAATACAGCGTCTTATGGGCCTTAGAGACGTGTGATTTTATCAAGTAAGAGTGTCGACTTGAGGATAATTAGGAAAGGAATAAAATAAATAGAATAGTTTGGTAGTAAGTTGGAACAACACGATAATGAATATGACCGGTTCTTTTATGTAATAATGATGTGGTGATGCTTTAGAGATATTTTGGTGGCAATAATTCCCGGGTTTTGCGAGCCACGTGACTTGGTCAAGTTAGAGGAATTCAGTCCTGATAGCTCGGTTATGTGCAAATGAATTGCAAGGTGTTCTTAATGGTTTCTACCATGGTGGAGCCAAATATTTTCTACCGGTGTAAGGAACATGTTGTGTATTATAATTTGTCCCTGGATGGGAGCAATTAGAAGGTTTCTAGCTGACCGGTTAAGTAATTTGCTGGTGACTCAGAGTTGATAATGGGATTATCGACATAATGGCATAATAGATATGTTGTGTTGTGCGAGATTATGATTTATAGGTACAATGTGGTTGTCCAGTCTCGAAAGGAAGATCACAAATTATAGACAGAATGGTCAATTTCATATATTTAGATGAAGGTTATATAACGGCTTGGCAATCCCTGAGATGGGTGTGCATTTGAGAAGGCGCATTGTGTTCTGACTTATGGATATTCTTTGGTAGTGTGGTACTCACCTAGTTGATAGATTGCGGATATTCAGATTTTATTTGTGCTATGTAGCACGATGGAATTTTTGAAACATTCCTCAAAGTATGACCATACATGAAAGATTTGTTAGTCATTCGAGTGCTAGAGTTGGGATCAGTTACTGTGATCCATGTGTTCTATGAAATTGGAGACTGGGAGTTCTCATAACATATTGTTTTGGTATTGAGACATGATTGATGTGCGTATTTTATTTAAACTCAGTGAAGGCAATAGTTGCACTAATTGATTACGATAATGACACGTTGTGAGTATGCATATGTGTGAGGTTTCAGCCCATGTGCAAGAATCGGGGCAATTATTCATGCTCGGAAAGATGCTTAGGCTATAATTTGCCTAGAGTGGACTGTTGAGCTTAAAGGTATAATGTTTCTCGTATTTGTATTTTTGTTGTGAACTATTTGGACTATATTTGAGGTTACAAAGAGGCTAATTCCCATCACAAACTTGGAAGTTACTAATTCTGTGTTAACATTGCGTGAGCTATTTGAGCCGTGATTGAGCTACATAGGAGTTAAAATCCCTAAATGAACTTGATAAATGCATCAGTCATAAAAGATTTTTGATTTGAGCTACGATAACACACGTTGTACATGACTACACTTAAGTATGTCCTTTATACCAGTCTAGGAATGTCAGAATCTTATCTCACTCATCATATACATATATACCTATTAAAAGTTCCTACATAATATGTTTAGACAGGAGGCCTGTGACTATGCCAGGCGAATTAGGTTATTGGCAAGTGAGTTGTCCGTGTAGATTCATATGTTGATATTACTGGCACGGGAGTTGTCTATGCAGGTTCTAATGTTAGACGTGAGTTGTCCGTGGTGTGGAAATCATGTTTCCTTGACCATCTATCAGATTAACTGCTTCCTTCCTCTACATGCTATGATATTGCCTAGTCAGGGCATTTTGAGAAAATTATGCACATGAACACACATATGTTCTTCTTACGAAATATGATCAGTTGGTTTTAAATAATGTTCTATGTCGGAAAGGCAAGAATTACACCAGAATAGCTAGAATAGTTGTGTTTGGTGATATAAGGTCATTGGACCTAGAATGGGTACTATGAAGTTTCATTACGACGTGTTGGAAAAATAATTTAGAATTCAGCTTAAATAATTGGATTTGGTACTTGTTAAATGAGAGAAAGCTCCATAACATGTTGATCTAGTGAGTGGTTCTGAGTTCATGTATTTTTCTTTCATCTTCAGCAGTGTAAGAAGGTTTTTTAAAAAGGTCTTGATTGATTTGAGGTTTAATACCGGTATCGAGTTTGTTTTTAAGAAGCTACAATGATTAGAAACTATTGCGAGTATGCGGGTGGTGTGGTATATCAATGTGATTACATCTGGAGTTATGGTTAAGGCTTAATACAGCTTGTTAAGACTCATATAGAGCATAGATGTGAGATTCGGGTCTTCAAAAGAAATTTTTGGATGTTGGAAATTGGATTCCAAGGTTTATGGGTTGATGCTAAATTAGTGATTTTCTATTATGTGGTGCTATCAGCCCTATATGGAATAGGATGGTGGAGGATCACCCCCGGGTATGTGTGTGGTAAGGTGGAACAAACGATTTAAAAGCTTAGGAACAAGTCTTAGCACGTTCGAGGACGAGCGTATGTTTAAGTGGGGGAGAATGTAACGATCCAACCGGTCGTTTTGGGCATTTACTCTCCTTTCTACTATTTGAAGTCTTGAATAGCTTCATATGATGTATTATTACTTGTGTGAATTGTCAGTTTTGATTTTCAGTTATTTCGGAGTTAGTTTGGAAGAATGAAATTCAAGGTATAAAGCCTAAGTTTAAAGGTTGACCAATGTTGACTTATGTGTAAACGAACCCGGAATAGAATTTTGATGATCACAATAGCTCCGTATGGCAATTTTAGTCTTAGGAGTTTGTTCGGAAAAAAAATCCTTTGGAAGTCCGTAGTTTAATTAGGCTTGAAATGGCTAAAACGAAAATTTAAGTTTGGAGGTTTGACCGGGGAGTTGACTTTTTTATATCGGGATCGAAATTCAATTCCAAAAATTAGAATAACTCTGTTATGTCATTTATACTTGTGTGCAAAATTTGAAATCATTCGGGATTGATTTGATAGGTTTCGGCATAGAATGTAAAAGCTGGAATTTGTTAGTTTCCATGAAGCTTGAATTGGGGTGTGATTTGTGTTTTATTGTTGTTTGATGTGATTTAAGACATCAACTAAGTTTTTATGATGTTTTAGGACTTGTTGGTATAACTGGTTGAGGTCTCGGGGGCCTAGGGTGAATTTCGGATGGGTAACGGATTTTAATTTGGGCATTTCAAGAATGTTTTGACGCCCTTCTTCAAGAATAAGCGGTATCAAATTAAGCAAATGTGCTCCAAATTCAGTTTTGATTAAAGCATTAGATCCGTATTGAAATTTCAAAGCCATAGCAAGAAGAATGGTTGAATTTAGACATCGTATGAGAGAGTTATGCCCATTTTTTGTCGGGGAAAAATATTTTCCCATCGCTAGCACCCAGGGTAGCGCAGGGCGCTATCCCTGGCGTTGGGTTGTTATTTTGATACTGGAATCAGTGTCACAGTTTGAGCTATGAAACAGGGGCTTCGGCCATTTTTACACATTTTGAGCTATGAAGCTCGGTTTGGGCGATTTTCAGAGGTAAAGTTCACCACAAAATTTGGGGTAAGTGTTCTTAACTCCCTAGTGATTATATTCCATGAATTAATCTTCGTTTTTGGCATTAGATTATTGATATTTCAAGAGAAATTGAGGAATTTTCTAAAATTCCATAAAATAAATTTTCAAGATTTGAACATCGATCCGAATTCGGATTTAAGTAAAATTAGTATGGTTGGACTCGTAATCGAATGGGTTGTCAGATTTTGTAAGTTTTGTCGGATTTCGAGACGTGCACCCAACTATCAAATTTTTTAGCAGAGTTGGGAATTTTCATAAATTGTAAGAATTTGAGTATGTTTTGATTAATTTGCACGTTGTTTGACTAGTTTTGAAACATTTGGCTTGAAATTGAGGAGATTAGAAAACGTTCAAAGGTTGGTACGCGTATAATGGAATTTCAGGAGTATTGCTAGCTTGCTCAGCATTGGAGTCAGCTTGCTCAAGATAAGTAACTCTTTTAAACTTAGTGCTGATGGTATAAACCCTGAATTATGTGTTATGTGATTGATGTTGAGGCGACGCACATGCTAGGTGACGGGCGTGTGGGCATGCACCGTGTGAATTAGGACTCTGTTGTTTCCATGGCACTGAATAGTTACCCTATCTTGTTGATAATTGTGTTCTCACCGTGTGATTAAGTAACTGAGTTGTTAATCATGCTAGATATCATGTCTAGGCTTTGATATTGTTGGAACCCATAGTAGTCATTTCTTGCTGTTATCTCATTGATTTCATTGATATTTCGTACTCAGTCATATCCATATATTCATATCATATCTCAGTCTATGTTATTGTTTATTAATACATCATATCATTGTTGTTGAGCTAGATTCACGTCATTTTGAGTATGTGAGTGAGACTGGAGAGATTGATGACTTAATGAGGCCGAGGGCCTGAGCGATAGTGACATTTTGGGATCGGGCTACACGCTGCAGCGATATATTAATTATACTTATGCAAATGGATCGAGTTGCACGCTGCAACAAGCCTTAAGACTACTTATATATATATATATATATATATATATATGGATCGAGTTGCACGCCGCAACGAGCCTTATGGCTATATGTATATGGATCGTGTAACGACTCGGTCAGTCGTTTTAAGAGTTATAGCCCTATTTCCCCCATCTACGCTTATTTATATGTTGTTCAGATGTGTTGAGTTATATCGAGTGGGTAGGTTTAGGTCCGGAGTAGTTTGGAGTGAAATGAGATACTTTGTCTCTTAATTAGGAAGCTAAGCCAGAAAAGTCAACCGGAAGTTAACTTATGAATAAATGAATTCAGATTTGGATTTTTATGATTTGATTAGCTTCGTTGGGTGATTTTAGACTTAGGAGTGTGTCCGGATTATAATTTAGTGGTCCGTGGTAGAATTAGGCTTGAATTGGCGAAAGTTGGAAGTTTAGAAGTTCTTAGGCTAGAATTCGAGGTTGATTTGGTGTTTTGATATTGTTTTGGGTGTTCCGGAGGTTAGACTAAGTTCGGGTAGTGATATATGACTTGTTGGAATTATTGGGTGAGGTCCCGAGAGCCTCGGGTGAGTTTTGGATAGGTTTGGATTGTGTTGCGCTCGTTTTTCTTATGTTTCGACACCGTTTATTCAAGTATAAATGATATCATATTGAACAAATAAGCTCTGATTTCCTTTTTTGATTAAAGCATTAGATTTGTATCGTAATTACGGACCCGTAGCAAAATAAATGATCGAATTTGGATATCGTATGAGGATTTTAGGGTCATTTTACAAAGAATTAGGTTGCCAGATTTTTCAGATTAATTACGAAATTGCCATTGACAGCGTAATGAAAAATCTGCACTATTTGCAAATATTGAAACCTACACATCTCATTCATTATAAGGTCAAATTGAGTCATTCAAAAATCTAACTTGACCAGAATTTCACAATGAATCCATTGGAGTCATAAAATACGAGTTTTGGGATAATTTGGTACGAGAAACGAGGCAGAATAGCTGATAAAAAAATATATAAAACTAGGGTTTGTTCATTCCGTCATATTTTCAGTTGGGTAGCTCAGATTTGGGCGATTTTGGAGGTGATTTTCACCATATGGATTGGGGTAAGTGTTCTCTACTCAGTTTTAGTTATATTTCATGAATCCATCATCGTTTTTGGGATTTGATTGATGATTTCAAAGTGAAATTGAGAGAGTTAGGGTTTGAGTTTTGGAGAGTTTTAAGTGAGGATTTGAGGGACCAAACGGAGTCTGATTTTGTTAAATTTTATATGGTTAGACTCGAGAGAGAACGAGATTTATGATTTAGCCATTTTTTACCATTTCGAAACTCTGGCTTTGAGGGTATAAACCCGGAGAAATTGATATCATGTGATTGTTTGGTGGTGATATCCACGCTAGGTGACGGGCGTGCGGGTGTATACCTCGAGGGATTGAGACTTGGTCTGTCTCGTGAGGCCCCATGGCCATCATCTGTGTTTACGTAGTTACTTGTTGTTGAACTTGTCTGCCTTCATGTTAGAGATCATGCTTAGGCTTTATTTATGCTCACATTATTTGTACTCAGTTATAGAAATTATTGTACATGTTTACCTCAGTCTCTATTATTTGCTAATATGTTGTGATATGTGATGTGAGTTGTGTCCCTTTAGCTGTTGATGATGGTGAGGCTAGTGAGGTGCATGATTGAGCAAGACCGAGGGATAGGTTGTGAGGATATTAATACCATAGCGCGTAAGTTGTCTACGTAGCACGTGAGTTGACCATGCGGGTCAAGGTATTTATACCATAGCGCGTGAGTTGTCCGCATAGCACGTAAGTTGACCGTGCGGATCCAGATATTGATATAATGACCTGGTTGTGAGGATATTAATATCATAGCACGTGAGTTGACCGTGCGGGTTCAGGTATTTATACCATAGCGTGTGAGTTGTCCGTGTAGCACGTGAGTTGTCCGCGTAGCACGTGAGTTGACCGTGCGGTTCCAGGTATTGATATGGTAGCACGTGAGTTGTCTGTTCTTAGCGCTTGAGCTTTGGGAGCCCCTCCAGATCTGTACACACCCCTAGTGAGTGCAGAGCGTTGAGTGTATTGAGTGTTGAGTGTTGAGTGCTCAGTGCGAGTGCTGGGTGATGGAGTGACATTACTGTGAAGTTGCATTTACTTTCGTTGTTGCTACATTTATTTGTTAAATTTCTTTGTGGTAATTACAGACTTATGGAATTTACCTTGTTTATTCATATTTATTTTTTAAAATTGTGAAAATAAATAATTGGACTGTTTTACTTAGCTCGTCACTATTGCTCAGTTCCTTAGTTATTTCTGTTACTACTTAGGTGATTATGCTCATACTACACCCTGCACTTTAAGTACAGATCCACGTGAGTTAGAGTGCGGCGATCGTTGAGTTCAGACCGGCTATCTTTGGAGACTGCAAGGTAGTTGCTAGCATCCACAGGGCCTTGTTACTCCTCTTGTCATTTTTTCTTTTGGACAGTTAGATAGTTTATAGTTTTAGACGCTCATGACTTAGTTACACCATGATGTTTGGGACTCGTTTTCGTATTTTATATTATTTATATTTAGAGTTGGTTTAGTTTATTAGGAATTAAATTATTGCAAACATTTTATTAAATTCTTATAATTAATTTAGTAGTAATATTTAGGAAAATAGGCTTGTCTTGTAACACGATAGGCACCATCACGGCCTGGTTAGATTTTGGTTCATAGCAAGGTGGTATCAGAGCATAGGTTACATAGGTCTCACGAGTCATGAGCGGGTTTAGTAGAGTCTTGCGAATCGGTGCTGAAACGTCTGTACTTATCTTTAAG